>NC_047097.1:71480777-71792027 GCF_902459505.1 Geotrypetes seraphini | reverse complement strand
TAGCATTCTGTTTGCCGTTTTCACCTCCACTGCGCATTGCACGGACAGCTTCACTGACTTGTCTACCAGTATTCCCAAGTCTCTTTCCTGGGGGGGTCTCTCCGAGTACCACACCTGACATCCTGTATTTTTTAAGATTTTTGTTACTGACATGCATCACCTTGAACTTATTCACGTTAAACCTCATTTGCCACGTCGCAGCCCATTCCTCGAGCGTGTTTATGTCACGTTGCAGATCTTCGCAATCCTTCTGTGTCTTCACTTGAAACTTGGAACATTTCTTCCCAAGCTTTTGCCTGTACCTAGATGAAGGCATATTTTCAGTAAACATTCCTGGAATTCTTTTTGTTTCTACTGCATGAATCTCTCCCTCTCATTCCTCTGTGTTATAGTGTGCAGCAAGTTACACTCTAGGAACACAGACATCAGAGCTTTTTGTTGTTAGAGAAGTACGTTGCTTTTATTTATTGTCCTCCCCAAGGAGCTCAGAACAGGTTGCACGGTAACATACATAACAGTTAGGAAACAAGGCACAGAACAACTAACAACAAGGCACAGAAGACTGAAGCAATATGGGTACAGTGAGATGCATCTAGTTCAGTTGTTCAGGATTAGCATGTCAAGAGAGTTCTCATGTGAATCAAGTAAGAAACTGCTAGATTTGGAGCACTGTTCGATGATAAAATTTCTCACAAAAGAAAGGAAAAAGTCAAAGGAGAGCCATGAATTCATGACTGCAGTTTATGGTGAATCTGCCCAATTTTCCTACAAAGTAAAATTTTAGAGCAAGCAGTTTAAGTGGGATAGAGTCCACTGAAGATGACCCTCACACTGGACAGCCTGTGGAAGCAACTTCCATAGAAATGCGCAAGAAAGTCAAGAATTTTGTCAGATGAATTAAGGCTTCTTGAATAGCTGAAAAAGTGGTCATATCGGCAGATAGTTTGGAAAATAATTCATGAAAAGTTGAGCATGTCCAAGGTTAGTGCAAGATGGGTTTCAAGAATGCTGACGCCATGTCAAAAGGCTACTAGGCTCCAATGCTGTCAGGAGAACTTGGAGATGCTCCGTGAAGACCAAGTGAATATTTTTTCATCATTTGGAGATGAGTCTTGGGTCTATCACAGAGATCCTGAGTCCAAAATGGAGTCAATGCCGTGGAAGCACAAGTCATTCCCCACCACAAAAAAGCTCATGACAGAAAAATCTGAAGGCAAGATCATGGCAACTGTCTTCTGAATATATCAAGAATGAGACTTTTGCTTCTGGATTTCATGCCACACAAGACAACCATAACCGGGGAGAATTATGCCAACACAATGATCGCTTTGCAGGAGCCAATAAAGGAGAAAAGACAAGAAAAACTCACAACAGGCATGCTGCTTCTTCACAAGAATGCACTGGTGCACATGTCACAACAATCACAGGTTGCCATCCAAGAATGTGGGTTTCAGCAGCTGAACCTTCCATCCTACCAGTCCTGGCCTGGCTCCCTCGGATTATTTCTTGTTCTGAGTTATGAAGAAATCTCTCTGTGAACATTGGTTTTCAAGTGATGAAGCTGTCAATGAAGCTGTGATGTCCTGGTTTGGCACTGTTAATTCAGGAATCAGGGCTCATTTTATACAAGTTATATTCAAATTATTTTATTAAGATCCAGTCAATCTAGCTCTTCATTTGCTAAATCAGTGTTTACATAATGCTGCTCACTGGTTAAATACCACCATCTCAAACTGAATCCTACAAAATCGAAGGCTATGTAATATTGTATGTAATATTGTAAGACGCCTTGGATAAAGACGGATTAAAAATGTTTTAAATAAATAAATATGAAATTCTGGCCAAACCTTTTCTATTGTCCCTCATATTCTTGGTCAATAATTAACTCTATGTTCTACACTGAAGATATTACTAGGTGTATTGCTCGATTCCAGATTGACCTTTGAGAGCCATATGTCCTCATTAGTGTGTAGTTGATTTGCCTCTCATCAGATTAGATCTCTCATGCCTATTTTAGATAAGAAATCTTTACACACACTTGCACATGCTATGATAATGAGTAAATTGGATTATGCAAATTCTCTTTTTCATGGTCTGCCACAATATTTGAATAAGAGATTTTAATCCATTCAAAATTTGGCAATAAAAATGATAAATGGAACCAGATAGTATGACACAGCTACTCCTCTGTTAAAGGAAGGTCACTGGCTTCCTAGTAAAATGATGATGAAATTTAAAGTTTTAGTTTTAACTCAAAGCTTTTTATTCAGTCCGCCCCCAATTTTTAGCAAACTTACTTATTCCTTATTACCTGACATGTATGCTAAGATTTCAATAACAAAATCGATTAGTGATCCCCTCGTTATCACAAGCCAAGATTGATTTCACATGTAAATCAGCGTTTTTAAAAATTTGGCCCTAGACCTCTTCCTAATTATCTTTGCTCAGAAACTAATATTGCTAAGTTCAGGAATGATTTGAAGACTCACTTATTTTCTTCTGCCTTTGATTGATTGATTGACCTCTGCATAACAATTACTGGTAACAAAAAATAATCCAAAACTTAATATACAATACGTTTTGGATTGGATTATTTTTTGTTATATACGATTGTATCCCTTGATACATTTAGTTGTTTAGAACAATTATTGGTAACATCTTGTCTCATCCATTTGGGTTGTTTTGCTTGTTATGTTTTCATTTTGATGTATTAACTGCTCTATTTAACCCATTGCAATTGATGAATATTTGGGTGACAGTATATCAAATATGTTAAATAAACACATTTTTATTTACCCAGGAGTCACTCATGAAAGACTTTGTCAAATTCCTGAAATTCCAGATACACATAATCAACCAACTTACTTCCATCCACATGTTTATTAACTAATTTAAACATGTAGCAGATTGGTAAAGTAAGATTTCTTGTGGCTAAATCCATGTTGGTTCCATCTCACAGAACCATGTCTGACCCGGCAGAGGCAATGCTTATGTTCTTATGGTGAAGGGGATTGAAGGATACAGACAGAGGGTAACTATACAGGACACTAAACGAATAGGGAATATACGATTTAGGTAAAGGATCACTTAAAGGTCATGGACCTGGGGCGCTGCCGCGGGAGCGGACTGCTGGGCACGATGGACCCCTGGTCTGACCCGGCAGAGGCAATGCTTATGTTTTTATGCATATTCATTAAATTTATTCTTTAAAATAGCTTCTACCATTGTGTCTGGCACCGACATCAGGCTCACTTATCTACAGTTCCCCAAATCACTCTAAAGTTCTTTTTAAAACCTGGGCTCCCTCCAATTATTCCGCAAGCAACTGAAAACCTGGCTTTTCACTAAAATGTAATTCTATCCCCCCTTACTCTTCTCTTCTATATATAAGTTCATGTAAACCTTTTTTTTCCTTCTCTTCCTATATTTTAAGTTCTTGTAAACCGTGCCGAGCTCCACATCCATGGAGATGATGCGGTATATAAACTTAAGGTTTAGTTTAGTTATTTTGGCCACCCTCCAATATTTAGGTAACACCCTCCAATATTACCGGTAATCAAAATAAATTTGCAATTTCACTGTTGAGTTTTTATTACTCTGGGGGTACACAACACCCAGTCCAGGTGATTTGCTATTCTTCCGTTTGTCCATTTTCCCTATGGCATCCTTCAGGTTGACCATGATTTGTTTCAGATCCTTCAAATCATCATTACCAAATACTATTTCTAAAATCAAATAGGCTAAAATAGGGAGAAATATAATACAAAACCCTCTGTGTAAGCAAATACTTCTCCAACAATTTATCACAGTGTACACATTACCATCAAATATACGAATAAAAATACTTGTTTTATAAAGTGCTCAGTCCAACCACTTACGTGCTCAATGGGTTCAAGCAACCATAAGACCATCACAACAATCCAAAAGTCCCATACTGCCCAAAAACTTCAAATAAAGCCAAGGTACTTATCTTTGCTTTATTGGTTGTGTTATTCCATTTCTACCACTTTTTGCTACCCCTTGTTTGCTGTTACACCATGCTACACTCCCCTGTGAAGTGACAAACCAAATAAAGCTTTAAAGCAAAAACAGCCAAACTTGAATTTAATGAGCCTCAACAAGCAGCCAGTGAAGTTCCCAATAAAAGGGAGCCACATCGCATGATTGACATGTGATCGGCGGTCACTTTTAAGGCAGCCGCCAACAATGGTGCTGTTTAGAGAATCCGGGGCCTTAGTGCTTAATGAAAATTAGTAAAAGGTCTCCTAAGCCACATAAAACCTCTCAAAATCCACCCGGATGGTTACACAAACTCACTATCCCCATACCATCAAAATTTTAAAAGGTAAACCTTTCAAACTTAGCTTGATAAACAAAGGCCCTTAACAAAGAACACTGGTTTTCTCAAGGGCCATACATCTTCCTCCTCTCAGTTTTCTTCTCTTCTGCAAACACATCACCCTTGAAAATAAATAATATATTTGTAACGCAACCTGCAGTTTATTTGTATATCCGGGAATTTTGCCCTTAGCTCATTCTAAAGTGACTTGTTTGGATGGGAGGTGGTGAGGAAAACATATTTTGAAAATCAATCACAAAAGTACTGCTAGTCTAATAAACATATGCCACCTACAGCTTGTTTGCCCAGACTTATTTCTAACAAAAACACAGCAAGCCAGGATATTAATTGCTCCAGTTTTATAAGTATTCTGGCAGTGTATCAGATAATAGGCATATTTCCTAATACATCCATGGGAAAACTGAGGCAGGCAAAAATTCCTCAAAGATGCATTTTAGCTTCCTGTTATGTAAAAATCTCTCAAAACAAATTTCTGCCAAATCCAGAGCCTCCTTGATGTATGCTATTGACAGCCAGCCCTGGTGATTCCGGCAAGTGATTTCACTTCAGTACAAAACACTGTGGCTGCCAACATTGAAAGATTTCTATTACTACTATTAATTATTGCTGTAGCACTACCAGACACGCAGCGCTGCACAGAGTCACAAAGAAGAAGAAACAGTCCCTGCTCGAAAGAGCCAAGAAAGACAAAATACCTTCCAAAGCTAGTCAAACACTATATCAAATTAGTGTAACAAAAAGGTATCATCTTTTTTGTTTGTTTGTTTTACTTAATACAAATTATGCCTAACGAGAGGCTTTTCAAGTTTCAAGTTTATTAGGATTTCATATACCGCCTATCAAGGTTATCTAAGCGGTTTTTACAATCAGGTACTCAAGCATTTTCCCTCTCTGTCCCGGTGGGCTCACAATCTATCTAACGTACCTGGGGCTATGGCTATGGCTTTTCTAAGCAACTGTATTTTCTACTAAATTATTTTGCAACCAAGCTTGAAACAGCAGCACGTAAATGAGGAAGAAAATCAAGAGTTACAACTGTCCAAGTTAAAGTAACATTAAAGGACTTCTAGAAATCAATTTTTGTTCCCTATTAATTTTTGAAGATCATAGCTGGGCGACCTTTCAGACTGCTAAGAGAAAGACTTACGGTACATCATTTTCCCTGACCAGTAATGACCTTCAGGTTAACTGCAATAATTGCCAGAAAATCTAAAATAAATTGCCCATGAGACCCTTTTACCTTCATTGCAGAGTCTCTCTCTCAACAGGACTGGTAAAGCCACTTTCTAAACTTGCATTTCCAAATTTTGGAGATATTTTTATTGAAGGGCAAACGCACGCACGCATGCACAAACACAGTTCCCCTTTTCTACTTTCAGTTTCAATATTTATTCAGAAAAAAGGGGCAAATAAACTACTGTATCACTCCCAAATTTAAAACGCTGGCTAACTTGAATCTTGTGAATTTAAGTATGTAGAATTTTCAGGTCATGTATAGGTCACATCCCTGTCAACTCACCCCTCCCTTGTCCCCAGTTATTCTGATCATACTATCTAAAATGTTGCAAACTATATATAACCTATGCTTTGCAAATGGAAAATGCTCAATTGTCACTGTCGCAGGGACCTCTCTTATTTAATGCAAAATCTCAGTATGACGTCAAAGGTCACTAAATAAAATTCTACTTAGTTAAGAGAGTCTTTAATAGTTTTTTCAACTAGAACCTGGTATAAGAGGCAATTCATGCCATCTTCCCACTTAAGTGAGACATCTATGACATCTGGTCAAAATTCTCTTAGGGAAATTAGGGGTCCTTTTACTAAGGCTCTGGATTTTAGCATGCGCTAAATGCTAACATGTCCTTTATATTCTATGGATGCATTAGCGTTTAGCGTGCGCTAAAACAGCTAGCGCACCTTAGTAAACGGGCCCCTTAAAGTCTAGCTGACATATTTTAATTCTAATTGACCACCTTGGGATCACTGCCTGCTCCTTTCCCCTCTCATCTCCTTTTCATACTCTGATCCTATTTTTTTCTGGCTGAATTATGGATTTACATTACATTACTTTCTTTTCTTTGTTTATTTACTGAGAACCACAGTATATTAAGTTCTTGAATAGAAACAAATGGGTAAATTCAAGAATGTCGACCTAATTCTGTTTGCATGGGCATAAAGGTGCTTCTTTATGATCTGTGTTTATTTACAATTGTATAAATGATGGTACTCAGAATGAATGCTCTGCTGGTAATTTAATTTGATTTATCTAAGATTTTATGTTTTTTTAATGTTCATTTATGTATGTTAATTATGAAAGTTGTTTTTGTAACACACTAAGAACTTTGGATTATGCTTGATATGTGATTAATTAATAGGATTCTACAGTGGCAATTCAGCGCAGAGCTGCCTTTATAGAACACTAACCTAGCTTTAGACGAGAGCACTTAAGCCAGCTCAAGTCTGTTGTAAATGCTGGTGCCTAAATGACAGTATTCTATAACACTGCACCTAAGGGCTTGACACGCCCCCTAACCCACAAATGCACCTTCCTCTACCGTGGTTTGATAAAAGCCAGCGTAAGTTACATACGTAAGTGACCCTATTCTACAGCTGAATGCCCAGTTGCATGCTTGTCTTTAAGGGGAAATTAATTTTGTTCAAGTATAAAAAAAAAAGTAATTTTGTGACCGTGCCTATTTTCTGAAAAGTACACATGAGAATTTGGAGCCATATGATTATCACTTTTATAACGAAAGAATATTATTTATTCAACATTAAACCTAATTCTAATCTGTTAGTAAGAGGTCATTTTTTAACAGGTTGAAGTTACATCAATTTTGTATAGGAAAACGGGAATATATTTTCACCTTGAAAATTATCCCACTTAAACTCCACATACTCCACATTTACAACTGCTGTTTAGTACATGTAAATTTCCCAGCTTATTTTATATACAAACATTATACAACATGTTCATAAACTCTAACCCCTCCCTAATCTTGACCCCAAGATTGCCTAAATTTATGTGGTCTGAATGGAGACAAAGGCTGTATAAGCCTACGTTTATACATATATACTCCAGATTCCTTTCAGTGTGAAAACACTAAATTATAAGGACGCAGACGTAATAAATACATCACTGCCTTAATATAAATGTACTCCTTTGCAAGTACTGTTAGGACCATCATTCAGACCATTCATTTATGTAAGGACTGAATGGTGGTCCTAACAATACTTGCACAGCAGTACATTTATATTACGTATAACTTAACATAAAACTCGCTTCTATACCACGAATACCGCTAAGTTCTGTGCGGTTCACAAAAGATACACAAAGGAATATGACAACAAGGTATCTAATTTCCAAAACATTTAATAAAAAGATGCATTTTTAAAGCACATTAAAACTGTTGGCAGTTGACATATTTATTACGTCTGCATCCTTATAATTTAGTGTTTTCACACTGAAATGTAGGTGCCATTTACAACTTTTATCCTATAATATATGCTTTTTCAAAACTGAATGTTCCAAGAACACGGTTATACCGTTTGCCTTTTCTTTGAAAACACTGGTATTATTTTGCCTTGTTTGGCCCTCATATTTCTGTGGGCAATTGTCTTTCTGCTCATTCTTTTAGTGTCTTGTATTTTGTTTATTTCAATAAAAGACCTTGTTAAATAAATTTGAAAAAAGAGAAGAAAAATAAGGAAAGAGAAATGTACAGCTTCCACAAAAGCATTTTGTAAAAACTGGAAGATGGGCATCTTTGATTTTAGCTTATTTTGCTCTCTTGTCAAAGATAAATACAGAGTGGGCCACAGAAAAGTAGCCCGCCTCTAATACCGGTGGTGGCCTTCGGCGACAAATACCCAGGAACAAAACTTGTGGGTAAGTGAATTAAAACAATCCACTTGCTTGTTCATCTTGTCATACTATCGCCGGAGGCGGGCTAATTTTCCGTGGCCCATCCTGTACATTTCTCCAGGACATCCCTGTATTTCTTCTTCATCCTGAGCAGAATAATGGCAGGTTCCTCTTACAACTTCTCACATATAGATCCCAAGTCCCAGAAAGATGCAAGTGTTAGGTGTCATAAGTGCACCTTTGGCTTTTGACCTCCTTCTACACAACCTTCAGGCCTCTGCCCCCACCCAATTTAGATAATTAAGCTACATTGTAATTACCCCATGATCACCCTTCCCAAAAGTCTAGTAAAAATCCAAAACTGAACACCATAAAGTGCTAAAACTTTCATTTGCGCATCTATATTCCTGAAACAGGGACTATTAGGAAATTTCCACCAATTCTACCTCTCTTGTGAAATACTTATAATCTTTAAACCAACTCAAAATTTGAAGAACCGTAATGTTCACCGTCTGAAAATGTACGTCAGCACTGTTAAAGGAGGAAAAAGCCTCAGATCCCCGTATGCGGCTGGAGAGGGAAACCACCTCGCTGGCGTTTCGCCGAAGGGCTGCGTCAGGGCAAGGGAAAACGTCCCACATTCCCAGTGGGACAAACTACAAAATGCTGGTTCTCTCAGGCTGTCTGGACCTGTTGCTTTGCTTTGACTGCAGCTGCTCTCTGCTGTCTCCAGAAACTGCCACCCCAGGCTACTGCCTAGGAGGCCAAATGTGCACATTCAATTACTGAAGGTGAGGTGGAGAATCTGAGCAGGCACTTGACTCCTCCCTAGTTCCTTTTCTTATACATGACTCTGCTGCAGAGTCTGAGCACATTCTCTGTCCCTACAACAAAGTCTAATCAATAATCTGAGATGCCACCATTTTCCCCATTCAAAGTGGATGAGAAGAAGAAAAACCCAACATTTTAAGTGGAGCAGATGATACTTAAAAAGTAGTACACACAGAGTTAAAACATCAAGAATGAGATTTATGAGAAAAAAAAAAAAAAGCTTTAGGAAAAATAATACCCAAATCTAGGCTTCTTATTTCGAAGGGAAGACGGTTGCAAAAGGGAGGCAGAGGCCCAATTGGTGAGAGACCGGTTTCAAGTTTAAGAAATGAAAAAAAAAAAAAAAAAAAAGTTGTTCTTTAATCCTGGTTTCTAAGCGAAGTTTTGCCGGTTGAGACCAGTCCAGGGGCAACTTTTCGGCTTCGGGGAAACGAGCGCAATTGACTGCCAAAAGGCCGCTCGCTGGGGGTCGCCGCAGGGTTTGTTGCATTTCTCGTTAACTTACGACGAGGAAATCGTTCCAGAAGAATCCCCCTCCCGCTCCCGCCCCTCCTACGCTGCCGAGCGCCAAGTGCGAGTCGCCCTCTTTCGAGGGTCCAAAAGCCGTGGCGGGTCGGGCCCGGCGCGAGCTCCTCACCTGCTCCCCGGCCTCCTTGGCGAGCGCAGGCCCGGAGGGTGCGGTGGGGCGGGCGGAAGGCGGGGCGAGACGAGACGGGAGCTGAGGAGAGAGAAGGCGGGAAAGAGAAGCGAAAGGGCCACAAACTTCCTCCTCACCTCCAAAAGGCGGGAAGCGGCGGCCCGGATGTCACGCGCCAAGTCCTCCCCCCCCCCCTCGAAGCCAGAGAGCGTGAGAGGCGTCAATAGCAAAGCCACCCCCATTCTTTTCCTTCCCCCTCTCCCCACTTGGTGAGGTCTCTTTCCCCTTCCCCACTCTCCTCAAACCTCCCTGTGGAAAAAGGGTTCAGGGAAGGGAAAGAGGGGTAGAGAGTGGGGAGATAGGCTGACTGGGGAGGGGGGGACAAGGGCAGAGGGACAGCTGGTCAGGGGTCCAGGAGATGGAGGGTCTGATGCTAAAGCTGACGGGCAGATGCTGGACCTAGGGGTCGAGTTGAGGGAAGATCTGACCTGAGGGGGGGCTGATGCTGGGAGAGTGGGAAGAGGATACTATGCGGAGCGAGAAATGAGCCAGGGGTAGGCTGGAGAAGAGCGGAGGGGCAAGGGCAATGGATGCTGGGCTAAGAGGTGAGAGACAAAGGGGACTGGTCTTTGAAGGACACGAGAAAGGGTGAAAATGGGAAAACAAAAGGGAAACGAGTCGGGACAAGGCGATAAGACATGAGAAAGAGACTGGAGGTGACGAGGGTTAAGTAACTAAGGGCAGGATTCACTAAAGTCCCGAAATCTATCCGTTTCCGAGTCATTGTAGCCAATCAATTCAGTAAAGCTTGTCCATGCAAATGATCCAATCGTAAACACGCCGCTATAAGCGCAGAAACATCGATCAACGCGCATGCGCACTGTATCCTTGTTGGTTTTGAAGCACATAACGCATGTGCTAGCTCTTTAGGATGCAACAATCTAGCTGGAAGGAAGGGGGGAGGGATAGCTGGCCCTTAAAAGTTCTATTTGATTTTGGATTTATTTTTTTTTTTTTGTTATTTGGCATGGATATTTGAAATGTACAATGCGCAAGGAAAGCACGGGGTTAATATGCGATTTTCTCGCCATGCGCATTACAAATCCGAGATTCACTCCCACACTCGCTATGCGCATTCCAAAAAAAATAAAAAAATATTTCTAACGCTTATGTACATGAAAGTTTATATATATTTAAAAGTTTAGATATATTTTGGATTTTTGGAGGAGTAGATATATATTTTTAATGGGGTTCTTAACATGCACGAGTCAGTTGCTAGGCAGAAATAGTCGGCGAGGATTTAAACGACTGGTCCTCAGCAGTCGTAACTTTTTGGACAGGAAAGGCCAGTTGATTTTGACGAAATTATGTCATGAATCAACACGTTAAGAAATTTACATGCCTTTTTACTCATTTGCATGTGCAGATCAGATCAGGTGGGGATGTGGTCTGGAGGAAGGTTAGTGAATCAAGCCAGAGTCGGAAACTGAGTGCAAACCGATCAGTACACGATCGGTTTGCTTACTGAATCTAGCCCAAGGTTGGTAAAGTGATTAATGGCAGAGAAAGCTGAGGCTGGAGTGTGGAAATAGGGGCTAGAAAATTAATGGGACTAGGAGACTGGGAAAGGAAAAAGAGACAAGATGGCAATGGGAAAACTGGGGAGGTAAGTGGAAAGGGGAGGGACAGGGGCTGAGGAGAAAAGATGGATAGAGGAAATAAGTGTCAAGGAGAGTGACAAGCTGGTATGTATGTGAAAGGTGGAAAGAGGGAGACAGTACGGAGAGAAAGAGGAATGAAATCTAACTGTATAAGTCGATCAAAAGGCAAAGAGAGAAATGCAGAAAAAAAATGAAACTGGAAGATCAATGTCAGATTCATGTAAGGGAGGAAGACAGGAACATGAAAAAATACAAATACAGAAAAATACTTGAGAACTGAATGTAAAACTACTTAGGCTATAAGCTGTGTAAATATACTATAAATACTAGAGCAACTATATGTTTAGGTGTAAAAGACAATGTCAGCAAGGAGGAGGGAAGACGGAAAGCTAATTCAGATAACTGCCAGCGAGAGGGATATTTTACTCAATGAAGTTACTTTTAAAACCAATAGGAGGAAATATTTTTTCACTCAGAGAATAGTTAAGCCCTGGAATGCGTTACCAGAGAACGTGGTAAGAACGTTTAATGTAGCTGGTTTAACAAAAAAAGTTTGGACAAGTTCCTGGAGGAAAAGTCCATAGTCTGCTGTTGACACAGACATGGGGGAAGCAACTGCTTACCCTGAATCAGTGGCATGGAATGCTGCTATTATTTGTTTTTTTTGCCAGGTACTAGTGACCTGGATTGGCCTCCATGAAGACGGGATACTGGGTTAGATGGACCATTGGTCTGACCCAGTAAGGCTATTCGTATGTTCTTATGACTTCCTTACCCACTTCTGCTGTAGCTGAGGTCATTCTCCTGCACCCTTTCTGACTCCATGTACATTTTTCCTTGCTAGTCACCCTTATTTACTTAGGGGCAGATTCTGCGAACAGTGCCATTATTGGCGGGCACCTACAATATGGCCACCATGTATTGGTGCCGTTTGAAGAAGCGCAGCTATGTGAAAGGCACTAGAAATGTATGCCATGGTTTTAAAAGCCTACATTTCCGGTACCTACCTTCTACAAGAATCAGATCTATAGAGGCGCCTAAGACCACATCTGGCATTAACCATGCCTATAGTGACAGGAGGTGCCCTTACGCACCTCTTTAGTCAGAACAAAGGTGCTGTTTTTGGAGGCACCTAAAGATACCTCTGTTTTTAATTGTTTTTTAATTGGTGCAGTCAATTACTGTGCTATTGAACCAATTAAAATTATTAAGTTAGGTGGCAATAAGGTGCCTGTTGCTGCCAATTTGCTTCTTAGTGTCCCTCCAGACCAGACTAGAACCATAGGTATATGCTGTTCTGCCAGCAGATGGAGACTGAGAACCTCTGACTTTGTGATGTTACTATATAAATGTCCTATGCAATCAGTAAACAGTCTCAATCTCCAGCAGGTTATTATGTTTATGCTTGTGTAGAGTACAGTACCTGAATGTAAAGACACCTTGATGGTATCGCAAAGGGTAGACTTCATTGGAGTGATCCCTGTGGTCAGTGGAAGCAGTAAGTCTGACCTGAGTTGGGTGAGGCAACCCATGATCTGTGCTCTGAAGGGAATCCCAAGCTAGGGGACCTCTATATATCCTCTTTATGGCTTTGGCATTCAAGGCTGACATTTAAGGTGATGGGTACTGGAGAATTGAGTGACTTGCCCAGGAGGATTTGATCTTACATCCTCTGGGTGCAGAGGCAGCAGCTCTACCAGTGAGCCACACCTTCCCTCAAGCTAGCATTTTTGGCCCAGCAGTAGGGGACGTTTCTCAGGATGGGCTCCCAGACTGAGTAGTATGGAAGTTTCAAAAGGCTTCTATTGGTCCAGTGATTGGAATTCCGGTTTGATGGCTGGTCAAACTTTTGATTCCAGTGTTTATTCTATTGAGGCACAAGACATTTTGCCTTAGAAAGAGATGGACAGTGTAAGGTTCAAAAGGATCCCAGGAAATGCTTCCACGAGTGATGGAAGGACTGTCTGAGGCCATGAAGTCGGGGATGAGGTTGGGTCACTGGGGTCAGAGGATCATCATTCATGTAGAAAAATATTTCCTGTGATTATTCCTGAGTCTGCACCCTTTGCCCATGTCTCCTTTTCACTGAAACAGACCTATATTACCTCCTGTGGCTTTATTCCTTGTTGCTTTCAAAAACTTGAAAAGCAGTTTTAAAGTTAGGTGTCTCTATTGGGTTTCTAGCATTTAAGCCCCTGAACACCCTCTTGCTGTGGTCTAATTCTCACAATATGCAAATTATCAGCAGGTTGCTTACTGTAGCATCTCATAGAAGACGTGTGAATCTTCATCAGCTTCCAATGCAGGGAACACACTGATAATATATTAATTTTATTAACATAAGAATTGCCGCTGCTGGGTCAGACCAGTGGTCCATTGTGCCCAGCAGCCTTCTGGTCAAAGACCAGTACCCTGAGACTAGTCCTACTTGCGTACGTTCCGGTTCAGCAGGAACTTGTCTAACTTTGTCTTGAATCCCTGGAGGGTGTTTTCCCCTATGACAGACTCCGGAAGAGCGTTCCAGGTTTCCACCACTCTCTGGGTGAAGAAGAACTTCCTTACGTTTGTACGAAATCTATCCCCTTTCAATTTCAATGCCCTCTCGTTCTCTTTACCTTGGAGAGGGTTAACAACCTGTCCTTATCTACTAAGTCTATTCCCCTCAGAATTTATTTATTTGGTTAGTTTTATATCCCATCCTCCCTAACAAGCTCAGAATGGGTAACAAGGTTGAAATATATAAAGCATAGACAGACAAATTATGAATTTACATTTGTACAGTAATGTTTAGCATACAGTTTGGTCTTTAAGTTAACATATGGTTGTTTCCATCTTCAGTTAACAACCAGAGTGGATCTAGTTCAGCATACATTAGAATGGAGTGACTGGATTTATGGGAAGAGGTAAGTTTTTATTGCTTTCCTGAAGTTCAAAAGCCCTTTGAGGGATCTGATATGAGGAGGCAGTTGATTTCAATAACTTGGTAGGAATGGCATCTGGTGCTCTGGAGTTGGAGGTATTTGCAGACGTGTTTCCTCCTGGGTCTGTTTGGGATATGTAGCTGGGTGCCATGTTGTGTAGGGACATACAGTCATGTGAGAAAATTAGGACACCCCATGAAATATTCAGTTCTTTCTTAAGAAATGTTCACATATCGATGTCAAATTTTTTATTTTTTTAATCTCTGGAAAAGAAACTAATGTAATTGCAGGTAAACAACAAAAATTTTCCTTGATTTACTCATGAAACAAGAGATATCCAGAAAAATGTGTATTCTAACTGAGGAATAAATTAGGCCATCCCCACCTATCCTCCCACTTAAAGTGGCTCAAATCACACACACAGGTATATCACATCATGTGCACATGATTAGAACAGCTCTAATGCAAAGACATCTCTACTTCTTCAGACTTGTAATTCAATATTCATGACCACTAATTAGAAATCTTCTTGTAAACTACATTGAATCCTTGTCAAAACTTGTATGGTATAGCTACGGTGGATGCTGAGGACCCCCACCATTGAGCAAGTGCCTTTATTTGTATCCAGGGAATAGTGGTGCATACTTGTGGCTTGCAGGGATCCCCAAGCCCTGCTAGCTGAAGATTCCCACCATCTCTCTCTCCTCCCCTCAATGGCAATCTGAAATCCCTCATATCCTTTCAACCCCCCCCCCCCACACACACACACCATTCATGTTGCTGGCAGTGACTTACACATGCTGTTCATGCCAGCCCCAGAACCTTCCCTTTAATGCAACTCCAATGAGGTGGAAACAGGAAGTTGTGTCAAAGGGAAGGTTCTGGGACTGATGCAAGCAAACAGCACAAGTGAGTCACTACTCGCCATCAATGTTCTCCAGAAATGAATAAAAGTATTTTAAAGGTACACTAGGGGGGGGTGTTGAAAAACTGGGAGAGATGCCACTCACTATCGAGGGAGAGACTGTAGACTGGGAAGGGTGTGGGAGTGGAGAGAATTTCATGCCCACACAAAATTAGCCCTCGGGCTATGGCACTGTTGTTATGGGTGGGGGGCAAATTGTGCCATCATGCCTTGTGTCTGGCCTGCCCAATCATTTTGAAATGTTGGTGTCTATTCATGAAGATGGCTACATATCTGTGTCTATAGTATTAATATTACTACTAATCATTTCTATAGTGGTACTAGACATACACAGTGCTGTACATCAAAACATAGAAGAGACAGTCCCTGCTCAAAAGAGCTTACAATCTAGTCAAGACAGACAAACTGGAGAAGAAGGCACATCTATACACAGTGCTCAGGTAAGTGAATTACAGAGGGAATGAGAAGACAGATACTGGGGTTTAGAAGGTTGCGAGCTGACGAGAGGGAGGATGAGGGTGTTGTTTACAGAAATAGAGAATGGGGGGAAGAGGAGAGACAGGTTTACAGTAGGTGGAAAGATAAGGAGCTCAGTCTTGGCCATGTTTAATTTTAGATGGCAACAAGACATCCAGGTAGCAATGTTGGACAAGCAGGTTGAAACCTGGGATTGAATGTCTGTCGAGAGAGAGAGATCTGTGAGTCATCAGCATAGAGGTGATAGTGTAGATCAGTGGTCTCAAACTCGTGGCCTGGGGGCCACAAGCGGCCCGCCAGGTACTATTTTAGGCCCTCGGTCTGTTTATCATAATCACAAAAGTAAAATAAAACAGTTTCTTGATCATATGTCTCTTTAGCTATAAATTACAATATTATTATTAAGACTTAGCCAAAAGGAAATATTTATAAACTATAAAGAGTTTTACCTCATGCAAAACTGTCATTTCTTTAATAAGACATTAACTATTTTTTTTCTGAGGCCCTCCAAGTACCTACAAATCCAAAATGTGGCCCTGCAAAGGGTTTGAGTTTGAGACCACTGGTGTAGATCTACTATATAGATTGAAACCTCTCCTACCAACTTATGATTTTAGAACGGTGGTACAGTCGCTGTTCTTGAGTAGGCTAGAGACTAATGTAATTTGCTGTTTCTGGGATTAACCAAAGCAAAGTTGAGAGTTCTACAGGTTCTGATGAACTCTGCAGCCAGATCGATTAGTGGGGTAATGACATCAGTTAATTCAGAATACTGCAGCTAAGTTCATTTTTGGGAAACGAAAGTATGATCATGTTTCCCCTTTGTTGATAAAGCTTCACTTTAGGTTCCAGTTTAAAAAGCTTCTCTATGGAATATTTGATCCCTTTGTCCCCTTATGTTGGAATACCCTTAGACTTTGCCATTTGAGAAACACACCAAGATATACGTTAGCCTTCCCTTCCTTTAAGGGAATTAAGTCTGCTGGGAAGCTCAGTCGATCTTTTGTTTTCAGGTTTGTAGAGATCTGGAATGAACTTCCCGACTCCATTAGGCTTTTAGGCCAGCTGCAATTATTTCGTAAATTCCTGAAAACTTTGTTGTTCTCGCAATTTTTAAATGGTTTAACTACAGCCTCAACGAAATGATAATATTATAGTTATTTTTCTTATGTACTTTAGTTTTTAATTCATTCTTCCTTCTCCTATGTTTTCTGCTATGTACTCTAGTCTTAATTATATGTGAACCGAGTCGAGCTCCACTGGGAGATGACCCGGAATATAAACCAAAGATTAGATTAGATTAGATTAGAACATTTCATATTACCCCTTTATTAAAAAGCTTATGATCTACTTATGTACTTGAGCCAATGGAGAGTGAAGTGATTTGCCCAAAGTCACAAGGAGCAGCAGTGGGATTCAAGTACCTACAAATCCAAAATGTGGCCCCACTAAGGGTTTGAGTTTGAGACCACTGCTCTAAAATGACTGCAGTCAGCATCTGGATATGGATGCCCAACATTTCAGAAATTTAAATCCCTGCCATGCAATCTAGCAACTTATCAGCCCATTGGATTCCCTTGTGCCTGGCTGTGAGGTCCTTAGCATCTAGCTTCTACTACCATTTCGGTAAAATTAATTTTTTAATTACCTCCATGTAAAGCTGGAATCATCCTGGCAGAGCAATGAACGGCGACAGAGCAGGCTGGCTGCTTCACTAGTTATGAAACTTTCTATTGCTAAACATCCTTTTACAGGACGTGGGCTACTTATCTTAAAGGAATAGTTCAATACAGACAACCACAAAGTAAAACCAAGTAGGGGAAATTAATAAGCACAGCTTTAAGAATGCTTTCTGACAGATTTGTAGCAGTTGTGGCTGTGGGGTGGAGTGGCGATGCTGGTATATTTTGAGTAATGGAAGGTATGCGAGTACATAGGCAGCAGAGCGCTTTTTTGTTTGGGAGCAAGAATTTGCGGGAGCCAATCAAAGAAGCCGCTGAGCAGGAGCAAGGCGCACTCCTGTTCATTGCCGCCCAGTGGCAGAAGAAACCAGCTGTGACCGATTGGGTTAGCAGCAGGCAGGAGTGCGGAAAGCTCACTCCTGCCCGCTGCACCTCTGGGACCACCAGGAATAAAAGTGGCACATAAAATTGCAATTTGGGGGAAGGCCACGGCCCCTGTGGCCTCCCCCGTTTTGACGCCTATGTGGAAGTATGTGGAAGGTATAAGTGGAAAAGAAGGGCTGATTGGGTATGGACTGGAGGTGTATGGTTGCAGTTACATGGATGAATTTGTGGGTAAGGGATGTGTGTATATATGAGGGTTATTGGGCTCCACTTGAAGGATGAATGGGTGTGGAGTGGTTCTGCCCGATTCAGGGAAAAAAATTTCAATTCGATTTGGCCTATTGAATCATTTTTCGATTCGATTTGCTTTTCCCACCCAAGTGGATATTTTTTTTCAAATGTCCTGGTGGGTTTATTTTGTAGCCTCTTCACCCACACCCCCCCCCTTTGCCCTCTCCAACCCCACACCGGCACTGTGGTATAAACACACAAAAAGACTTTTCCTATCTCTGTTAAGTCCTAGCTCATGCTCGCCGTCTAACACCAGCTCTGGCAGGATACACATTTCAAATCTGACATTACTGTAATCACAAAATAGAAAATTTTTCTGCCTTTTGTTGACTGGTCATTTTATTATTCAGATCATGTTGGTCCCAGGGTCTGGTTTCTGTTTGTCTTCTGTTAACTCGCTCATCAGGGTCTCCTGCCAATTTGATGTTTTTTTCTTTTTTTGTGTCACCATCCATCTTCCATCTCTGTACCTTCCCTTCCAGGACCATATTCAACATTTCTGTTTCTTTCCCACTGTTTACCATTCATCTCTCTCTCTCTCTCTCTCTTTCTCTATCTTCCCTGCCTTGTGTCCTAGGTCAACCATTTCTATTCCCTTCACGCAGCATCTCTTCCTTCCTCTCCTCCATTATCACTCTCCCCTTGCACCATCTCTCCCTGCCCTCCACCTTATGTCTAACATTTATCCCTCTCTCTTCTCCATGAATGTCTCCCTTCCCTCCACCACATGCAGGATTTCTCCCTCTCACCCCTGTCTATCTCTATTGAATCTCTCCCTTCCTTACCTCCACCCCATGTCCAACAGTTCTTCCTCTCTCCATTCTCTCCCATGTGCAGCAGCTTTCCATTCCTCCCTACCATTGCCCCTGAGTAGCAGCTTTCCATCCTTCCCTCCCATCCCCCTTTGCAGCAGCTTTCCCTCTATCCACCTAAGCAGCAGCTTTCCATCCCTTCTATCCCCTTGTGCAGCACCTCCCGACTGACCCCCTTGCCCCCACCTTCAAGCCTCCTAAAATACAGCAGCGGTGGCCGACTGGCAGAGGCAGCACTGTGAACAGGCTGTTTGCGGCCTGCCCCACCAGGGCTTCCCTCTGACATGTCATCAGAGGGAAGGCCCCAGCCACAAGCAGCCTGCTCAGAACGCTGCCTCTGCTGGCCGGTCACTGCTGCTGCTGTAGGTATGTCCCGAGGTATGTCAGGTCTCAATGGGTATAGGTGTGCTGGTCACTCAATCGGTGAGTCCAATTTTGGGGGAAAATGAATTGATTTACCGAAAGGAATCGGTGTCGGTGAATTGGGCAGCACAAGTGTGGAGTTGCATGGGTATGCTGTTTGTGAGTGGGAAGGTGACATGGGCTGTGTGTTATGGTATCAGTGGCATAGTAAGAGGAGTGTGGGGGGACGGTCTTCCTAAGGGCACAGCATAAGAACATAAGAACATAAGCAATGCCTCCACTGGGTCAGACCCGAGGTCCATCGTGCCCAGCAGTCTGCTCACGCGGCGGCCCAACAGGTCCAGGACCTGCGCAGTAGCTCCCTATCTATATCCCTCTATCCCTTTTTCCAGCAGGAAATCGTCCAATCCTTTCTTGAAATCCAGTACCGTACTCTGTCCTATTACGTCCTCTGGAAGTGCATTCCAGGTGTCCACCACACGCTGGGTAAAGAAAAACTTCCTAGCATTTGTTTTGAATCTGTCCCCTTCCAATTTTTCCGAATGCCCTCTTGTTCTTATATGTTTTGAAAGTTTGAAGAATCTGTCCCTCTCTACTCTCTCTATGCCCTTCATGATCTTGTAGGTCTCTATCATATCTCCTCTGAGTCTCCGCTTTTCCAGGGAGAAGAGCCCCAGTCTCTCCAATCTTTCAGTGTATGAAAGGTTTTCCATGCCCTTAATCATTCGTGTCGCTCTCCTCTGGACCCTCTCAAGTGTGGCCATATCCTTCTTAAGGTACGGTGACCAATACTGAACACAATACTCCAGGTGCGGGCGCACCATTGCCCGATATAACGGCAGGATGACTTCTTTTGTTCTGGTCGTAATACCCTTCTTAATAATACCCAACATTTTGTTTGCCTTCTTCGCGGCTGCTGCACATTGTGCCGTTGACTTCATTGTTGTATCCACCAGTACATCCCTCGCCTTCCCCCATACCTTTTTTTTACTTCCCCGATGTCACTTCTGGGACCCGTGCCTAGAAAGTGACATCAAAGGGCAAGCCTACACCAGCGTAAGCATGCTGCTCACACCAGAGAAGATAAAAAGGAACGGGAAGGGGACACGTGCGCAGCAGGGGGAGGGGCGCCACCACCCCAGGTACCACTCACCCTTACTACATGACTGTAACATAATAAATGAGGGCAGTTAAAGACCTGAACGGTCCCATTAGTTAGACCCATCAAAAATTCAGGATTAAATTAACTTGTCTGTTCTTTGCTATTTCTGGGTCATAGACTGTAAAGTCTGGTATTGTCCTGGGTTCCAAATGCTGAAGTTGCCGTCCAAGCTCACTCCAGCCTATCCAACCAACCTGTTTGCAGGATATCTACCATAGAGTCTTGCCAGTAACATCCTCATGTTCCAAGTTAGTGGAGTTCCCATTGATGCCCTCCTCAGCCCCATCCTACACCAAATCACCACATATGGGACACAGACCGTGCAGGTCTGTCCAGTACCGGCCTTAGTTCTTTAATTAGAGATCCTCTATTTTTATCCCACACTTTTTTGAATTCCATCACCTTTTTCCTCTCCACCACTTCCCTCGGGAGGGCATTCCAGGCATCTACCACCCTCTCCATGAAAAAGAATTTGCTGATATTGCTCCTAAGTCTTCCTCTCTGCAACCTCAAATTATGCCCTCTAATTTTACCATTTACTCTTCTCTGGAAAAGATTTGGTTCTATATTAATATATTTCAAGTATTTAAATGTTTGTATATCTCCCCTGTCCCTCCTCCAGAGGTCTTCCAGTCTCTTCTCATACTTCTTTTGGTTCAAACCCTACCGTTTTTGTCGCCTTCCTCTGGACTGCTTCAAGTCTTTTTATATCCTTCACCAGACTGTGTTTTGTTGAATGGTGTGAGGCTGTTTATTCATTTACAAACATCTGATTTTTCCCCCCTTTTTCTGGCAGATCAGAGGGGCCGACCCTCATTTCTTTGAGTGGCCTCTGCTACATTTTGCTGTGAAGCCTATAATTTGAGCTTACACCACTATCCTGCAGTCACATTTACAAATCATTCCAGAAGCATTGTTTTATTAGGAACTGATTGTGTTTATAATCTAATATCGCAAAAGCTTTAGGTATTCTAGAAATACAAATGAGATTTTAAAAACTAGGTAACTTCAGCTAGAAAAATACATAAGATTAACTGTAATTTATAAATAAACAAAATGCCATTTCAGATGAAAACAGAAGAACTGTGCAAAGAAAGAGCAGAAAACACCCTCACCGGGGTTGGTTTTACAAGTTAGCGGTTTGACATTGCTTTTTCTTAATAATATCATTTAAAAGATTCAGTGCTCAGAGGGAAATTCTGACTTACAGACTTAGAAGATGGAATCTGGAAAACTCCCAGATTAAGACGTTTATCTTTGTCAGTTCAGAGGCTTCTTCCTGCTTCAGTCCTCTTGTGTTTCCCAATTATCATATGCTAAAAATTAGCCTTTCCTGCCTAGACTCAGAAAAGTTATTTAGAAAATAGTCAGAACCTCTTTCTCCCATTGTGCTACAGTAACTTAAAAACATAGGTGCTTGTTTGAGAAGTGCTATTTGGGTTTTAGACATGCATAAACCAGCATTTAGATGTTTATATTCCATAACCATCTAAATCCCAGTTTTTCAAAGACTCTAAGACATTCATAAGGCATGGGGACATGGTCTGGGGGCTGTTTTGGATGGGGTTATAGCTAGCCTAAAGCATAAGAAATGTGTACAATTCCCATTCCAGCAGAAGAATGTTCGTCTGTGTCCAAAACAAGACCGATTTGGGGATTTACATTTCCCTGGGTTTTAGAAAAATGTGTGTATTGAGCAGAATGCACTGGAGAGATTAGGGAAGGTTACCCTTTCAATTGCCCAGTAGTTGATGCCTCCCCCCCCCCAATAAAACTAATCTGGCAAGGGCTACCGGGCTCCGAAACAACTTTGAGAGACATACACGTCTGATTCTAAAATGTCAGACATAATTATTTACAGTCCAGCACATAAACATTTATGGAACTATGTCAAAACAGAAAGTTATGTGCCCCTGTTGCCCCCATTGTCATTTGACATTTGGGATTATGGAATGGATGCTCCTGACACAATGTCTATTCCACCATGTGTTTCAGAAAAGGCTGGGTGTCAGCAGAACCTATTCAAAAACACAAGTGGAACTTGACCTGGATGTATCAATTCAGACTGGAATGTCTTTTCTAAAATCCTCCTCCACAATTACACATTTCCCCTTTGGCATTGTTAATGCTATTTTGCTGTAGACAGTAAGGAGAAAGACATTTAAGGTCAATTTGGATTTAAAATGCCATATAGCAGTGGTTTTCAACTCAGTGCTCAGGGACCATCTGGAAAGGGGGATTTTCAGGATATCCACAATGAACATGCATGAAATAGATTTGCATGCACTGCCTTCTTCATACAAAAAACTCTAAGAACACAAGAACAGCCATACTGGGTCAGACCAATGGTCCTCTTTCCAACAGTGGCCAATCCAGGTCCCAATTACCTGGCAGAAACCCAAAGGCTGAGATTGTGATGTCACAAAGCCTCATTCCACCAATGCCTAAGAGCCAACCTCATCAGTGATGTCACAATGACTTGAGTATCCTATACTTGGCTCACATAACATCATAAAAATAGCCATACTAGGTCAGACCAATGGTCCATTTAGCCCAGTGTCCTGCTTTCAACAGTGGCCAATCCAGGCCGAAACCCAAACAGCAGCAACATTCCATGCTACTAATTCCAGGGCAAGCAATGGTTTCTCCCATGTCTGTCTCAATAGCAGACTATGGACTTTTCCTCCAGGAACTTGTCCAAACCTTTGTAAAACCCAGCTGTGCTAACCGCAGTAACCACATCCTCTGGCAACAAGTTCCAAAGTTTAACTATTCTTTCACTAAAAATATATTTCCTCCTATTTGTTTTAAAAGTATTCCCATCTAATTCAATTGAGTGTCCCCTGGATTTTGTACTTTTTGAAAGAAAAAAAAAATCAATTACCCATTCTATACCACTCAGGATTTTGTATTCAATCATATCTCCCCTCAGCTGTCTTTTTTTTCCAAATATGAGAGCCCTCTTTCCTCTTATGAGAGGAGTTCTATCCCCTTTATTATTCAGGTCACTCTTCTTTGAACCTTTTCTAATTCCACTATATCTTTTTTGAGATACGGTGACCAGAGCTGTGCGCAGTATTCAAGGTGAGGACATTCCAAGGAGTGATATGGAGGCATTATAATATTCTCGGTCTTATTTATCATTCCTTTCTTAATAATTTCTAGCTTCCTGTTTGCTTTTTTTTTCTGAAGCTGTACACTGATCAGAAGATTTCAGTGTAGTGTCAACATGTTCATTGTGGATGTCCTGAAAACCCGACTGGCCAGGTAGGCTCTGAGGACTGAAAAACCGCTGTCAGAGGACTGCATGGAAGAATTGAAATGTTCACATTCATACCTACGTATTACGCAATGTATTTGAATCTCACTCTCACATATGAGAGTCTCGGTTTATCTGGTTCTCTAAGAGGTCTGGGGACATGGGGTAAGATCAGAGCTCTGCCTACATCTCATAGTGCTATAGAGGTCATAAGCGCCAGTCTCTCTCTCTGTTGTGACAGGTGTCCTGTTGCTTCCTCTCACATATTGCTGTAGGGTTCATTTGGTGTACGACACACCTTACACATTCACAAGGTCTGCAGTGTTCAGCTTTTGCTCTCCTCAGTGATTCTTCTCGCACAGTTGGATGGTGACTGTCTTGACCTCTGTATATTCTGCCAAGGCATATTCCCCTCTGCAAGAAAAAATGACCTAGGTTGTGACGTACTGTATTTAGATGTGTTGCATGTAGGAACAACTGACTTCAAAGCGTTCCGAAAAGATATCAAAACACTACTATACAAAAAACACATCCCATCAACCTAATCTCCCCCCTATTCCCATCCCTTCTGCAGATTCCTCGCGAACTTACCTCTTTGCTGGTAACACCTATTCAATGTCTCTAAACTGAATCCTCAATATATAACCGGATGCCAGCTGGGGACAAGAGTCGAGAGGGATCCCTCCTGTCCTGGACCACCAGGACTTGTGGCAGGTCCAGTGGAGGCCTGCAACATTATCAGGAGGGAGAGGAACAGTGTACAGAACTTAGCAGGGAAGGAAGGGAGGAGGGGCTGGGTGCAGAGAAGCGAGGGAGGGGGAACAGGGTTCAGAACCTGGCAGGGCAGGGGAAGGATGGTGGGGGGGGGAGGGCTGAGTGCAGATTCTGGCAGGGCAGGACTCTGCACTTGAATATTAACCCCCAACTCCCTCCCCACCACAGTTTATATTCAAGTCAACCTTTTTTCCTCCTTTTTTTTTTGGGGGGGGGAAAGGTTACCTCAATTTATATTCTGGTTGATTTATATTCAGGTATATATGGTATTTCAAATTTATACACTTTTAATACCAACAGATTATCAATAAAATTACACAATAAACATTTGTAAAGCCTTGTATAAACAAATCCATATAATACTTTTAATAGAAAAAAGCAAAATCCTAAGGGCTCCTTTTACGAAGCGTTTTAGTGCATGGACCGGATTAGCGTGTGCTATAGTGTGCGCTAGCCGAAAAACTACCACCTGCTCAAGAGGAGGCGGTAGTGGCTAGCGCACGTGGCATTTTAGTAAGCACTCTTCTGCGCATTAAGGCCCTAACGCACCCTCATAAAAGGAGCCCTAAGTCCTATCCTTTGAGTTTAACAGAGACCCCTTAGGGGATAACAAGGAAAATAATCCCAAAGCTAAAAGTTCCTAAACCCAGTTGGAAACCAAAGGAGCAGGAGGGAAGCCACGGAATCCAAAAATCCTGCCACCTACAGGGTAACATTATAACCGGCTGCCCAGGTTCAAAGGACACGCAGGTGCCTATTTTCAGCCTGTTCCTGTTTTATAAATACAAATGGCCCCTCTTTGTCTCTAAATAGTAGACATAAACCAGCAGAAATCACCACTTCACGTGTGTGTACATACTTATTTTGCAAAGTATGCATATAATCGCAGCTCTATCTGTGCCCCACCCAAATTCCACCCAGAACATGTCTATCACACTTTTACACGTGTAACTCATGGAATAATTTTATAAAACCCCATTTATACCATGTAAAACCTTTAACTCCTTCCTTATGCCTTGGGAGAGATTAAACCCGATTGTATCTGTACACGGAACAGACACCAGAGCCAAAGTCATTTTTCCCACACTGCCCAGGCTGCGTTTAACTTCTGTAGTAGAGCTATGTCCAGCTCATGAAAATATGGACCAACATCTAACTGGACTCCCCCCCCCCCATCTCTATACTCTTAGATCAACTACAAATATGACACTCAAGCAAATATGATTTATGGAAAATTCTGTTTCTTTCTTACTTCCTCATCTGTAAATGAAGGAAAAAAAAAAGTTCTTACAGCTCTCGGCCATTCCCTGACATTTTAAAACCACCGAAAGGCGCCTGTGCAAGGAGAGCATTGTAACAATTCACCCTGTGATTGAAAGAGAAGAACAAGAAACTCAAGTGTAATAAACTGTAACAATGCATCATTTGTAACATCAAAAGAAACCCCAAATTTGTCCCAGTCTTCACAGGAACTCAGTTTCTCCACCCCATGCCTGCTAGTTATGTCTCTGTCACTGACCTATTCCTGTAAGCTCTACCCTAACTGCACAAGCCTTGAATACGTATGATTTTTAAGTTTGCAGGCATGGGGCAGAGGCAGGAAAAGAACTTGCTGGCATGAGAGGGGACAATGAGCTCCGCAGGGATGGGGAAAAATTTGTCTCCATGTCATTCTCCATATAGGATATCAATATACAGGAACAATTAAAGTGAACAATCCTAAATTCAACTATAAATAACTATGGAGGCAAATGGACACATTGAAACAGCTGGGGAAGAATCTGTACAATTCAAATGGGGGGGGGAGGCATGCTTTAAAAATGCAGAATGTTGGTCTTTAACTGGTCTCTCCATATTTAACACCTACCAAATTCTTTGAAGCTAATCAAATAATTCAGGGTGCATAAGGGTTATTCAAGTGAGTAGTAATTCAGTCAACATGATTCCCAGTAAGAAGAAATACCAGTAAGAAGATGGCGGGATCCCAATTTCTTGAAGGAGGTTATATATTAACTTCTATGTGATATTTAAATATACACTATATTAGTGGAGGAATGGATTCAAAGGTAACAGGCTGAGAACGTGAGAAGCCAAGGTCAAATCTCACTGATGATCCCAATGACTTTGGCCAAATCACTTAATCTTCCACTGCCTGAGGTGTATAATTGGGTTGTGAACCATCCAGGGACAGGGAAACACCTAGGGTACCTGAAGGTAATGCTCCTTGAGCTGCTACTGAAACAGCGTGAGCTACATTTTTTATTCCCAATTAATTATACTGCTCTATTTGACTGGCAGAGCAGTTTAGAAAAAGAAACAAACATTATAGGAAACTAACTCCAGGCAATAATAGGAAAGAATCACATTTATACAAGAACAAAAAGGCAAAATCAACAAATTAATTTTTAACATATAAACTTCATTTAATGGCAATATCATTTCCCTATTAACACTATAAGCTTGACCAGTACTTGTGCTTGAAAACAATCACTGCAGGTTCCTCTTGCAGACTCTAGTTTCAGAATCACCTTCCCCCCTCACCTCTTAGGACTTCTGAGAGGTAAACAACATTTCCTTTTGACACCCTTAGCAGAGAACACAATGAATTGAAGATAACAGAGAGATAGCATCTTGCTGTGTGCCTCACAGCCTGGCGATTGGTCAGTTGTCACTGACACACAGTCATATTAGGGGCAAAAATGATTCTGTATTCAGTATTTACTGGTGGTATCTCAAAAGACAGTTCTTTTGACATCTGATGGTCCACCCAATCCACAATCAGCTCTTATAAGTCTCAGAAGGGGTCAGAGGGCAGATTTCAGAGCTCACTCTAGTTCCAGAGTCTAGTTAACATTAAGCAAGCCTGACAAAACTTCCAGGGCTATCCAGTACTAATGGCCACCTGCTGATGAACCCTTTCCCCCTTGCAAGCCCAATATCCCTCCCTTCCTCTGCCCATCCCCACTGCATGGGTCTAGCATTTCTCTAGCTCTCTCTGCCAAGATCTTCCAGTTGTGTGGCAGATCACTGGCAAAGGCAGCAATTTAAACAATCTGCTTCTGACTGTACCTGTCAGGGCCTTTTCTCTGCTGCCTCACACTCTCAGGAAGTTGCATTGGAGAACAGATGTGGCTGGACTCATTTAGAGCACTGTTTTTTGACTGGGGGCCGCCACGTGAGCTGACTGCTGGGCACGATGGACCACTGGTCTGACCCAGTAGTGGCAATTCTTATGTTTATTTCTTCTTTTTTTTTAGTTATCTAAGCAGTTTACAATCATGTACTTCAAGGATTTCCCCTGTTTGTCCCGAAGGGCTCACATCTGTTTAACGTTCCTGGGACAATGGAGGACTGAGTGACTTGCCCAGGGTCACAAGGAGTGGAATTTTACCAAACATATACAGAAGGGATAGTTAAATAATCCTAATTTAAACATCTGAGAAAATAAAAGCTTCTCTAATTGTCAGGCTGTGTGATGAGCCTAATGCATAATGAACTAGATATGGTGCCACCTGCTGGTGGAGGAGTTCATTGCATGGTTTCATCCCTGAACACTTGTAGGATCTCTTTATAGTTGCTCACAGTAAATGTATGTTAATCAGGTTTTCGATTTCGCCTTTGCCTCTTCAGTTCAAATCAGATTACATTACAAGAGATTATGCACATGTCATTAGACTAATAGCATAAGACATAAGAACATATACACATGAATCTCTGCCCACATGCACATGTTCTAATCTGCCAATATTCACATATCTTATACAGTGTGCATTTTACAGGCAGAGTGTGGGAGAAGTAAGGCTGGGGCTCAAAGTGACACACATAACTTAAGCACATGTCTCTGGCACTTAGGTGCTAGATCTATGGCAGGTGGACATGCTTGCACTCACTTAGGGGCACATACATTTGTGGCTAGGCAAATATTCTGTAATAGAAAGCACACAGGTACTTGTGATCTGGATTGGCCTCTGTTGGAAACAGGACACTGGGCTAGATGAGCCACTGGTCTGACCTAGTATGTCCTTATGCACCTCTGCGAGTCTATGCTGACTCAGCATCCTGAGGTTGTGCAATTGAATCCCAGCACTGAGCAAGACACTTAACTTTCCATTGCCCCAGCTACAAAAATAAGTACTTGTATAAATGTAAACTGCTTTGAACATGTAACCACAAAAAGGTGGTATTCCCTTTATTTATGGATTAGACTTATCTTATAAAGACAAACAGGCACCTGTGTATCTTTATAACATTGCAGTTACTGTAGTAAAGGGGGGCGGGACTGCCCCAGACGCCGGCACCTCTCTGCACCCCCATGCCTCCCTTTCCCTCTTTAAATCTTCGCCAGCATGAACAACTTCTCTGGCCTGGCTCCCCTCTGAAATTACTTCTGGGTCATGGAGCCAGGAAGTGACATCAGGGGGAAAGCCAATGCCGGCAAGAGCAGCAGACTGGAGAAATTGCTCACACTGGCAAAGATTTAAAGAGGTACGGAGGAAGGGAGGACATGAGGAGGGGGGCAGGAAGTAGTGAGGAGGGCATAGGGGGCACCACCAACCTGGGTACCTCCTACCTTTGCTATGTCACTGGCTGCTGTAATGTATTTTATTTTTTTAAATGTCTGTGAATCATGACTCCTCCCACTGCTCCCGAACTTGTGTATTTGAGAATCACGTACAAGTATACATTCTTGACCCACATGTATGGTAATTTTATAAAGAATATTTACTCGTGTTTACTGGTATAAACACCCACAAAAAACTTGTATGATGGGAGCTGTCTATCCCAGTGGTTCCCAACCCTGTCCTGGAGGAACATCAGGCCAATTGGGTTTTCAGGCTAGCCCTAATGAATATGCATGAAGCAAATTTGCATGCCTATCACTTCCATCATATGCAAATCTCTCTCATGCATATTCATTAGGGCTAGCCTGAAAACCCGATTGGCCTGGTGTTCCTCCAGGACAGGGTTGGGAATCACTGGTCTATCCAACCCAGGCATGCAGAGATTAGCTGCATCCACTTGTTTCTGCACATCTGAGAAGACTGGCCAGGACTTACCAGACTGTCCCAGACTGTAATGCAGAGGCAACAGTCAGTGCTGTGTCCAGATTTTTGGTGAACACTGCCGCTGTGAGGCCGTAGTCTGTGTTGTTGGCTCTTTTAATAACTTCTTCAGTGCTTTTAAACTTCATTATGGATTGTACTGGTCCAAAAATCTATAAGCAGCCAAGCAACAGGCATTAAGTTACAGGTTATCTGTTTTGTCCAAGACAGGTTATGCAGTGTGGCAGTTAAAGGAGAGCCATCCACCAAATGATTTCCCTTCCTCTTGTCTACAGTCTTCAAAATTGCATATCAATAATTTTTCAATTGCTCATAATCCCTCTCTCCATCCTGCTGCCAGACACCTGGTATAGCTTTCTGTGACTCCGGGCAAATCACTTAACCCTCCTTTGCCCCAGTACAAAAAAAGGACCTGTATATAATATGTAAACCACTTTGATTGTAACCACAGAAAAACGGAATACAAAATTCTACCCTCTCTCCTCTTTCCCCCTAAGGCTTCCCAGAACCCAGGAGCTGGATCTCTACTGAGCACTGACATTTTCGATTGTGAACAGGGCAGGCCCTAGGATAGCAGCTTAGACAGGAAGCCAGAGGAAGTTGCCTGTGTGGTTATGGCCAGAACCAATCAGCAGCTCACAAAACCCTCCACTGCCCCAGGTACAAAATAAATATTTGTATATAATATGTAAATCACTTTGATTGTAACTATAGAAAAGCTATAAATCAAATCCCATCCCCCTTCCCTTCCCTAGCCTGTTTGCTAAGACACGGCAGGGAAAATCTCCCAGTCAGGCACTACCTACCTCCTCCTTGGCAATGCGCATATTGTCTGTAACCTCTGAGAAGACGGTGGGATGAAGAAAGAGACTCCGATCCTTGAAAGCTGAACCCCCACACTCCAGTCTGGCACCTTCTTTCTTCCCACTCTCTATTAATGCCAAAATTTTATCAAACTGTTCTTGGTCAATCTGGCAGACAGAAAGGTGAGAAGAAAAAGTGAGCAGGTGATGATACAACAGCACAATGTTACAAGGGAGAACATCTGTGCATCTAAAAGGGACATTAAATTAAAGAAAACTCGGGCAAGAGCTGAAAACACACCTGTTAATTTATTCACATCACCAGAGAGCCACATCTGGTTCTTTTATAAAACTATTTAAGATATGGCTCCAACATATAATATTCTAAGGCTCAAGTAAGTTAGTCAAGAAAAATCAAGCACTGTGATTTGTCGGATAGAATCATGTGATGTACTGCATAATCAAGGCACCAAGGACCAATGAGCAGATCCCAACTACCTACATGACCCTATAGGGACTTAGAAAATATTGGAAGATTTAGGAGATCACCTCCATGTAGATGTTCCCCTCAGTCACTTACCACGGCATCTCCCCTCTCTTGGGGGTCATTGAATTGCTTGCCCCTTCAAAACTCCAGCTGCATATCCTCTGTGCAGGGCCTAGAAGTAGTGCTACAGTCTCACTTCTGCCCCCTGCATGGAAACCTCTGTGAATAGCAGGACAATACAGAACTGGAAGCAACAATTTTCAGCCCCTGCATCGAGTTTAGAAGAGGAGAGTGGTGCAGATTTGGGCAACGATATGGTGATAATGGCAGCATCCAGTACCGATGACAATTAAGCACCACAGGCAGTTTCCTGTGGTGCTAGTTTCTAAATCTGAGCTTTCAAAGAACTGAAGGTAACACGGCTGCTATTAGTTACACAATTAGAGTGAAGTGAATTGCACTAGCATAGATGCACTAGAATTTGAGTGGAGAATTTGAGGACCACAGTTGCCCACCCCTGTGCTAGCACAAGGGTTCTCGGGGTACACCAAGCCAGTCTTGTTTTCCAGATATCCACAATGAATATGCAAGAGAGAAATTTGCATGCACTGCCTCTATTGTATGCAAATAAATCTCATGCATTTTCATTATGGATTATCCTGAAAATCTGACTGGTTGGGTGTATCTCAATTCAGAAGAAAAGCCTACCTGTGGCCCTTGCTCAGTTTTGGCATCCAGCGGGTCCCCAACCAGCCGTTTCTTGGCGTACTCAACACTGCGTTTGACAAACTCCTGGTATATCTGCTCTTCCACGAAGATCCGGGAGGCAGCCGTGCAGCACTGGCCCTGGTTGAGGAACACGCCTTGATGGACACACTTCACTGCCAGATCCACTGGAAACGGTCCACAGTGAGAGACAATGTTAATGAGAGCAAACTACCAGACGTAATTTCGAAGAATGGACTTTCATTTGAATAGATCAAGATAGGCAAATCTTACAAAAGATTTTTTAAAAGCTTTTGGTGCTACCGCATATTCCAGTTCAAACCCAGTCTTTGAGGCCCACAAGCCAGGCTGGTTTTCAGGATTTCCACAGTTAATATCATGGGGAGGCCACAGGGGCCATGGCATCCCCAAGGATTGGCGGTTGCTGGTTGGTTCCTGCCCACCCACTCTCTGTACTTTTAAATCTTCAGGCAGCCACTGTGCAGCATCAACGAGCAGGACTGCCCCGGAACCCTTCATTCTACTTCCGGGGGCAGGCCTACTCATTAATGCTACATGGCGGCTGCCCAAAGATTTAAATGTACAATGCTGGGAGGAGGTGGGTGGGGGAGTCGGGAGCTGGTGAGAGGCTGTGCCGCAGGATTCTGCTGGCTAGAGCAAAGCCCCTGGGCTCCCCAAACAAAACAGCATTCCGCTATCTATGAATATGTATACAATCCATTTGCATTCACTGATTCCATAGTATGCAAATAGATCTCATACATATTCATTGTGGAAATTCTGAAAGCCAGGTTGAGTTGTGGCCCTTGAGGACTGGATTTTAGGACCTCTGGATGTGCCCTTAAGCCAGTGTTTCTGCAATACCTGTTACCTAGTCTGGTTTACGGATGAATATATATGAGACAGATTTGCATTCACTGAGAACATCCTGAAAACCCAATTGACTAGGCCTAGGGGTTACTGCAGGACTGCCTTTCATTTTTACCATGCTGACTTGAGTTCATGGGCACAAGATTTAAACCATTGGTTCCCAACCCTGTCCTGGAGGACCACCAGCCAGCCAGGTTTTCAGGATAACCCTAGTGAATATGCATGAGAGAGATTTGCATATAATGGGGAGGTGACAGGCATACAAATCTGCCCCATGCATATTTATTAGGGTTATCCTGAAAACCTGACTGGCTGGTGGCCTCCGGGGCAGAGTTTGGAACCACTGATTTTAACAATCTTGGTCTTTCAGGTTCCAACGAGCAGCCCTTAAAAAACTTCGTATTATTAATGTAGAGGCATTCATATTTTATTTATACATAGATTTACAATACACAAATACAATTATGTATTCCCGGGATCAAAGGAGTGTGAGATTGTTAAAGTTAAATATTTATAAAAATGTGTTTAGAAGAGAAGCCATCAGCCTCTGTGCCCCCTCCTCTGAAAAGATAATTCTATAAAGAAGGGTTAATATTGTGACAGGGAAACTCTGCTTTAAACCCATCCAGTAAGGAAAAGAGAGAGAAACTGTGCCTATCCCCAAGGGAAGAGAGGGAGGGCTTGCGGAGAAAAGCATCTGTCCCATGTGGGAAGTACTTACAGTCTGCATCAGCAAACACAATGCAAGGGTTTTTGCCACCGAGCTCCAGGGCCACCCGTTTTAGGTTACTCTTGGAGGCAGCCTCTTGGACCAGTTTTCCAACCTGTGGGATGGAATGGGACAGGACACATGAATCAAGTCTTCATTCCTTCAATTGTGACATGGCACAAAAACAGCCCACAACCTCCCCACTCTCAGTGAACTCAGGTTTTGAAAAAAATTAACTGCACACAAAACCAATTCTGTGTTATTAAAAAGGTACCCACTTAAAGAAAATCAGAAATATCCTGTTAGCAGAGATGATGACTTTTATAACTAGAAGTGGGCCATCACTCTCTGAATCTGTGAATATTTGGTTTAGACTTGGGTTAGCAGTATCAGCTTTGGCCCACTAGGGTGTGCAATTGCATCTTATCGAGAAGGAGATAGTGGGGATGAAGCAGATGGGCAGACTGGATGGACCATTTGGCCTTTATCTGCCATCATGTTTCTATAATAACCATAAAGCTCTATGATCTCACAATGCAGGTGTAAAGAACCTTAGCCTAGAGGGAAAGGAGGAGATAGTGGATGGGCAGACTGGATGGGCCATTTGGCCTTTATCTGTCGTCATGTTTCCCTGCTTCTATGTAGCCTGAGAAAACATTTCAAGAATATTCAAGTTGTCTATCTTGGCTCTCCCAAGAAGTTGCTTAGGTAATAATTGTACATATGTGTAATGAACACTGTGGTATCAGGTCCTTTAGGTTTGTGTGATGCTTCTTTCATTACAGCTTCCATACCAGGAGAAGAGACAAGAGAGAACTCTTCTGGCTTAGCTCAGAGGGAGAGGCGTTCTTGCTACTGGTATTTCTAGGGCTTTGTTAAGGTTCTGAGACTGGACACTGTACCTCAGTGGATCCTGTAAAGGCGATCTTGTCAATGTTTGGATGACTGGACATGGCAGCACCAGCAGTAGGTCCATATCCTGGTACAATATTCACCACACCAGGAGGAAAGCCAGCCTGTGCAGAGATAGGAAGGAGATGAGATAACTCTGCATTATACATTGCAAATACCTTGCTCGGGTGTGCTTGCAGCTGAAAACTCTGGAGATTGTTCTACCATAGAGGAACAATCAGTCCTCGGGAAACATCCAGCCAGTCAGATTTTCCAGGTATAAGTAGTGGCATAGAAAGGGGAGGAGGGTCAGACCACTCCAGGCGCCGGCACCTCTCTGCCCCTCTTCACACCACTAGCATCTTAGAGAGCCTTTTATGCTGTATGGTTGGTTCAGATATACCACAAAAGAAGGATTTAGAATGATAAACAGAACAGTAACCCCTGTTTTATTTGGAACAGTGACAAGGAAAGCTAAATGGAGCTCTTCCGGACCTTGAAATGTATTTTTTTTCTCTCAGGGGGTGCTCTGGAATTGCATTTATTCTAATTGCAGTCACATTTACTTCTTGAAAAATGTATAGACTGCAGTATCTTACCATTCTAAGCAATTTACATTAAAAATATGCACATATCATTATAGGACATTATCGAAATAGAGCTGCAGCGACAACAATGTTAAAACCAACCCAGCGCATATAAGAAGGACAATTTCAGAAAGTCATCTTAGTCTGTACAGTATGTTTGATGCCTTAAGAAAGAGCAAACTCCCAGCCACAGAGATCATTTGTCCACCAGTTCTCTCTTGCCAATAACTGCACTAGTGGCGTAGTGCCCCTCTCACACCCTCTTCCCCGCCCCCTTGCTGCGCATGTGTGCTCCCCTTCCTCGTACCTTTTCATCTTCAGTGCGAGCAGCCATGAAGTAGCTGCTCGCGTCAGCTTCGGCGCTCTTCGATGTTCCTAGGCGCGGGTCCTGGACGTGACGTCAGAGAGCACAGAAGCTGACGCGAGCAGCAACTTCGTGGCTGCTTGCACCGAAGATAAAAAGGTTACTGGGGAAGGGAGGCGCATGCACGCAGCAGGAGGGGGGGCAGTGAGCAGGAGGGGTGCCAGCACCTTGAGGAAGACTGCTCCCCCCACCCCCCCTTACCATGCCACTGAACTACACTACAGTGCTCTGTACGTAAACAAGAGTGTATGAATCTTACCTCCTTGATTAAGGATCCAATGTAGAGGGATGTCAGTGGTGCCTGTTCTGCTGGTTTGATAACTATGGTGTTCCCACAGCAAAGGGCTGGAGCCAGTTTCCAAACGAGCATCAGCAATGGAAAATTCCACTAAAGTAGACAGAAGAGGAGAGGTCAGGGCTGCTCAGCTATCTGCTCCATCTTCTGTCTTATTGCCTCTCCTAAACATCAGTCTACCTGCTGGCCTCTCTGATCTACATCTCTCCATCCCTTTCCCCCCCACCCCTGCAACATATGGAGACCCTTACTCTTCAATCCTATAAATAGCACCCAAATGTACATGTGATCCCAAGATCCACATGCAAATAAATTAAATAACAAGCAGTTAACAATTTTGTGACTGTGTACTTGAGTCTGAGTTAGGTCTATCTGATGTTTGATATGGAGTTCTTTCCATTCATTTAACAATGTTTTTATTGTAAACCGCAGAGGACTGATGCCAGCTTCAGCGGTATATCAACTTTAATAAACAAACAATTACAGTGAACTCTCCGTATTCTGGCACCCATGGGGATTGGTAGATGCTGGATAAATGTAGTTTCTGGTTGCTTGAGAATTAGCATTAAAAATAGGCATAACTACTGTAATACTATACCCATCACCCCTCTCCCCACTTGTAGGTCCAGCATCTGTTCCTCCCTTCCCACCCTCTTTTCTGTTCTGGGTCACTTTCTCTCTCCCCCCCCCCCCCCCCCCTTTTTAGAGGTCCTGTATTTATCCATCTCCCCTCTCTACCCTTTACCCTGCAGGTCCAGCATCCATGTCCCTTTGTTGTTCCCTCCCCCCCCCCCCCCCCCACCGTGTCTGGAATCTCTTACCAGCAGCTCTCCTGAAGTAGCAGAGGCAGCCATATCATTTCAGCTGTCTCCCATGATATACTAATTTCTCCCGTGGGTACTAGAACCCAGATAATCTGTGCAAATTTTGATTTTGAGAGCAGATAGTAAATAAATGGCAAAACTGTTAGAACATAAGAATAGTCTTACTGGGTCAGACTAATGGTCCATCAAGCTCAGTAGCCCATTCTCACAGTGGCCAATTCAGGTCACTAGTACCTGGCCAAAACTCAAAGAGTAGCAAAATTCCAGAATCCCAAAGAGTAACAAGATTCTAGAACCCCAAAGAGTAAAAAGATTCCAGGCAGAATCTCAAAGACTAGTAAGATTCCGGAACCCCAAAGAGTAGCAAAATTCCAGAATCCCAAAGAGTAACAAGATTCTAGAACCCCAAAGAGTAAAAAGATTCCAGGCAGAATCTCAAAGACTAGTAAGATTCCGGAACCCCAAAGAGTAGCAACATTCCAGAATCCCAAAGAGTAACAAAAGATTCTAGAACCCCAAAGAGTCTCAAGATTCCAGGCAGAATCTCAAGGAATAGCAAGATTCCGGAACCCCAAAGAGTAGCAACATTCCGTGCTACCGATCCAGGGCAAGCAGTGGCTTCCCCCATGTCTGTCTCAATAGCAGAGTATGGACTTTTCCTTCAGGAACTTGTCCAAACCCTTCTTAAAACCAGCTACATTAATATAATCTAAAATCTCCAATATAAAGCAGCAATCAAGGTATGGTCTAGTGCACTTACTGGGGTGATGGCGCCACACACACCTATAGGCTCATGCCTAGTAAAGCAGACACACGTGTCATCTGTAAAACAATGAAAACCAAGAAAAGCATGAATCCCATATTTCTTGGATATTGTGTGATTGAACAATGAAATCAAGGGGTCCTGCAAATGCTTTGATCAAGAATGATGGGGGAGGGGTGGAGAATTTAACAAGTTTCAAATTATCTGGTTATCTGAAAGCAGCAACACACAGACCTTATCCTGGTCCATGGCCTTTCTTTTACAGGACAGAATCAAACTTGGAAAGCAACAATAAAGCATCAGAGCAATTTTATAATGAACATAAGAACTGCCATCTCCGGATCAGACCTTCGGTCCATCAAGTCCGGCGATCCGCACAAGCGGAGGCCTAGCCAGGTGTACACCTGGCGTAATTTTAGTCACCCATATGCCTCTCGTAAGGAGATGTGCACGCCCAAGGTCTTCACCAGGAATGAGAGAGGCAGTGAGAGGGAACCGACTTCAAAACTCACAGCGATTGAGAATCAACTTACCCACAGGAATGGTTTTGCCCTGGACCTTATCTGCCCATCCAGCATAGTATCTTAGTGTCTTTATACAGCCCTCCAGGTCAATCAGGAAGGCATGGAGAAAAGGTTTCCCCGTGTCTATTGATTCCAGCGTCTGAAAAATAAGTTACAGTAAAATCAGAGCTGGACGCCGCTAAGTAGGTAGATCGGCGGTGCAGAACTCAAAATGGTTTAATTGGTGTGGTAATTGAAAACGCCATTAAAAAAGCCAAGTAAAACACAAATACAATCCACATAGAAATTAGCAAGGCACCTAGCACTGCCTAACTGAAAAATGTGTGTGATTAGGGGAAGAGCATAGACGTGGAATGCTTTAGGCATTGGTAAGCATCTGTCTTAAGTGCCGGTAAATTAGGCCATGAAAACCCCGACCTAATACACCGGCACATAACATTATGATGCCCACCAGCACCTGTCGAGTTAGGCGCCACTAGGACGCACCTTTTTCCCCTCAATTGCTTAAAATATGGGGGTGCGTCTTATGCGCTGGTAATCAAAATTATGAGTTGAAATTTCAGTCTGTCTAAAACTTCTGGTTTATATTAATATACCATCACATTGTTTCTGTTCTCTCTCGGACACCGACTGTTCTATAGTACAGTAGAGTACTTTGAACTTGGTAGATTTGTCAAGAATATTATCGGTGTTCTGTGACATTTTATGTTGGAAATTATGGAAAAATGTAGAAAATTTTTTTTTTCTTAAAAATGTGTATAAAAAAAGGGAGTGTGTCTTAAACGCCGCTGTGGCAAATATTGTAATTCTATAAAAGACACCTAAAGGTTGATCGACAACTGTATCAAATGACACCAAGCCTTTAGGTGCTGCCTATAAAACCAGGCCCAAGGGATTGAGGGGTATAGATAGGTGTAGAGATGGATTATAGGGATAGGAGTAGAGATAAGTTATAGAGCTAGTCAGGGACCACTGCTCAGGCAATGGGCCTGATGGGCCGCCGCGGGAGCGGACCGCTGGTTGAGATGGACCTCTGGTCTGCCTCAGCGGAGGCAACTTCTTATGTTCTTATGCTTGTGTGTCGCTGCTTGTCCTGTGATCTAATGACTTGACGGGACGTCCCAGAACACAGCTTTCCATCCCAAGTACATCAGTCGCTGGTGACTTAAATCCCTTGTGTCCAAATGTGATTGTTCAGCTTTCGGGATGGGCAATAAACCTGACCCAGCCTAATCTTACGCTACCGCTTTGCTGAAATCATCTCCCTTGGTAAACATCAGCACACGTTCACGATAAAAGACAGTGTTGGACAGAAACTAAGGGCTCCTTTTACGAAGCCACATTAGCGGCTTTATCAGGCGCTGATCCCCGTGCTAGCCAAAAAAACTACCGCCTGCTCAAGAGGAGGCCAGTGCGGCCGGCAGTTTAGTGCGTGCGTTCGGTTAAACCACTAACGCGGCTTCATAAAAGGAGCCCTAAGTAAATGTAACTAATTACTGTGTTACTTTTACTTGTTAAGTACAGGATAACATTTCTTACTTTTACTGAAGTAATAATTTCACCAATTTTACTACTTTTACCTAGTTATATCTGGTGCTTGCAGTTAAATGTAAAAAGTAAAAACAGATGAAAGATGTAAATGGAAATTTCTCAGGAAAGCAAATCAAACAAACAGGATTTTGCTATTGCAAACCTCATCATGCAAACAATGGATCGTGTCATCGTAAATTCGGCCCAACAAAACAGTGATGAGTTGGGTCACTTTGAAGCTGAAGCTAGTAGCAATTCTTGGTGAACAGACATGTGTCTATCACAACAGGTCACCCCAAGGAAAATGTTACATTGGGGTGACTGTCTGCTGGACAGAGAGGAAGCCTGCTTGTCTAGCCCTAAGACTGAAGGGCTCCCGGACATTTGAAATTCTTGCAGCGATTCTCAAAGATGTTCAAACAGTTGCCATCAAATGAAAAATTGCTAGAACAACAGACAATGATTCAAACTTTGTGAAAACCTTCTCTGTAATTTATTTATTTAATTTTCTATACCGTTCTCCCTGTCTGTCCTAGTGGGCTCACAATCTATGTAATGTACCTGGGGCAAAGGGGGGATTAAGTGACTTGCCCAGGGTCACAGGGAGCAGCGGGGGTTTGAACCCACAGCCTCAGGGTGCCGAGGCTATAGCGTTAACCACTGTGCCACTCTCTCCCTGTAATAACAAAGATGAAGATGCAAATAATGAATTAAACCACATGCAGATGATAACGACAATGATGATAAAGTATTTTTCGCTATACAGAAGTGTTTCAGAAAGATTCCTTTGATCAATATGTGTATACCTAGTCAAAAGACATCAGTAATACTTCAGTCTGGTCCGATTTGAAGAATGTTTTAATCAGATTGAGCAATCTACTTTCTGCAAGTGCAGTTCAGCACTTTTTTTTAGCTTTGCTGGTTTAATAATGACTCACAAGCACCCTTCCATGAGTTTTACTAAAAGCAAAGTGGATTGAATTGTAGAGCAATAAAATTGTTGGGATAAAAACATTAACGATAGTTGCATTCATTACTTTTTTACAATAACCTTTTAATCTTTTTTCTTTTACATAAGTAAATCTTTTAATGTGTTCTTCAATGTACTTTTAAGTATTTTTAAAAAATGCATGTATTTTTACTTTAACTTTCAAGTTTATTTCAATCTGACATACCTCTTAAAATACATCCTAAGCAGTTTACATAAAGCATAACCGAAAGTAATTTAAAACAGGGAGGCTTGACATAAACAATTGAAATAATGTAGGAAAACAGCAAGGTTACATCATATCATAAAATAAAAATTGATGGGGGAGGGAAAACCAAAAGGGAGTGCGGTTAGAGTGAAATTAGGACCCAGGTCTATCCTTCTCATCACACTTTAGTGCTTTATGTGACTGTCCATCTCCTTTGCTCCTCTCAACACTCACTTTCTTAATAAGTTTAGGGACTCTCTGTTCTCAGTGATTGGACCTACCTTTTCGAACAAGCTTCCTCCAGGTCTTCCTTTACAACATTGTCTCTCAAACTGTGTACCATGGCACAGTGGCTTGCCCCAAAGAGATTCCAGGTGCGACACGAGAGATTCCCAAATTTTCCTTTATTTTTTATAAATTCCCTTCATAAGTATACACTAGAATAGATGACATATATGTCGCATACACAAGAGTCTGTCAAGTGCATAAGGATACAACCACCCAGACGTGACTGATCCGTGAAAACTAACGGAAGTCATTTTATTTTTTATGCAGTAGTTATCCTAACTTGAGCAACAAAGCAATCAAGGTTTTCTTACCCTTTGGATCCTCTTATATTTGCGAACTTGGATTTTCAGCTCCAACAGAAATTAAATATATATGTAAAAAAAAGAGAACAATTGCAGATGGTGGATGATGAAATGCGTGTTTGCTTGTCAACTATCAAGCTGCGTTTTGAGTTAATTTGCACTCAAAAACAAGCACATCCATCGCATTGAGTAGCAATTTTTTTCTATCTACTTTAGGCCTCCTATTATCAAACCGCTCCGACACTCAGGAATTCTATGAGCATCGGAGCTGGCTGGCAATAAAAAAAAACCAAAAACCCTAACACAGCTTGATAAAAGGGGGCCTTAGTTTTACCTTTCTTACAATTACCCATACATAGCTTACAGAACTTTAAATAAATAACTCTCAAATTTAATTTTTTTTAATTGTTTTGAAATTATCATTTCATTTATAATGTGCTGCAAAAAAACATTTGTTCTGTTTAGTGTGCCATATTAGAAAAAAAAAGTTGGAGACACGGCTTTACATAGTTCAGAAGAGCACTGTTCAAGACTAACTTTTTCTGTGAGATGTTAGTTCCCCTCACCTTGTACCCCCTTCACAGCCCACGGGACATGTCAAAGTGCTGCGGATCCAAAAGCAGCCTGACTGTTTTCTCCTTTTCTGTCCTGTATTAACTGTATTTCTTTTTTTTACTCTTCTATACTATTATTTGCATGTTGTAAACCGCTTGAGCGGAACGGCGAATAAAGAGAAACTTGAAACTTAAAGTCTAAATCCATTTCTAGTTTTCAGTGAAACTTCGGGCTCTTTATCTTGCTCAGTGGGCTGGATTCTCAATGGAATTAAAATGCCAGCCCTGTAAGCTGATCGCCGGTCAAAGAGGCGGAGCAGTTTGCACAGAAGTTGCCCCTGCCAAGAGCAGGATTTTCTGATTTCTGCTCTGTAGTGTTTTGCTTTTCTGCTTTTGGCTCACAAGATTAAGTCAGGCTTATGGAAAGAGGATGGGTCCACAAGTGCTCATTTGCTGATAAGAAGAGAATCACAGGGGTGGGTAGCAAGGCCTCCCACCCGTTTTATTAAGAAAAGATGTGTGTCCTGGTATGCAGCTTGCAACCCGCTGCCAAAACAAACAAACAGCGCACGGAGGGATGCAAGGGAAACCAAGACAGGGCTGATATGGAGCTGGAAGGAGGGAGGCACTGGGGACATCTAAGGAAATGCTTCTTGGTTGAGGGCAGTGGAAAACTGGAATGACCCCCAACTGAAGCTGGGAGAACCAGCGCCATGACACTATTTAGGCAGATACAGGTGGGGGTGGGAAGAGTTGGAACTGGGTAAGCTCTATGATAAGTCATGAGGTCTAGGACAGGGGTGTCAAAGTCCCTCCTTGAGGGCCGCAATCCAGTCGGGTTTTCAGGATTTCCCCAATGAATATGCATGAGATCTATTAGCATACAATGAATGCAGTGCATGCAAATAGATCTCGTGCATATTCATTGGGGAAATCCTGAAAACCCGACTGGATTGCAGCCCCTGAGGAGGGACTTTGACACCCCTGGTCTAGGACTAGGTATGGAAATAGCTGCCAAGTTACCCAGTTCCAGGAGAGACTTTTTTGGCCAGTCCTGGTTTAGACCTTTCATCCTTGTTTAACCCATTGAAATCAGTGCTGCAAATCCCATAATGAATCAGGATGGAGTTGTCTGAAATCAAGCACTGGCCTAAAATCTCCCTCTTGTAATTGGGCAACTTGGTGGCTCTGTAAAGGCTAAGGGCCAAAAAGGGTTACTACAGTATTGTAAAAACCGGACCCATGGCCCCGCCTCCAGGCACACCCAGTTCTACCCAGCCCCACCCAAGTCACGCCCCATTCTGCCCCAGCCTTGCTCCCTAGCCCCGCCCCTCAACCTGTTCTCATGCTCGGAGCCACGTTGGAAGGATATTGGCGCATGCACATGCATGTACATGACATCTCTGCGTTGCATCCCCACATATGCAGATGCTGTCCCAACACGGTCCCGAGCTGGAAGCTTTTCACAATCTGGACAAAGTGCTGGGTTTTGAAAAGCCGTCCAGATGCCCGGACATGTCCTCTAAAAAGAACACATGTCCAGCTAAATCCAGACGTCTGGTAACCCTACGACTACTACTATTATGAATTATTTTTATAGCGTACCAGACGTAAGCAGCTCTGTACAGAGTCATGAAGGAGAGTCCTTGCTCGAAGGAGCTTACAATCTAAACAGACAGGACAGACAAACAGGATGCCAGAGTAGGGGATACAGCTAGGGGGCGATGGTTAATATGCTGGCTAGGGTGGTGGGCAGTGGGAAGTAGGGTTATGGATTGAAGGCAACCTTACGTTCATCTCTTAAAACTCAACTGCAAAGGTATAAGAAGTAGCAGCATAACTAAATTTCCTTATAACTATTATTATAATGATTGAATGTTTGCATGTTAAATGTAGAGTATAAATAATTTGGTGGTCAAAATCTCTTGTCGAGCTGTTTTAACTCTAGACATTTGTTAACTTTTTAATAATAACTTTCAGAGTTTTATAACTAACAATATTGAATTATCTACGCTATCTGGGGAAGCCATATTCAGATTTCCTCAACTGCTTGAATCAGTGTCCAATGGTCAAACCATTATTTCAGAAGTTAAATACAGCATGTGGTCTATCCAGTCTGCCAAACCATGCCATCTACCATCTCTTCTTCTCTCTTAGAGAACCTATGTGCTTGTCCCACCACCTCTACTGGGAGGCCATTCCACACATCTACCACTCTCTCCATAAGGAAGGTAACTACAAGCTGTCCTCTTTCACCTTCATCCTATGCCCCCTCATTCCAGAGTTTGAAAGAAACTCACCTCCTGTGCATTTATTCATGGAGGTATTTAAATGTCTACAATTTCTCCCTTCTCCTGCCTTTATTCCAAAGGATACATTTTGAGATATTTAAGTCTATCCTTATATGATGAAGACCAATGACCATTTTTGTAGCCAGCTTGTGGTCTTCAGAATTGTACAGAGTACTGTAAGTGAGGTCTCCAGAGACATGGAGGGGCATTTCTGATAGGACTTTGAGAAAGGTGTCCAGAAATCCAATAGAGAAAATGTTCATTTTCAAAACAGCAAGATATCTATCTTATATTTTTTTACAATGATCTATCTAGACACTTTGACTCTTAGTCTATCTTTTTGGCCATTTTACAATACAAAAATATATTTTAAAAAATGCACAAGGCAAGCCATTGGGATGTCCAAACAGCCAGCATTCTTAGCAAACTGGCCATACAGATGGCAGATAAATGCTAAAAGGGAGGGACAGGTATGGACCTGACTCTGAAAGACATCTCTCCAGGGATATTCCTCGGTTATAAAGAGAGAATGACCTTGCAGGACTTCAGTAGGTGGTTGCCTATGGCAGTAACTCCTGGAAATTAGTATCATTGCATCCAGGTAATTTATTACAGCTGATGATGGAGAGCTGGTCCTTTGCAAGTAGGGCAAGCTGTAGGTATACTGCCTCCTTAGGTGAAAACTGAAAAATATTGACTTCACTATTGCTACCGTCCTCAGCCTTATCTGGATTTTCTCCTCCCTTTCCGTTGCCCTCATTACCTCATTACCATGCTCCTAAGCCTTCTCCCCTGAGGAACGAACTGAATATAGTTTTTTATCACTCCGAGGCACTGTTGCAATTGTGCTGCTTCTCTCTCCCCCAAAGAAGATTTGATGCCACCAACAATATCTATTGTAGAATCTACACAGGATGGGACACTTTTGGATTTGCTAACATACCCTCTGCTCATTGGGTGTGAGGCAAAACCAGAGGGGCTCTGCTTACAGATAGTGTGTGGTGCAGTGGTTAAAGCTACGGCCTCAGCACCCTGAGGTTGTGGGTTCAAACTGCTCCTTTTGACCCTGGGCAACACACTTAATCCCCCCATTGCCCCAGGTACAATAGACAGATTGTGAGCCCACCAGGACAGACGGAAAAATGCTTGAGTACTTTTGAATAAATTCGTGTAAATCATTCTGAGCTCCTCTGGGAGAAGAATATAGAAAATTGAAAAAATAAATAGTGTGAAAAATTTCAGCCTCGGATAACCAGAGCTGGCATTGTGACATCATAATGCCTCATTCCACCAATAAGAGCCAACCTCATCAGTGATGTCACAATGGCTGGATTGTCCTGTACTTGGCTCACTTTTACTACATTTCGATTTCTAGAGTGGTGCAGTGGTTAAAGCTACAATCTCAGCACCCTGAGGTTGTGGGTTCAAACCCTCACTGCTCCTTGTGACCCTGGGCAAATTACTTAATCCCCCCATTATCCCAGGTATATTAGATAGATTGTGAGCCCACTGGGACAGACAGGGAATTAATGTAAACCGTTCTGAGCTCCCTTGGGAGAACGATATAAAAAATTCAATAAATTAAATAATTAACCACATCAAAAGGAATAAGGAAATGATAGTGTCACCTCGGTAACAGCAGCAAAAACCTCCTCTTTACCAGGCACTTTGAGAAGTAAATGGACCCTCTGCTGTCACATCTCTTCCTACTCCAATCTCCTTCCCAAGTCCTCTTTCTCCACTACTTGACTTGGCCCACAGGAGAACATGGCTGGTGGTCCATCACATCTAACAAGTTCCAGCTGCTACCAGCTCCTCTTCCTCTGGCATGGCTCAGATAAGCTTCTGACCCACATTAAAGGAAGAAATCCCAGTGGAAGCAAGATAGGATTGACCTGCTGCATCTTTTTTTGGCCCCTTGAGGATGTGAAGAGATGATGGTTGACTATCCTTCTTTCATTGGCCCTACAAGCTATGTCTGAAAGAGTAGCATATGGTATACCTAACAAATCACACATGGAATGGGCAATGGTGCTTTCTTGGGCATTTGCATCTGTGGAGTTGTATAAGTTGCTTGCCCCAAAAGCTGGCTTTGTGTGTAGCTGATAAGAGAAAGCGCCTGGTCCTGATGGCAGCTAAAGAAGAGCATAGAGACTGGGAAGATGAAGAGGAGGTATGAAAGTGTCAGAAGCACTGTAAGGCCTTGAATGGTATGGAAGTGGCAGCTGTGGGTGGAGGCCTGGTTTGGGGGTCATGTGGTGGGAGGGAATTTTCCTTTTACAACTCAAAAACTGATCTAGTAGATTGTGACAAAACAAAACTGCACATGGAGAGTCCGAAGAAGGGACCTCGGAGACCTAATTCACAGCAACATTAAAGACAATTTATCTAATTGGGCCAATGAAATTCTCTCACAACATTAAGCGTGTCCCATTCTCCTGATACCAATATGGCAGCAGGCATCCTAACAGAAATGTAAAGAATGGATAATGTTCCAACATGCTGAACCATCAACCACATGATGCCATTAGTCTTATACCTAATGGGTGGTACATCCCCTCCCTGTACTTACCGCCAAGGTGACTCGCTCTCGCTCAATGAGGTCTGCCAGTTTCTGGAGCAGTCTCCCTCTGCCGGTAGCATCTACTTGTCTCCATGGAGATCCCCGTTCAAATGCAGCTCTTGCCGCCTGCACCGCTTGGTCTACATCAGGCTGCCAAACAAGGATAACAAAATCAAGAAGGATAGTCCTCTAAACACAGTGCCAACTGGTGGCCTACAAAAGAAGTGATGTGACAATATGGGGTGTGCTTCCTTCTTCTCTTCCCTGTCTCTATCTCTTCCATTGCACTCAGCCCTGTCCCTCCCCCCTCAGCTCTCCTGCAGTAGCATTTCTATGCATGTTTACTTGGTACCAGTGTTAAAGACCATTCAGTCTGCTGGGCAGGGTGCTTAGGGTTGAGAACTCATTCCCTGCACGTTACCTCCTTTGCTTTTGGCTCAGGGTGACAGGCTTTATCCTGCCTTTTTCTGAACAATAAACCAGCAGCAGCAGGAAGGACTCAGCTCTTTCTGGTCGCTGCTTCTCTGGAGGCCCCTGTTTCACGAGCTGGTCTCTCCCCCGTCTGCAGAACAGTGTAGCTCTGCGTTTGTGAGCTAATTGTTTCTTGAGTATTTGCCAGTCAAAAAATACGGTCTCTGCCCCCCACAGGACCCCCTCTATCCTCCACCTCGTGGCAGTTGTACACAGACACCCTGATAATTTAAATGGCAGGCATAGTTGCACAAAAAAAGTGTGAGAACTTTCTAGAACACCTGTCTTACGTGTGTATAAGTTAATGGTTTGATTGGACCTTAATTGGCATATAAGTGCCACTGATGGTCAATAATTGGTTCTAACGACCAGTGATGCAGATTAGTGGGGCTACAGCTAAATCCTAAGACAGAGGTAAGTGATGAGTGGGTCAAACGCACAGTATGAACACTATTTTTCAAGTACCTTTCTTATTTCTAATCTTAATGTATATTTTCTGTAAACCGCTTAGAACCTAACGGATGTAGCGGTATATAAGAAATAAATTACATTACATACATTACATTACATATTTTAGCACACAAGTTACAGAAGATTGCCAGTGATGCGCAAAAGGCAGATAAAGGCCACATGGCCCATCCAGTCTGTCTATCCGCAGCGTCCACTATCTCCTCCTCTCCCTAAGAGATCCCACATGCCTGAACATGTGAGTGGACTGGATCTACATTTTGGCACTTCTTTGCTGAGTTAAACTCGTATTCTATAATGGCTTTGATGCAAAATTTGTCTGTAAAAGAATTCTGGCTTAGTTTATCACTCCCTTTTTGGGCACAAAACTGTGGTTCCCTATATAAGAAAGCAAATAGAATGTTAGGCATGATAAAGAAAGGAATCACGAGTAGATCGGAGAAAGTCATAATGCCGCTTTATAGGGCAATGGTCAGACCACACTTGGAATACTGTGTCCAACATTGGTCTCCCAACCTAAAGAAGGATATAAAACTGCTGGAGAGGGTGCAGAGACGAGCAACGAAGCTAATAAAAGGTATGGAGAACTTGGAATACGAGGAACGACTTAAGAGACTGGGATTGTTCTCCCTTGAGAAAAGGAGACTGCGAGGGGACATGATTGAGACTTTCAAAATACTGAAAGGAATCGACAAAATAGAGCAGGAAAAAAAATTATTTACAATGTCCAATGTGACACGGACAAGAGGACATGGACTGAAGCTAAGGAGGGACAAGTCCAGGACAAATATCAGGAAGTTCTGCTTCAGGTAATGAGTGGTGGACACCTGGAATGCTCTCCCAGAGGAGGTTATAGCAGAATCCACCTTTCTAGGATTTTAAAAGCAAACTAGATGCACATCTCCTTATGAGACGCATAGAGGGATATGGGTGACTGAAATTACGCCAGGTGTACACCTGGTGCGGATCACTGGATTCAATGGACCGAAGGTCTGATCCAGAGACGACAGTTTTTATGTTCTTAATTGCCTCCATAATGACGCAGGGAGCACTCCTAGGTATCCGTCCAATTATGACAAAATAAAAGCTGACACTTGCTCCACTCCATGCCCTCCCCTTGTTACCCCATGCATCCCCATGCTTGCTCCCACTCCCTTGTCACATGGACAGCTCCACCCTTCCCCTGCCCTCACTAGGGCTGTCATCTCAAAAACAAACCTGACATATATTACATTACATTACATTAGTGATTTCTATTCCGCTTGTACCTTGCGGTTCAAAGCGGATTACATAAGAAGAAGCTGGACATTTCCAGGAGGGTACGTGACATTTAGGGTAAGACATAGTTACAGAATGAGTATAGACTTGGTAACATTGGATGAGAGCAGTTATATTACATTACATATCAAATCTTTTTCCAGGCGTTGTTAGGTAATAAATCGGTAGGAAGAATTAGGTTTTGGTTATTTATTTATTTATTTATTTTTTTTTTTTTTTTGGTCGGTTGAGGATATGGTGTCAGGGAGTGGGTATGTACATGGCATGTCTATGAGTGTGGGGAGAGTGTGGCGCAGTGGTTAAAGCTACAGCCTCGGCACCCTGAGGTTGTGGGTTCAAACCCATCCTGCTCCTTGTGACCCTGGGCAAGTCACTTAATCCCCCATTGCCCCAGGTACATTAGATAGATTGTGAGCCCACCGGGACAGACAGGGAAAAGTGCTTGTTCTGAGCCCTCCTGGGAGAACGGTACAGAAAATTGAATGAATAAATAAATAAAATATTTCACAAACTGTACATCATTGCCTTGGGTGAATCTCTTTATAAAGGTGGTTCATAAAACCAAATAAAGAGAAACAGACCAAACCCATCAAAAAACAAATACATTCCTGACATATAAAAAACCTTTAATCCAGGACTCACAATGCAAAAATCCAGTCTATAAAAAGGCACCACCCTATAATATCAATGCAAAAAAACCAGAGCGACAGAAACTTCTAAAGATTCCTTTAGGTTTGAACGGTTTTTATTAATGACACGGACAAATCCACAAGAACAGCATATCAAAATCCCATGTCTGCACAACCCAGCAGGATGGAGTAACGAAATACCTGCAGGTCCCCATCTGTCACCCCTCAGGTCCCACCGTCCTCCCCAGGAACCCCCCCCCCCCAAGGTGGCTAGCAAAGAAACCAGGATCTCCAGATAACCCACAAGTCCTATTATAACTCATTGAGCAGATAACTGCTCCAAATAAGGCCTAAAGATCCCTTTAAAAACTACGAACTAGCAGAATACAGCTCCGTGGGAATACATGCAAAACACAGACAGTTCCTCAGCAAATATAAACTGACTCCAAGGTTTTCTTTTTCTCCTTTTCGTTACTTCTCCCCTACTTCCTTATTTTTGTAGTGGACCTTTTCTCTTTTGGGGTGTTGAAGTCTCTTTTAATGAATGAACTGACCGGGGGCTGTGCCTGGCCATCGTAAACTCAGAGAGACCATCAGGAAGAGTTAACTTATGTCATATTTCAGATCTGATAAGATTTGCTTTGTATCCCAAAAGTAAACATTGTAGTGATCCATTGTAATGACCTCTTATCTGTCAAATAACACAGAACATCATCTCTGAAGGCATCCCTACCCATTTCCACCTCTTCTTAACATTCATAACATAACATATCATGCTTCTATACCGCATAATCATGAGTTCAATGCGGTTTACAAAAGTTACATATGTAATTAACAAAGAAAAGATCATAAAACAACTAGTCGACCAGATATTTAGAGAAAAGATAAGACTTCAATTGTTTTCCGAAATGTTTGTAAGAATAAGATACCAATAGCAGTGAAAGAAAATCCTTATTGTAAAGAGCTGCTTGGAATGAAATCAGGTGGTTGTGATATTTCTTGCTTTTGTAAGCTTCAACCGAGGGGAAAACAAAAAGGGCATATGATTTAATATTCTTGTGAGATGCAATAAAGAATCTGTCAGTTAAGTAAAGTGGGGTCTGACCAATTTAAAAACGATGCATGCCTCCACAGGGAGTCAATGCGACTCACGATAGAAAGGGGTCACAGGATTGGTCTACAGCCTGAAGAAGTAATATCTTACTGTAGTATTCTGGATCAATTTCAATCTGGTAATGTTTTTCTTGGTGGTAGCTAAATGAACAATATTACAAGAGCTCCTCAATCTCGCTCCCTGCACTCCATTCATCAGGCAAGTCTCTCTTAACTGTACTCTTTTCCTCTACTGTGAACTCCACACAATGGCCTAGATTCTCAAAAAAATGCATTAAAAAAAATGACGGGCTGCTATCCCAGCCGTTCTAGTAGTGATTTTTAAAAAGCGAGTCATTCTAAAAAAAAAAACCCAAAAAACGGTCATGCAAATGAGGTTGGCGGAGAGTGGCGAAGACTCGCTAAATTTGCATGTGCCCATCACTGGTGATAGTGATGGGCACATGCGCAGGATAAATGGAAAAAGAAAAAAACAAACCACAACACAATAAGTCTCTCCCACTGCCAACCAGCACCCCCCCCCCTGCAACGGGAGAGATACCCACTCTCCCGCTGCCAAGCAACCCCCCCCTGCCGCAGCAGGAGAGATATCCACTCTCTCTTACTGCCAAGTGAAACACCCCCCTCTGCAGCGGGAGAGCTATCCACTCTCTCCTGCTGCCACACAGCACCCCTCTGCCTCCAAACCCGGCACCCTCTTCCCCTTACCTTGATTTAGATGGCTGACTGGAGGGATGCCTACTCACTCTGGCCTGCTAGACCACTGCAGGAGGAGGGGGCGTTACTTGGCAGCAGGAGAGAGTGGGTATCTCTCCCACTGCTGGGCTTTTAAACAGTGCTGTAACTGTACTGGCACCCCTGGACCAGTCGCTGATTTTCATCATCAAAAGCTGACACCGCTCTTGAAGAATGGCTTGACAATTTTAAAGAATCCATCGGAGTGCTCTTTCAATGTTTGCAAGGCATTGTGGGAGACTGCTAGAAAACTCGCTAAAGACAGAGATAAGCCATTTTGGTAATCCGCCTTGAGAATCTGGCCCTATGTTCCTTCTCTGTTGCAGCACCCTATGTCAGTACATCAAGCTCCATTCCTAGCAGGATTCAAATCCAGGCTAAAGACCCACTTTAAGGTTGTTTTTTTTAACTCCCAACCCCTCACTTGTAAAGCACCCAAGCCTGAGAAATTTCCTAACCCCCTACTTGTCCTGTTTATTTGTTTGATTAGATTCTCAGCTCTTCTGAGCAGGGACCGTCTCTTGAATGTTTTCATGTACAGCCCTGCGTACGACTAGCAGCGCTATAGAAATAAGTAATGGTAGCATGCCCGTGATACTTTATCATAATTATCTAAGACACTTCTCAATTGTTGATGTATTTATTTACCGCTCAATCCAAAGTGTGTTCATGTTTATTTAAGATTTGATCTACCGCTTCCTGACCTAAGCGGTTTACAATATATCAAACTAAAATGAAATTAGGTACTTGAGAAAAACAACCCTATCTGTCCCAAAGGTTCACAACCTGATTAAAATAAAAATATGTAATACATTTCCAAGATCAAAAATCAAAGAAATAGAAAATACAAATAATGAAAGAAGATAAAAAAAATTAAAAATAAAACAACTTTAAGAGATAGAAAAATCTCTGAGTTGGCTTGATAGCAAGTGCTTGGCCGTGTGCAAATCATACATCACAGCAATATTTAAAAATATATATATTATACACGGAACACATCTGCTCAGAACTGAATAAATTATAATTATGTATTCTCGTTCAAACTAAACCCCCAAATGTCTGCTGAAAAATCAATGGATGTTTAAAGCACACTGAACCTCAAACTGGGCAGAACTAGCAATCGGTGCCAGTTCCAAATGCTTTATTACAGCTGAGCCATGTTCATTTTGACATTATTACAGCTATGCACCGATTCACAGCCTCTAAAGCCCAAGAAAAATGGAGTCACGTCCGTACCTACATACGAGCACATACAGATTAAAGCCGATTCGAGCTTTGCTTGTTATTTTGCACTGAAATGTACACTTCAATAGCCTGTTTTTCTTCTCAGGGCTCATCTCATCTCTAGCATTAATTTACGCAGAGTACGGAGAAAGCTTGTGCTGTCTGTCTAGATCCTGAATGGTCTGTGTTAACTTGGCTTCTCTTTCTCTCTTTTTCTTGGCAATGCTGCTAGTATAAGCTATCAGGTTTCCTCGAAGGAGCACTTTAAATGTTTCCCATCTCGCTGAAGAAGCGCAGTCCTCAGAAGGGTGGGGCTCAACGAAATCCTGCGGTGACTTTTGCCCCGCTTCTCTAAGACCAAACTGCCAAGGAGGGTTACAGAAAAAGTCTCCATGTATTAGGTAGAGAGATACCCTCTCCCTCTATGGCAGGGTGATATAAGACCCCTGAAGAAGACTTTTTGTCGAAACGCGGACCGTGTTGGGTCCTGTATCCCTAGCGGACTAGGTCCTTTAAGGCTCTTATGTGGATGATTTACTTTTATGTGGATGGAATTATTTTATGTGGATGATTTCAGTGGACCTTTGGAACTTTGATACTTTCAAATAAAGTCCATTTGGGAACATCGTCACTCCACAGAGTTTTTTTGGTTTTCTCTGGATTTTCTTCTTTGTGGATATTTTGGGGTCAATTCCTTTTGTTTTTAAGGTGATATAAGAAATCATGCACAGAAGTTAGCAAACAGATTTTTACAACGGAGATACCCTTATAAAAGAGACCATGCTATATAATTCATGGTATAATCAATCAACAACAAATAAAAAAGAACAGAGATCATTAGTATGTGTACTCCCATACTCAACCTAAAGCTCATTTGGTTCAACAAATTATATATATGTTTAGTGTACATCCTGAGTTACAAGAAATGCCAAAATTTGCTTACACTCGCCATAGTAATTTAGGTGAACTGTTTAAATCTCCCAAATATCCAATGGATGACCAACCTGGACCCTAGATACGGTCATTGTTCATTTTGCGATCTGGCATTACAAACCACGTTAGCATTCTGATTGCTCAACAGCAGGGGTAATATATTGCATAATCTACCCCTGAGGTTTATATTACATAGTCCAGACTCAAAGTCCAGTGAAAGTCAGAATATCGGAACATTTAAGTACCATCAGGACTAATAAAATGGAGGCATCGTTAACAGGGCAGTGGATTAAAAAAAAAAAAAGAGACATTTGATTACAGAGTTGTGGTTTGTTATTTTACTTAAAGCGCACATGCACTATGGCGGAGATCTATCACGTATACCGTTGTATAAGGAACAGAAGTTCATTTACCAATGGAGAATAGTTACTCCCTTGGGGCTCAACCATGAGACCGAATGGCCAATGCAATAAAAAGAAATAACCAAATCGAATGCAGACTGCAAATATATTTATAATAAAAAGAAGTAAATCAACCTATGTAGTGTAAGATCCGGTGAATGTTGGAAATGCTGCAGAGCTTGCCTGTCTCTCGCTATTGAAAACGTGACAGTGGAAACAGCACCTCCCACTGGCGGAGGACTCCTCCACACTGCTTGGAGGCAAGGCGTTTTAGGCCACAGGGCACCTTCAAAGGACAGGAAAACATCTTCAGCTGGCAGGGCTGGGTTTAAACAATGTTTGGACAAATTCCTAGAGTCATTAAGGTGGATTTGAGAAAGACACTGCGTGGAAGCGTGCTACTCTTTGGGATTCCAGAATCTTGCTGCCAGGCGTCTGTGCCATGGGTTGGTCACTCTTGGAAACGGGGAACCCTTTGCTCTGACCCAGTAGGGCAATTCTTATGTTCTTATGACAATTACACTCTTCACCAAAAATGCTTCAGCAGCAAAATCCTTCAGGTAGAGTTTGGAGCAGATAATAACTAATGTCCTGCTTTAATGAAATTAGATGCATTACCTTGCAATTTACGATATATAAAAAAAGAAGAAGATGAGAAGCTGTGATTATAGAAATTACAGGGCCACAGGGAAACTGAAAACCTAACGAACATTATGGGGAATGGCATTTTGCTTCATCCATCAGCCTCCCTAACTGTTAGCATAACCACTGCTTTGTTTTTATAATGTAACACGGTACAAATACATACAAGAGAGCCTGTTCTATGACACAATCTGAGCAAATAAGATTAACATGACTATGATTAAAAGCAGCTTCAAAAAGGTGAGCACTCAATGAGATTGGACTGTTGATAGCAGTGGCGTAGACACAGGTGGGCCTGGGCCCACCCAGTCTAGGCTCAGGCCCACCTAATATTTCAACTCCTTTCGTGCAGCTGGCAGGAATTCCCAAGCCTTGCCAGCCGAAAACCTCCTCCCTGCCCAAAGAGTGGCTGCCAGCACTGTCCCAGAGCCACCACTGCCAACCACAGGCCATGCTGCTCCCTCCCTCGCACATGTGCTTAGTTTTCACATTTGCACCAAACATAGCATGTGCGTGGAGAGGCTGGTGGCCAGCAGACAACCAACATGTAAACTCTTTTGGTGGGAAGGAAGTCTTCGGCTGGCAGGGCTTAAGGATCCCCACCAGCAAAGGTGTGCCATTTACTTAGAGGGGGGCACAGAAATTAAATTCGGGTTTGCACTGGGGGATTGAAATGAAATTTTTGGCCCGCCACTTTGCTCTCAGACCCACCCTAAATCGTCTGCCTGGCTACGCTACTGGTTGACAAAGAGGGATGTGGCAAGCCGTTTGGAACAGGCCATAGAGAAAGGGGCATATAAGAATAATTTGCTTGATTAGTAGAGGCTACAAGGAAGGCTGGAGGGAGAGGCATGAGGTTAGATAATGAGCTGCTGCGTAGAGGCCGATTAAGGCATCACTTGACCCAGGTCCCCTGGAAAGCATTGTAGCTCTTCTGAGCATAGCCATTCTCAGCCATCACCAGCACCCAAACCTGCACTGTCTGGCTTGCCATCCATAGTGCCTAAGGAACATCATATTCAAGTCCTGCCTACAAGTTATATGTTGCTTCTCATTCTTATGTCCCAGCTCTCCCTGTTGACTCACTGTTGATGTTAAGTATATTAAAATTCCTGAAACTTTGATCGGAATGTAAGGCTAAAGTGGCTAGGGCTCTTCAGCCTGGAGAAGAGACAGCTCAGGGTAGATACGATAGAGGTCTATAAAATACTGAGTGGAGCGAAACAAGTAGATGTGAATCGCTTGTTTACTCTTTCCAATAATACTAAGTCTAGGGGGCTACTAAGTGGTAGATTTAAAACAAACCAGAGAAAATGTTTCTTCCCTCGACATGTAATTAAACTCTGAAATTCATTGCCAGAGAATATTGTTAAAGCAGTTAGCATAGCAGGGTTTAAAAAAAAGGTTTGGCTAACTTCCTAAGTGAAAAGTCCAAAAGATGGACTTGGAGAAATCCATTGCTTCTTCCTAAAATAAGCAGCATAAAATCTGGGGTTTTTTTTCTGGGATCTTGCCAGGTACTTGTGACCTGGGTTGACCACTGTTGTAAACAGGATACTGGGCTTGATGAACCTTTTTCTATCCCAATATGGCAACTCTTATGTTCTTAAGCTCCACGGAGCAGGGACTGACTCTTATGCATCTGTACAGTTTCAAATACTGTAGAAATGGTAAGTATTAGAAGGTTGTGGCATGGATTAGCCACATATTTTGCCTTGGCAAAACTATTATCTTTATTTACACTTCATAGATTGCTAGAATGGCCTAGGAGGCTTCAAAGAGGTTTACATAATAAAACAATGCTCAAAATAAAAGTTACATGGATAAAATAAAGGGAGAAAAAAAGACAAGTGAGATTAGACAGATGCTAGTGGTTACTGGGTTCCAAACACTTGTGTAAACAGATGGGTTTTAAGGGTTTTCTTGGAAACTGGGAGGGTTGAAAGTTCTTGATATGTGATGGCAAATCATTCCAGAGCTTGGGGATTATGTAACGGAAGGCTGACTGCAGAGAAAGTAAATTCTCATCAGCAGAATGGAGGAAACAAGGGGGAGTATAATGAATGATCAACTTACTGAGGTAGGAAGGAGTGGAAGGAGATCTGATAGATGCTCCGTGGTTAAAGTCTGAAAGTAATCCATGCAGAAACCGGAAGCCAATATTCTGCTCAGTGGCATAGCAAGGGTGGGAGGTGCCCAAGGCGGTGGTGTCTCCCCTGCCCCCTGCTCTTGCACTGGCACTTTTTGGCTTAAATTCTTTTGTTTTATCACAGAAAAAAAAAAAGTATTTTATTTGTACGTGAATAAATTCATATATTTCTCTATTAAAATACAGTTCAGAGGAAAGGAGACAGTCTCTAATTTTACCAGTTTGGCTTGGTTACATTTTTGATGGGGAAATATACCCCTCTTTTAAATAACCATAGGACCATTTTTAGCGCTGGTGTGGCGGAAGCAGCTCTGATGCTCATAGGAATTCCATAAGCATTGGAGCTGTTACCACCGCGGCCAGCACTAAAAACCATGCTACAGTTTTATTTTTTTTTTAAAAGGAGGGGGGGGGGGGAATAATCAATATTTAAATCAAGAAAAATGTAAAATCTATTGTTACACCTCATTATTTTCTCACTGGTTGCCATTTGGGGGCTGGAATAGCAGAAAGCAAAATGCTCCCTAGAAGGAAACGTTTAGTTAGTAGCAATGTATCGGATCAGACGGAGCCATCCCTGAACTGCCTTACCTTGTCACCTTCTTCCACATCACAGATTTTCTGAAGCGTCGCTGGGTTGTAGGTTGGGAACTTTTTCTTGCTGGTGGAACTGTGCCATTCATTGTTAATAAAGATCTGAAGATTGAGAAGAGGAGAGGGTGTAAAGTCAGCAGGGAATTCCAGCTAAACAGACTCCAAATGTTCCTACGATGTCTGCTTTGTGACATTCATAGTTAGGGGCTGGTCATTGGAGAATTGCTAATCTAATCTTTGATTTTTTTTATACTGATTCATCCTAACAGGAGGCTTCGATTCAATGAACAAAATAGTAATAAAAATTATACAGGAGATTAGAACAGAAACTACAGTGTTACCTCGGAATCCGAAGGCCCCAGAACGTGAACAATTTAGAATCCAAACTTTTTTTTAAAAAAATTAAATTTTGCCCCGGAATCCAAACGCTGCTTTGGAATCCGAATGTACGGGAACTGCAAGCGTTGCTCAGCCCAAAGCTTCCCCTCTGACGCAGCTTCCTGTTTCCACCAGGGAGGGAAGCTTTGGGCTGAGCAACCCTTGCAACTCCCGTTGCCGTTCTTGCTGCCTCCGCCAGGGAGGCTCGATCTTGCTGAGATTGTGGGACCAAGGAACAGATTCATTCAGTTTCTATTATTTTCAATGGGAAAAATTGTCTTGGAACTCGAACGGGGTTCTGGAACAGATTAAGTTCGGATTCCGAGGTACCACTGTATATCTTTTAGGCCAGAATTTTATCTTTTATGATTGATTATTAGTACAAAGTCGACGTGGGCAGGAAGTTGGTGGCTGCTCACACGGAAGTTAAAAAGGTACAGGGAAGGGGCGCATGTGTGTGGCGGGGGTGGGGCGCCGCTCATCCTCGCTATGCCACTGAATGATGTCACAGGATATTACCTTGTCTCAAGTGATTGGGAAACTACTTAAAATCCTGCTTCTCCACTTGAGTTTGATTCCACAGAGGATTAGAAAACATGAACAACCTAATTTGTCTTGATATCTCTGCTTCCATTTATTATTGTTTTCTTTTACTTTTTCTTACTCTCTCCTCCTCATTTCTGTTACAGTAATTTGTATTGTTTTTACATATTGTTTCATGGATGACACTTTACTTATTTAGTATACATTGCTATATCACATTTTTGTTGTCTTACTTAGATTCATGCTTGCTGGTATTTTTTTGGATGCCAATATTAGTTACAAGGTACATTTTTGTTTTAGTTCTGCGTTGTTAATTGCTAGAGCATTCTTTCATATCCTTAAAATATGTTTGCTCGCTCCATTGTTTGATGTACCTCAAATTCACTGTGTTTTTGCTATGTTCATCCATATTCTGTATTTTTGTAAAACTTTAATAAACAAACCTTGACTAAAAAAAGAAAACACGAACGGACAAGACACTAAAATGAGGGCAGATCCAATCTCGATTCGCCCGATTCATTGCATTCTGGGTAAATCCAGACCCTGTTGCATGACTAAGGAAAACTGTTGAAAGACTAGGTGCCAGTTTTGAGTTAAGAAGTTTTCCTTTAGCTTCTCTGCTTGTGTCTGGCTGTTACAGGGGGTTATAGATGGAAGGTATTACATTAGTGATTTCTATTCCGCCTTTACCTTGCAGTTCAGTTGTTGTGAAAATAAGAGATACACATTGTTAGATATTAAGAAGTACTTAAGGAATAGGTTGAACATTTTCTAATTTGCTAAGGAGTAGTTGGAATTGCAGGTGTTTGGAACATGTTTGGTTGTGTTATATTGGTTTTACATATTTTTTTTTTTTGAAGAGTAGGGTTTTTGTTTCTTTTTTGAAGGTTTTGTAGTCTGTGGTCAAAGTCAGCAGATTGATGGTATGTAGTGGGTAGATGGGTTCAGTACTTTGATGAAGAATGTGATTGATTGATTGATACAGTCTTTTTGGAATAGTGATTAATCAAATGATGACAAAAAGGCAGAATGTTATTCCCCCTCCCTTCCGAATGAAACCTAGCAAGAAGGTGCAATTGTGCAAAAGTGTCTCATCCATCCTACTCACAGAAACCTAATGTTGCAAGAGAGATCAGGCCGTCTTTGTTACAAGGTAACCACAGGAATTAAGCAGCTAATGCAAATCTCTTCACAGCAGACCTCTCAGATGTAGCAGGAGTGTATTTGGCCAGCTCATGGCTCAGCTATCACAGTCAAGTGTGGTGGTTAATAGCCGTGATGGCTAGGGAAGGGCAAAATGATAAATGCAATGGGAAAAGCTTGTTTCGGTTCAAAAGGAAAACCAAATACAGCAAAATGACATTTGCATCTTTTTCTTTTGTTTATGGTAGTTGATTTCGAGGTGTGCTCAAGCTTTGAGCCTGTACGTTCACTCTGAGCCTTCAGTTTCCATTTTGTATGAAGGGTTTGTGTTTATTTGAACAAAAGATCTAGGAAAGTAAGCATCACCCGGTACAGACAGGAATTATCACAGGGATCTGCTTTGTCAGCGTCTTCAACGGGGAAAAGTTTCTCAGGAACTGCAACTAAGCTTCAGACAACGCTGCCGATGTTCGGGGTTTGTTGCCTTATAAGCTTCAGATGAAGATATCTCAGAGAAACTGACGCTATGATGCTCGGTGGAGAGGTGAACCTGTCATCCCTGATGATCCTGTGAAGATGCAGATGTTATTTTAGGTTCTCATTTGCTATTTCAGGAACTGATAGGGTATGATATTTTATTTTATTTTTTTAGGGATAGGGACGTATATACTACCTTTTTTGTAGTTTTTACAATCACATTCAAAGTGGCTTTTACATACAGGTACTTCATGCATTTTCCCTATCTCTCCAGGTGGGCTCACAATCTATCTAATGTATCTGGGGCAGTAGAGGATTAACCCCTTCTTTTACTAAGGCGTGCTAGCTGATTTAGCGTGCACTAAACGCCACCATGGTCTACAGAATATAATGGACGCCTTAGTAAAAGGACCCCTATGTGACTTGCCCAGGGTCACAAGGGGCAGCAGGGGTTTGAACCCACAACCTCAGGGTGCGGAGTCCTTAGGACTTGATTGTAACTCAGAGTTCTAGGCGCATCGGGAGCAGGGCAGAGCATTCAGCGTGCCAGCCTGCACAAAAAAATGCTTTTGTGGTTTTGTAAAGTTACTTTTTTTTTGGGTATGAGCCATTTAGATTATAAATTGTAAAAATCAAGGTTGTGCAAGAGGAAAGATTCCCTCTTACAGTATCAGAATTTCTGAAGGCGAAAACTTCTTGGGCTGCCAGCCGGGTTCAAGCCCAGCAAAAGGGTTTGAAAAGCCTCCATTAGAGGCGCCTAAGTCTTTCTCCACCCCTACTTTGGCGTTAGATGCTATGAAGATAGTTATCTCCCAATTACATTTTTTTTTCCAATTATAAGCTTATTAAAGCTCATTACTGAAGCCAACTTACTAATTAACCCCCCTCCCTTTTTACTAAGCCGTGGTAGAGGTTTCTACCCTGGACCGGCGCACTAAATGCGCTGACGCTGGTCCAACGCTCATTAAATTCCTTTGCGCATTGGAGCATTTAGTGCTCTGGGTCATGGTAGAAGCCTCTGCCACGGCTTAGTAAAAAGGGTGGTGTGGGGGATGGGGTGGAAGTTAGACAACCAACTTTAGGCACCTTTATAGTATTTTTCCCACGGTGTCTATGACTATGGTTTAAACGTTTGGGAGAAATCCATATTTCAAAGGTTTGTGTGTGTGTATTCAAGACAAGAAGTTTCTGTTGTACCGAGGAGCCTCTGTCTATCTGTTCACAAAAGGTCAAGAGGTGTAGAAATGTTTACAGTAACAGCATAACACGTGCTCCCCCCAAAAATAAAAACAGCAAAACATTTAGCCCAGCTCCTCAATCCTGCCAGACAGAGAAAATCCAGTACTAATTACAAACACTCAAAACCAGAAGAGGGAGCAACGAGATGGAGTATGAGCTATTTATTTAGTGGGGTTTATTGACTGCCTTTTCAGTGATTTACACGTGAAATAGAAATCAGGAACTTTTGGGTATTTCTCCCTATCTGTCCTGGCTGGGGTGCCTGGGGCAATGGGGGATTGGGGGGCTTGCCCAGGATCATGGGGAGCAGGCTGGGATTGAACGTACAACGCTGGGGTGCTGAGGCAGGATCCCTAACCACTAGGCCACTGCCTTCCCCATTTGTGGGGCTCTCAGGACAGGGAAACCCAGATACGACCCTAGAAAATGAACACAAATCTATCGAGCCTTCATCACAGTTCTTTCTTCATCTGTTGGGCAGACTGGATGGACCATTCGGGTCTTTATCTGCCGTCATCTACTATGTTACTATGTTACTAAGGATCCTCTGTGCTCATCCCAGGCTTTACCCTTCACTCCACTAAGGATCCTCTGCCCATTTTACCCCCCCCCCCAACACCTCCATCATCTGACTGTCCTATATATCCTTGAAGAAATGCTTCCGCTCCTGATCTTCCACCACACTCCAGCCCCTGAAGTCTTATCGTATGACTTCTGGATGTCACCCTTATAGCTCATGAGCTTCTGCATTGGGTCCAGCAACATAGGGAAGGTAATGGGGTGCCAACGTGCTCCATCCCCCATTCTTATGTACTGTACCCCTCACAAACTAAACACAAAGGAGTAGATTCAGGAATATTTGCCAAAAATATGGGCGCTAAGTACCGGTTCCATAAAGAGTCCAAAATGTTGCAATGTGACCTTGGCCCTTTCAACCAGGACCGCTGGCTCCCAATACAACAACGTAATATCTTCAAACAACTAGTATTAGCGTTTCAACGTTTCCACGTCATGACACCTGACTATGTAGCGAAGAAACTCCCAATATACCACTCTCAGTGGTCCCTCCGTTCGCAATGGGAACTCAGACTTGCCAACCCTCCAGCAAACGGCCTCCACCAGGAGACAGCCCAAAAGCGGTCACACTCCTATAGCATCCCTAAATTATGGAATCAACTCCCTCCTGACATTAGGGCAATTGATAACCTACTGACCTTCCGGAAAGCAGTAAAGACACTTCTTTTCATGGACCGGATCAACGGACCTTACCTCAGAACACCTGAGCCTGCCGACCAGTTCTTCCACCGTTCACTGCAGATATGTTACGTTCAAACATTTTATTACAGGAATAGAGTAAAAATACGTATAAATTATACAGAAAGATATTCTTTACAAATAATAAATAATTCACAAATGTTAAAATTCTAATCCATATATTATATAAAATTCTATCATTACTTCAAACATTTTATATAATAAACCAAAATCCCCCTTATCCATTCCCCCCCATTTCCTCCCTTCCATCCCATAATCAATTCCCCCTCCCCGGATGAAAGCTGACAAAAATAAAGAACTGGAATGTAATTTAAACCACCTTAGCTTCAACGTAAATCACTGAGAATTAAACTTTTTGCTCTAGGTGAAAGGTTTTGAATATACGGATTTGAAACCTCCATAAAAAGATGACTTTTTCTAGACGATCGCCTAACCTCCCAAATCTCAAACAAAAGTAAACGATGCAACTGGTTCCTCCAATACCAGAAACTTGGAGATACATTTATTCCCAATCATACACACCTTCTGAAATAAAAGACATTTCCTTTGACCAAATACCCCACAACAGGACAACCCCATAAAGAACCCAAATATAATAGGAGGGCAGACCAGAATGACTTGAAGGACACAACCAAAAAGCATGAGTTAATGTGCCAAGATCCTTATCACATTTGATACAAATTGGGGAATTTACCAAACCCACATGAAAAGCTTGAATTTGGGAAAACTCTATAAGAACATTCCCTCCAAACAGATCCCGTAATAACTTTTGGTATTCTATTAATAGCTTGAGTAAAATCAAAGAAGTGAAATCTGAATTCCCAGCTGCAGATATGTTAATACCCATTCGTGACTCTAGATTCTGCAAAGCACATTCTCTATACGTTGTAAGTTCTTGATCTATTGACTCTGTAACGGACGTATCTCTGTTCCTGAAAACTTTGTGCATGGATCCTTGTAACCCATTTTGGGCTCCTGGGAGGACGGGCTATGAAAAGGAATCAATAAATAATGACACAACTGAAGTTATAAACTAAAATGTTTGTCGGCATACACTCACCTAATTATAGCCGCAAGCACTTAAGCCGGGTCTAACGTTGGCAGTTGTGGGCACAAGTTACATTCAACGGCAAGACCTGCCCCAACCCATCCATGTGAACCTCCTTTGTTGTTCTTTATGGTTTATTAACTTATATCCCCTCTACGCAGGCATCAACACAACATTAACCCATAAACTGCAACTAATCCAAAACGCAGCGATTGGTTCACGTGCTGAAAATACGTCTAATCTCCAGAAATCTCAAAACAGTCACTACTTGAATACACTTCAAGACCTCCTGCACGCTCTTCCACATCCTACTCTGCCTTGCCACCCATAAATCTATTCCTAGTAGAGCACTAAACCCTGCGAGTCTCACACGCTCCTCAAGACAATGGAAAAAGCTCTATGCAGAGACTCATTCAACTCTAGACCTGACTTCTCTCTCCTCTTCTTTTGGAACTCCGTATCTATATCCGTACCGATATTCAATAGCTGTTTCGTCTACTTGAGCTCTTTCTTGTATTACCTTACCATAATCGTATTTGACTCTGACCTAAGTTACTTATGCATGTATCCTCCCCTCTTACGTACGGTCTTCTATTTAACTCCTGTTAACCGTGTCGAACTTCATGGTAGAGAATGACACAGTGGCGGTTTACCCGCGGCCACCGCATTTTAGCCGCGGGTCACCCGCCGAAAACAGGGAAGAAAACTAGCAGTCGCTACGGCGACGGGGACAAGGCCATTCACCACCCGCGGGGCGGTAAATGGGTCTTGTCCCCGCAGTGAGGCATGAAGGATCGCGCGGTCCCCGCAGCTCACACCCGCCTGCCCAATCGATTCTAGTGTTTAGCCAGCTCTCTCCCTTCTCCTCACCTTAGTTTGTAGAATTTCTTTTTCGGCAACCCGCACGCTATCAGAGAGCCGCGCACCCGCTGCTGCTCAGTTTCGAATCGATCTTCTGCTCTGACGCAACCGGAAACAGGAAGTTGCAGCAGAGCAGAAGATTGAACACTGAGCAGCCGCGCGTGTGCGGCTCTTTGGGAAAGCGTGCAGGTCGCTGAAAAAGAAAGCCTGCAAACTAAGGTGAGGAGAAGGGAGAGAGCTGGCTAAACACTAGAATCGATTGGGCAGGCGGGTGGGGGCTGCGAGGACCGTGCGATCACCCGTGTTCCCGGCTCAAACTGTAAGGAGGGAGTGAAAGGGAAAAGGATTCTGGGCCAAGGGGATGAAAACGGAAAATGGATGCAGCGGGGACGGTGACGGGGCAGTGAATGGGATGGCAGTGGCGGTGACGGGGCGGTGAAAGGGATGGCGGTGACGGTGACGGGGCGGTGAAGGAAACGGCGGTGACGGGGCGGTGCAGAGGATGGTGGGCCGGTGACGGGGACAGATTTTTTCCCCGTGTCATTCTCTACTTCATGGTATACTGCGGTATACAAATAAAAATTTATGTTATTTCATTTCGAAACATACATAAAATCAACACACCTAAAATAATCAACACAACTAACATACAATCCAAAAACATCACATAAAATTTTCTGATTGTAACTACAGCATAAAATATGACCTCTCTATAAATGTAAAATCAATTACAACCCAACTATTTCATTTGATAAAATAGGTGACGTTTCAATCGTTTTTGGGTTTTTTTTAAACATCCTTTCATTTTCCTGATTTCTAACATATAATGGAATTTTATTCCATTCCTCAGGTGCTATACATGAGAAGACCCCAGCTCTTACAGCTCTTTCTCCAAGTCCATCTTTTGGACGTTTCACTTAGGAAGTTAGCCAAACCTTTTTTAAACCCTGCTATGCTAACTGCTTTTACAACATTCTATGGCAATGAATTTCAGAGTTTAATTACATGTCGAGGGAAGAAACATTTTCTCTGGTTTGTTTTAAATCTACCACTTAATAGCTCCATCGCATGCCCCCTAGACTTAGTATTATTGGAAAGAGTAAACAAGCGATTCACATCTACTTGTATGTATTGACAAATCTTGTAGGTATTGACAAATCAGGATGAGCTGCAGACCGTAATTTTGGTCATGAAAGGTGAGGAATAATGCTGTCCACCAAATATTTGGGCGATAGACCTTTCAAACTCAAATAGATAAGATTCTAATCCTAGATTCCATATTTAACCAATAAAGCTTAAGTTTATGCTTATTTACTTCCTCATGGTCCACCTTGAACAGAAATCTCAGTAAGCTTCTAATGAACTATCCCACAACAAAAGGCCTCAAATACAAACATATTTTCAACGCTGTTTATGTACGTTGAAACAGAAATGGAACAACATCCCCAATAGCTATCAAATCTGAACTGAACTACCTTGCATTCTGAAAATAATCAAAGACTTATCTCTTTAACACCATATTCAACACAGAAAATGACCCTTGAGCCTTCAAAATGCCTTGCTACCTCAATGATGCATACAGGGTAAGCAGAGACAACACAAGGTTTACACCCTGTCCTCTACCGATTTTATGCATTTTTAAAGCATAAATATGATACAAATTCTGAACAACTCTTAAAACTCATTTGAAGGATGTTTTCCTTGGCAGAGAGAAGTGCTCAGTTGTCCACTCTCCATGTTCTCATTGCTAGGTAAGTAAACCTGCCACTTTCTCCGAAAATAAAACCGGACTTTCAGATCCCTGGGGTATCCTTAAACATACCGTACTGGTGCTGAATATAAAGAGGAAAACTACGTTTCCTGTAAAATGTTAGCCATTATACAATCTGCAACTGTTGGCCAAGTAATGAATTCAAGTATGAATGCTCTTATTACTCCAGCCCTCACTTATCAATTTCGGAAAGATTTTAAAACTTATCTATTTAAACAATACAATATTTAATAGATTTCAAAATTATTATGATGGTCGGGTTTTTATTATTTTTATGGAGTAAGGTTTAAAGTTGCTTATCTATTTTAGTATAAATAATCTGTATTGTGCATATTTCATTTTCAATAAGTTAGGGTTGTATTTTGCTAGTCAGTATCTTTTATTGAATTGTGTTATTTCCTTTTATAAGACATTGTTATTTGGATCTATATTTTAATTACTTGATGTAATTACTGTTGTGTAAACCACCAAGAACTGATGGTTTGGCGGTATATAAAAATAAACTATTATTAATATTTCTGTTCCCGAACATCACTTTTAATAAGTAATATGAGGGCAGCTTGAAAATTTGACAAAACCTATTTTTCCAACAGGATGAAAAAAAACTGGACACTCCAGGTCGCAATGGAGACTTATGTTGAGAAATAGAACTGTTTGGGGGGTTTTTTGGTTGGTTTTTTTTTTTACTAAACTTTTCAAACCACCCTTGTATATATTTGATTTTTGCTTTCAGATTACTACAAAATCATAGTAGAATAATTTTTCGCATCTTTTTGCTGGTACCAGAACAAAATGCAATAAAAATGACCCTATGCAGGGGACTTCAATTCCAGGCCAAGTTCTTCCAAAAGAACTTAATGCCCCACTGTCATATCCCCTAGTGCTCAGCCTGCAAGCTCTTTCTTTGTGTCCAGGAAGGCTCTTCCGTCTGCCTTGAGGCACCTACCTTGCTGCACTTCACATCCAGGTTTTGGATGGGGTGAGGTAGGGGAGAAAGCCCATTTGGGGTCCCCCCATTCGCACTGGCCATGACGGTGCTCTCTCTCTCTCTTCTGCACACTCACTCCCCTGCACAGTCTTTCTGCATCTGTGCTTCAGTGGCAGCCACTCGGTCTCTCGCGCGCGCACTCCCTCCCAGCCGCAGCCCCCTTGCCGCGCTCCGCCTTTAAAAGGCCAGCGCGCGGACGCGCCGCTGATTGGGTGCGGAGGCGGCAAAGCCCCGCCCACAGAGTGAGAGCGAGCGCTTGGCTTCTTCTCGTCAGCCCCAGGGCGGGGCTCCCGGACGTCGTCCCAGTGACGCTCCTCCTCCTCAGCCCCCGACCTTTAGTCATGACTCAAGTAGACCTTAACTATTTGATAGCAAAGCAACAAAAGCGTCTAAACGTACATCATTCCCAATGCTCTGAAGCAGTGGCACCCGAGGCCCATCACTTTTGGACACCCCTCCCTCCCTCTATATGAAAAATATGATTTTTAGTAACAATCCACATACCCCACAACAAGAGTGTACCTAGGAAAAGGCAGCATCTTAAACAATGCAATGAGCAGTGGCGTACCAAGGGGGGAATGGGGGGGGAAGTCCAACCCGGGTGCACGGCTTGGGGGGGTACACAGCCAGCCAGGTCTCGGTCCTCCTGCCCTTCCTTTCCCCCGGCCGCGCCACTGCAATCTTACCTCCCCCCGCCAATAAGTTTTTCCAACATCAATTCTGACTTCTTGTCGGCAGAGGAAGGTAAGATTGCAGGCGCGGGCCGGGGGAAAGGAAGGGGAGAGGCGCTTTTTTTTTCCGCGGCAGGGAGGGAAGGATGTAGGCAGGCAAGCTGGCTGGCTTTAGAGCAGCAGGGAGGGAGGGAGATAGGTAGGCAGGCAGGCAGGCTGTCTTTGAGGGTGAATAAAATCTGGAAGGTAGTGGGGGGAAATAAGGAGGCACTGAGGGCACTAAGGACACGGGAAGGGGGCACTGGGGGCATTATGGACACAGGAAGGAGGCACTGGGGGCACTATGGACATAGGAAGGAGGCACTGGGGGCACCATGGACACGGGACGGAGGCACTGGGGGCACCATGGACACAGGACGGAGGCACTGGGAGCACCATGGACACGGGACGGAGGCACTGGGGGCACCATGGACATGGGACGGAGGCACTGGGGGCACTATGGACACAGGAAGGAGGCACTGGGGGCACCATGGACACAGGAAGGAAGCACTGGGGGCACCATGGACATGGGACGGAGGCACTGGGGGCACTAAGGACACGGGAAGGAGGCACTGGGGGCACTAAGGACATGGGAAGGAAGGAGGGAGGGAATAGAAGGGACAATTGTTGGGCCTGAGTGCAGAAAGAAAGAAATGAAAGAAAGGATACAAAGTCAATTAATAGATGTCCCCTTTTGATGAAAAAAAATAAATGGTCACGTTACCTCTGACTTACTTTCTCTGCAGCAGAGTTGGCAGCCACACTGAGGTGCAGGATGGTCCCGCGATGACTCGTCTGCTGGCTCTGCTCCGGAAGAAGTAAGTTACGTCGGAGGGGGTGGACCCAGCAGACGCAGTCATTGCGAGACTTTGCCACAACTCCCTGCGTCTGCCGGATCCACCCCCTCCGACGTAACTTACTTCTTCCGGAGCAGAGCCAGCAGACGAGTCATCGCAGGACCTTCCAGCATGCGGCTGCCGAGTCTGCTCCCAGAGCAAGTACGTCGGAGTGGGGTGGACTGGCAGCCAGCAGCTACAGTCATCGTGGGACCTTGCTACATGAAGGGAGAGAAAGGAGCAGGATTGCTGGAATGGAAGAATGGTGGAGGGAAAGAAAGGGGGCAGGGTGGTATGGAAGGGTGGTGCTGATAGAATTGATGTACAGAGAAAGGGGAGAGACCTAAGGGGGAAGGATATTGGAGAGAAAGAAAGGGGGCAGATGCTGATTGAAGAGGGGTAGATGGCGAGAGAAAGGGCAAACATTGGATGGTAGTGGGGAGCCTATGCTGGATGGAAGTGCAGATGGGAGAGATAAGGGAGCAAATGCAGGAAGGAAATGGGAGGAGAGAAAGAGGGGAGCAGACGCTGGATGGAAGTGGACAGAGAGAGGAGAAGGTACTAGATGGAAGGGTTGGAGAAAGAGGGTACATGATGGAAGGAGGGGATAAATAAAAGGAGGGCACATGATGGGGAGAAAAGGATTGAGTTAGGGAAACACTGGAGGGGTGAGGGAAAGAGGTGGCAAGCTTTAGGTAGACAGTAAAAAAGGACATTGATGAGAGGGTAGTAAGAACGCAATCTAGACAGATGCAGAAAATGAAAATGAGGGGGAAAAAAGGGTAGGATTGCAGAGGAAAGGTGTGGGAGAGGGAAGGAGAGGAGAGATATGCCAGACCAATGGGGGTGAAAGGAGAGATGGAAGGGGGAGGCATACAGTTTCTGGAAGGGGCATAGAAGGAGAGAAGATTCCATATAGGGGAAGAGAGACGACAGACAGTGGATGGAAGGAAAAGAGTTACAAGAAGATGAGGAAAGCAGAAACCACAGAAGACAAAGGTAGAAAAAAATTTTCTATTTATTTATTGCTTTAGGAGACATGTGTCACTGTTTTTGTGGTGCACTGTATGCAGAGTCCAGCTTAATGGTTCAATTTAACCTTTATCTATGTATTTTTATTTTATCCCCCCTTTTATAAAACTGTGGAGCGTTTTTAGTGCCAGCCGTGGTGGTAGCAGCTCTGATGCTCAGAATTCTATGAGTGTCAGAGCTGTTACCACCGTGGTTAAAATCCACACTACAGTTTTGTAAAAGAGGGAGGGGTTAGTTTGTGATGACATATTCCATACTAGGCGAAGGTGTTTTCTGTGTTCTGTGTGTTCGAAAGACATGGTTTTTTGTTAGGATTGACTGCAGGATTGATCTGTACTAGTCTGGCTTGTTTAGTTTTACAATGGGTGTATTGATGTTGTACTGTTCACTGCAGTATGTAAGATGCTGCCTTTTCCTAGGTACTCATGTGTGACTTGTGGCTTGTTACTAAAAATCATGTTTTTCATACAGATGGGGGGGTCAAAAAATGATGGGCCTCGGGTGTCACATATGCTAGGTACGCTACTGGCAGTGAGCACTAGAACACCAACACATACATTGTAAAACTAAACAAGCCAGATCCTGCACAGTCAATTGATCCTGTACAGTCGATGCTATCAGAAAGCCATGTCCCTTTCATACACACAGACAGATACACCCTCGCCCAATATGGAATAATCACAAACTAAAAATAGAAATATATAGACAAAAGTTAAACTGAACCAAGAAACCAGACTCTACATACAATGCAACACCACAACACCACAAAAACAGTAATACATGTCTTCTAATACTGTGCAAAATATAAAGACGGTAGATGTAAATTTGAAAAAACTGATTCATAACAATCACCACTTTACAAATTAACAAATAAAAATAAAAAAAAATAATGAGAAATAAAAAAATACCATTCTATTGGACTAATCCATTTTTCAATTAGCTTACAGAGGCCAAATCTTTCTTCAGAACAGTACTGTTATGGTATCCTGTTCTGACCTGAGGAAAAGAAGGTTTAGTCCAAAAAATTGCCTTATTTCCATTTCCTATTTATAAAATTTTATCAATACAGTTACAATACTACTTGATTCTAAGTAAAGCAACAAAAAATCTTTCTACCTTTTGCCGTTTCTGCTTTAATCATCTTCTCTTTGCTCTCTTCTTTCTATACAGTGTTTGTCCTCTCTCCTTTCCATGCAACATCTGCCCTCTCTTTGTCCCTTCCACCCAGCTTCTGCCCTCTCTCTCTACCCCTTCCATTTACTGCCCACATTCTCTCTGCCCCTTCCATCTACTGTCCACCCTCTCTCTCTTCCATATGGCATCTTCTCTCTTTCTATGTCCCTTCAATAAACTGTATATCCTGTGTTCCTTCTCTCCTTTGCACATGATCCATTTCAGCTTCACCCCCTCTCTATTTTTCTGTCTCTACCCGCTCCCCTATGCTTTGGCATCTCTCTCTTTCTCTTCTCCTTTCCTTCCTTCCTTCCCACTCCACACCATGGTCTGGTATCTCTATCTCCTTTCCTTCCCTCCCCCCATGCCATGGCATCTCTTCCTCCAGCTCCATGGTCTGGTATCTCCTTTCCTTTTTTTCCTTTCCCTCCTTCCCTCTCTCGCCCCAATTGGGTGCTGCAGCAGCAGCATTTCTCTCCCCCTTCCCTGTGCAGTAGCATTTCTCTCCCCCTTCCCTGTGCAGCAGCAGCATTTCTCTCCCCCTTGCCTGTGCAGCATTTCTCCTCCCTTGCCTGTGCAGCAGCAGCATTTCTTCCCCCTTTCCTGTGTAGCAGCAGCATTTCTCCCCCTTGCCTGTGCAGCATTTCTCTCCCCTTACCTGTGCAGCATTTCTCCCCCCCTTGCCTGTGCAGCATTTCTATCCCCTTCCCTGTGCAGCAGCAGCATTTCTCCCCCCTTGCCTGTGCAGCATTTCTCCCCCCCTTGCCTGTGCAGAATTTCTATCTCCCCTTCCCTGTGCAGCAGCAGCATTTCTCTTCCCTTGCCTGTGCAGCAGCAGCATGTCTCCCCCCTTCCCTGTGCAGCATTTCTCCCCTTGCCTGTGCAGCATATCTCCCCCCCTTGCCTGTGCAGCATTTCTACCTCCCCTTCCCTGTGCAGCAGCAGCATGTCTCCCTCCCCCTTGCCTGTGCAGCATTTCTATCCTCCCCCCTTCCCTGTGCAGCAACAACTTTTCTCTTCCCTGCCCAGCATTTCTGGCCGGTTCCCCTGCGCAAAGCCATGGATGTCTACACCTTATGCGATCTGCGGCTGCATCGTAAGCCTTCTCTCTGATGCCGTGACGTCAGAGGAAATGCTTCTGACGCAGCCGCAGATCAAGCGAGGAGCCGATGCCTGTGGCTTTGAGCAGGGGAGCCGGCCAGTTGTAGAACTGCTGGAGTGAGCACCCGCGGACACCCCTGTTTACTGCCACCTCTTCTAGGAGACTGTTCCACGCATCTACCACCCTTTCCCTAAAAAAGTATTTCCTTAGATTACTCTGGAGCCTATCACCTCTTAACTTCATCCTATGCCCTCTCATTCCAGAGCTTCCTTTCAAATGAAAGAGACTCGACTCATTCGCATTTACATTATGTAGGTATTTAAACGTCTCTATCATATCTCCCCTCTCCCGCCTTCCTCCAAAGTATACAGATTGAGATCTTTAAGTCTGTCCCCATACGCCTTATCACAAAGACCACACACCACACACCATGCCCTTACCATTATTGCTTATAAAATTATCCAGATCTTGCAAGAAACCAATATACTAAACCAACTTTGACCAATGTGGCATGATTCTGTCCCCTTCCCTTCCGTCCGATCTCATTAATAAAACCCAGACACGCAGTGGGGCTGTTTCTATGAGCCTAGTTTATTCATACCATATCTGGGCAAGATGAATGACAATTTGTTTCCCAGAAAAGTCTTTCCAGCACCAGGGCTGTGCTCTGATTAGCAGAGACTGCAGCCCTTGGCCAGGAAGGTGCAGAGGAGTTTCGTTCACAGGGCCTCTGGGAGCTGTTGGGTTTTGCACCTGGGGCTGATGAGGTCTAATAGGGTTTTAACACATACAAACAAGGGCTTTTATTCTGCTGGACAAAGACTTTTCCCAGCTCAGGGCTGCCACTCACACACTGTTCCCATTGTTTCTGTGGCCAGTGCCTCGTGTCCGAGTTTAATTAGGACACAGGACAGGGAGTTTGTAGTAGGCTCAACCACTTTCTAACACTTGCTAATGAGGGATGAGGGTGAAAGTCCCAGGCATTGGGGGGGAGGGGTTCCATTTCTTGTACCTTTGCCCCTTTGGGAATTTTCACAGTCGCCCTTTCAAACTCTTTTTCAGATTTGGAAACAGAAAGTAGTCAGATGGAGCAAGATCTGGTGAGTAGGGTGGATGGTCTATGCGCTGAAACCCCAACTGCGTCAAAATATCCATCGTTTTGCCAGCCTTGTGAACAGGTGCATTGTCTTACAAAAATAAGACTCTTTCCCACAGCTTCACACTTCTTTCTCTTTCAATGCGCCTTTAATCAGCACAACAAGTTACAGTAGTATTCTGTTTGGCCCCTTGGAAGATAGTCATTATAACATCTTCCAGATCCCAAAACACTGGGACCATGACCTTTCCTGCTGACTTTTGGGTCTTAAATTTCCTTGGCCTTGGAGAACCTGAGTGTTGTTTTGTCTCAGGATCATAGTGGTGTAACCATGCTTCATCAATAATAATTCATTGTTCCGAAAAGTTGGCACCAGCTTTGCTGAAAATGCAGCAAAATCAATTTGGAAGTATCCCCTCTATGTCGTTTCTCGACAGCATTCAAACATTTGGGCACCCACTTGGCTGGCAGCTTCTGCATACCCAGCTGCTTGTGGATTATACACCCAACACGTTCCCTGGATATCTGTGGTGTTTCAGCAATTATTTTAGCCAATATTTGCTGATCTGCCAAAATCAGGTCATGGACACCGTTTGAGGCCTCCCAAACCTTGTTACATCTTCAGTCTCAAATTTCCACACTGAAAGTTTGTACACCACTTCTTCACTGTGGAGTTATGATGGGCATTTGACACTCAATGTTTGCATCATACATTCATGGATTTCCATTGGAGCTTTCTTCTGCAGGAATAGGAACTTCATGAAGGCTCAGAGTTCCACCCACTTTGCTGGCATGGTTCAATCAATGAGCTCAAATGATGTCAAAAACATATCATTACGATTCTGGAATCAGATTTGTTTGGCGCAATTTACCTTTAGCGAAGCCATGTTGTCTTGGATCTTGTAACTCATTAGATTCTAGGAATTTCATTATCCTTTCCTTCAGCAACACTTCCATTATTTTTCCAATAATCAAAGTGAGGCTTACCAGCCTGTAGTTTCCTGCTTAATCTGTGTGACTATTTTTGTGAAGAGGAACCACATTCGCTCTTCTTCAGTCCCAAGGAAGGAACTTTCCTGTCTCCAGGGATTTGTTGAACATATCTTTAAGTGAACCCTCCAGAACCTCTTTGAACTCCCTCAGTATCCTGGGATGGATCAAGTTTGGTCCCATGGCTTTGTCCACCTTCAATTTTTCAAGTATTTATTAAATGGCACAAGGAAATGGACGTATTGCATGGTAATGCGGGATTTTCCCATGTGCAGCAGCAGCATTTCCCAGCCTTCCCTGTGCAGCAGCAGCAGCATTTCCCGCCACCCCCTTCCAAGCCGCCACATTTAAATTCAGAGAAAAGCGCTGCACCGCACTACCGCTGGCTTCGGCGTCTTCTATCCACTGCGGCCAACCCTAGCGGAAACAGGAAGTACTCAGAGAGGACGGGCCGCAGTGGACAGAAGACGGCACGGTGCAGCGCTTTTCTCTGAATTTAAACGCGGGTTAGCTGGCGAGAAAGAGGAGGCTTTGGCGGTGGTGGTTTTGGAGGTGAGTGAGGGCGAGAGGGGGGAGTCGCCGGCTGTGCTGTGTTTCTCCACTTTCCCATTTGTCTGGCCGCCGCATAAGCACTCCTGCTGGCCACGGACCTACTAATCACAGATCAGAGATCACGGAAGCACACAGGTAAGTGCGCATGCGCGGCTAGGGTTTTATTATATAGGATATATATTTGTTTTGCACAGTTGTAGTTTGGAAAATCAATAAAGATTTAAAAATTAAAAAAATTCAACACAAAATTAGTATTTATTTGCTGATGTTTATGAAGTTTCAGTCAAAATTCAAGGATTGACTATTAATTGGGCTGAATGGCAACGGAGGGGGATTTGGTTTGTCAATCAATTATATCAGGGTAATAACTTTAAAATGTTTGAGGATCTGTGTGCTGACTATCATTTACCTGCTACACAATTTTTTAAATGGTTGCAGTTAAAACATTGTTTGGCAAAGTCACGTTACAAAGATCTGATAAATACCAGGGATGTGAGCTTACAGAATTTTTGTGTAGGTCTCATTAGGCCATCGAAAAGTTCAATTGGAAGAGATTAAATGCACGTATTACTCTCCTCGGATAATGTATCCAAGTTCTAGATCAGCTCTTCTTGCCTTCTGCTGACATTTGGCTTGTGCTCCATCTTAAACGGAAAGGTTTCTTGTTTTTTTTAATTAATTGAAGAAAAAGGTGAGTTTAATTCTTATCTGACGTTGAAACAACGTGTTATGAAATCGTTAATGTGTTTTGAGGATTTGTAGGTGCCAGCCTTGTTTGAACTGGTTCCCTGCCAACTATTTACTAATTGTTGAGCTCAGCTGAGGTGGCAGCACTGTTATTAAGACGACACAAATTATATTGCACGATTAGAAATAGATCTCCTTTCTTTCAGGTCCTTTTATTGAGCTGCATCAGGTGCTAATGCGTATGTGCTTAACACAGCAAAAATGGGCTAGAACGAGACCCATTTGATGCTTTGCATCTGTGCACACTAAGGCCCTGCTACGGTTAGGTGTCTAGATTGACACACCCAGCTGATCTGGCCGTCTAAATCGACAACGATATTGAAAGCTCCATTAAAAACCAATTTAAAAGGATTTTTAAAAATTACTTAGCTGGTGCTTACCAGCAAGTAGGCATGGTTTGGGGGTGGATTCAGCCAAGAATGGTTCTTAATTAATGCAGCATTTGAGTGAAAGTCTCATCCTATTGGGAGGAAAAGAATCTCAGAAACCCGCTCGGAATCCAAGCCAAAGGTAAACTTTAGGTTTGAGACTTATTGGTTCTGGCTTTCTATTATTGATTCTAAAAAACCTCCCAGGCTTTTTTTTTTTTTGAGACCAACTTAATGCCGTGAGAAAACACCCAATAAGGTGATAATCTAAATAATATCTTCTTATCACTCCTCTTCTCTCTTGAAAAGAGGAGACTGAGAGGGGACATGATCGAAACATTCAAGATACTGAAGGGAATAGACTTAGTAGATAAGGTGGACACCTGGAATGTGCTTCCAGAGGGAGTGATAGGTATTGGAGTTCAAGAAGGGATTGGACAATTTTCTGAAGGAAAAGGGGATAGAAGGGTATAGATAGAGGGCTAGTATACAGGTCCTGGACCTGATGGGCCGCCGCGTGAGTGGACTGCTGGCATTATGGACCTCAGGTCTGACCAAGCAGAGGCACTGCTTATGTTCTTATGCTCTTTTAATGCAACAATGGCACATCAGGCAAAATAGATAAAAAAGCAGCATATGAAGAAGCGTACCAAAGGGTGTGCCCCTTTGTTGCTCTCCTTCAGCAGAATGTCTGCAGTAGGGCACCATAACAGTGCCATATTTGGAACTCCTCTGTAGCTTATTGTCCCTTCCCCCCTCCCATCTTGAATAGGAACAGGCAAACAAAGTACCTAGTTCAAAATTTGATGAAGTAGCAATCTAACCATCCAAAGAGTAAGAAGGGAGAGGAACCCAGTGCTATAGTATGGGGTGAGAGGGGAGCATAGGGCAGGAGTTTACAGGGACAAGGAGAACCCCTCTCGTGTTAGAGTAGAGGGTTATAGAGGAGCAGAGCCCAGGAGAATGCATTGTCACAAGGGCCTTAGAAAAGCAATCTCCCTCTAGCATTGCAGTAGATTTATTGGAGTTGTTTGCTGGGTTTGGAAATAAAAATCAGGTTTTCCTTTTCCTACATCTGAAAATCATTATTGCGAAAATCTGTAAAGACAATACAATGACAAAAAAAAGACATGCAGCTCTGGAGTAATCTTTACCTTCACATAACACATAAGCAAAGCCAGAATAAGAACAAAATATGTTTGATAAAATGATTTTTATATATTCCATTTGAGCCATGAAACACCCCCCCATTTGAAAATGGGCAGCAGAGCAGAGATTACCTAGGAACAGTCCCATCCCTGATTTATCATTATTTTTCAGTATTCATATATCAGTTATAGCCTCGTGTGATTTACATTCACTTACTCAAGCATTTCTCCCTATGTGTCTGGTAGGCTCATGTACCTGGGGCATTAACTGACTTGCCCAGGGTCACAAGGAGCAGTGTGGGATTTGAACCCACAACCTCAGGGTGCTGAGGCTGTAGCTTTAACCACCGCACCACTCTAGAAATCAAAGTGTAGTAAAAGTGAGCCAAGTGCTGGACAATCAAACCATTGTGACATCACTGATGAGGTTGGCTCTTATTGGTGGAATGAGGCATTATGATGTCACAATACCTGCTCTGGTTATCAGAGGCTGAATCTTTTCACACTATTTATTTAGTTTTCTTTACTGTTCTCCTGGAGAGTTCAGAATAGTTTACATGAATTTATTCAGGTACTCAAGCATTTTTCCCTGTCTGTCCCGGTGGGCTCACATTCAAGTTTCAAGTTTATTAGGATTTTATATACCGCCTATCAAGGTTATCTAAGCGGTTTTTGCAATCAGGTACTATCTAATGTACCTGGGGATTAAGTGACTTGCCCAGGGTCACAAAGAACAGTGTAGGATTTGAACCCACAACCTAAGGATGCTGAGGCTGTGGCTCTAACCACTGTGCCACACACTCCCCAGGGTCCAGAATACTAGTAACATTTAAAGTCAAGTGCCGACATCCTCACCCAATCAGGGTGCAGAAATGAACCTAAGTAATATGTGATTATCTCTGCTTTCTGATTGGTTAATTGCTTCCGCAGCAGACAGTCTCAGGATCCCAAGTGCTTTGGGTCTATGGCAGCTGTTCTGGGTCCTCGGGGAAGGTTTTTAATAACACTGTCCAGGTGTGCAAGTCTAGAACAAAGAGTCTTTTCACCGGTTTCTAACAATAAAGAAGCTTGACTTGTTGAGAACGGACTTTCTAAGTTGGCAATATTTGGTTACAGTACGATCTGTTATTTCAGAGGAAGTCTAGCATAGAAAAGTGTAATTTGACTCACGCTGTATATTCCGTCTAAGCTAAAGTGAAGGGGAGAGGATGTAGAAATTAATTAATGTAGCACTGAGAAGCTTAACTGCAGCTTGGTAGCTACAGTCTCTAAGAATGGTCATGGTTGGGTTACATCCACCCAAGTAATTGGAGTCTCGGTTCTTTTAATCCAAAGTTTGTTTAAAGGAGTGGCTCAGAGCTCAGACCCAGGGCCAGGCATGAAAACTGTATGCCTCATGAGAGGAGCATCTCCTGGGCTGGCAGTGAGAACAGGACACAAGCAGAGAGATGATAACGGAATGCCATAGAAAGTCCAAGGTGAATGGCCTGACAGAGACCAATTAGTGAAGAATTTTGCTTTGTGCCATGATTTTAGCTATTTCCTAATCACAGAAAGATTTAAGATGACTTTTCATTTCTGAACTGCAGAATTATTCAATGAAGTTACAGGGAAACACTTTTAAAACCAATAGGAGGAGATTTTTTTTTCACTCAGAAAATAGTTAAGATCTGGAACACCTTGCTAGAGGTTGTGGTAAGAGTGGATAGCGTAGCTGGTTTTAAGAAGGGTTTGGGCAATTTCCTGGAGGAAAAGTCCATAGTCTGTTATTGAGAAAGACATGGGGGAAGCCACTGCTTGTCCTGGATCGGTAGCATGGAATGTTGCTACTCTTTGGGGTTCCGGAATCTTGCTATTCCTTGAGATTCTGCCTGGAATCTTGAGACTCTTTGGGGTTCTAGAATCTTTTCTTACTCTTTGGATTCTGGAATGTTGCTACTCATTGGGGTTCCGGAAACGTAAAATGGTGACTTTCATTCAAATGGAATCCCAACATATTTCACAGTTTCAGCTCATTGGAGGCTGTCATCAAACCCGAACCTGATTTCAGGCCAGTTTGCCCAGATGACTCGGTCTTTTTTGGGGGGGTGTTTTGGGAAGTTTTTTTCTTATGCAGCCCTTTGAAAGAGGTGTTAAAACCCCAGGGCTAACTCAAGTTCTCTTATGACCTGGGATCAGATGGTCATCCTGGCCAAAATGACGTCAAATTCCTACAGTAGTCCACAGTCCACCCCGTGCCACAGAGATGTTGTTGCGGTAAGACAGTTCTTTCCTCACCAAGGTCTGATGCTAAATGGGTATTTTCACAGGTGATCAGGCCCATTTCACTAAAGTGCTCTGATTTTATCAGCCTCCGTTAATTAAGAGATCTCAAGTCGACTGTTCAAAGCTCTGTTCTCACCTCAAAGGATCACATTAATCCTTTTCATGGAACTCCTAGCATCAAACCCCTGTTTAGTCAAATTCCCGACTGCTTTTATCTATCTCATCTAGCTGCAACCCGTCAGGAGACTCAATACCTGTAGCTGACAGCTCGGGAAGCAGCAGCTTTGATGTCAGAAAGGAAATTTTATCTTGATTAATTCTTACCAATTCAGCCACTATTGGGCAGGATATCTCTGGGAGTGAGAGATGCCTTTGTCTGGTAAGATCAGAGTAATTTGCAAGCTTTATCCAGGAACAAGGTCCAAGAACGGCATCATGCATGAAGGATCTGTCACCGTCATTCAGAGAGGCCCTGCAATCAAGATCTACTGTTACAGATATGGTGGGCTCAAATCAAATGTTTCACTGCTAAAATGGCCAGGGCTCTTCAGCTTGGAGAAAAGATGGCTTAGGAATGATATGACACAGGTCTATAAAATACTGAGTGGAGTGGAATAAATAGATGTGAATCGCTTGTTCACTCTTTCCAAAAATACTAAGACTAGAGGGCATGCGATGAAGCTACTAAGTAGTAAATTAAAAAAAAACTGGAGAAAACATTTCTTCACACAATGTGTAAACTCTGGAATTTGTTGCCGGAGAATGTGGTGAAATCAGTTAGCTTGGCGGGGTTTAAAAAATGTTTGGATAATTTCCTAAAAGAGAAGTCCATAGACCATTATTAAGCTGGCTTGGGGAAATCTACTGCTTATTCCTAGGATAAGCAGCATAGGGTCTGTTTTACTACTTAGGATCTAGCTAGGTACTTGGGACCTGGATTGTGCACTGTTGGAAACAGGATACTTGGCTTGATGGAACTTCGGCCTGTCCCAGTATAGCAGTTCTTATGTGAGCCAAGTTAAGGACAATTAAGCCATTGTGACATCACTGCTGAGGTTGGCTCTTAGGCATTGGTGGAATGAGGCATTATGACATCACAATCTCAGCCCTGGAATGTTGCTACTCTTTGGGTTTCTGCCAGGTACGTGGGACCTGGGTTGGCCACTGTTGGAAAAAGGATACTGGGTCTGTCCCAGTATGGTAATTCTTCTGTTTTTAAATGTACACCCAATTGTGCGCCTAACTTTGGGTGCCATTTGTAGAATTTGGGGGTAGATGGAGGAGGAGCCTAATGGTTAGAACAATGGACTGAGAAGCAGTGAAACCTGGTCCAAGTCTTACCATTGCTCCTTGTGATCCCTTAACCCTTCATTCAGTGGGATAGTGAGGGGCAGTGGAACCCCCTGCGCCACCCACTCCACACTCGCACCCTCCTTTCCCCTTTACCTCTTTAAATCTTGCCAGCGCAAGTAACTTCTCCAGCCTGTTGCTTGCACTGGCGTTGGCTTTCCCTCTGATGTCACTTTCTGGCCCCACAACCTGGATGTGATTTCAGAGGGAGTCAGGTTGGCACGAGCAGGAAGCCAGACTAGTTTCTTGCTCTGGTGAAGATTTAAAGAGGTACAGGTGGGGTGGGGTGGGGAAGGGAAGGCGTGAGCGTGGCATGAGGGGGCGGCACCCCACCAAGACGGTCTACCCCCTGCCCTCTTATTACACAGTGTGGTGCAGTGGTTAAAGCTACAGCCTCTGCACCCTGAGGTTGCGGGTTCAAACCTATGCTGTCACTTAATCCCCCATTGCTCCAAGTACATTAGACAGATTGTGACAGGGAAAAATGCTTGAGTGCCTTAATAAATTCATGTAAACTTTTCTGAGCTCCTCTGGGAGAATGGTATAGAAAACTGAATAAATAGATCGTAATGGCGCCTGACTTTGGGCGCTGTTTACTGAATCTGGCATATAATGGGCTGTGTCCTGTACGCATTTTAGAAAACTTTTGAAAACACATTTATTTGATAAATTTTTACAAAATTAGAACTGGATAATGTCTTAATCTGTATTTCCTGAGATTGTCTCAGGTTCTTTTGATTGTGAGCCGTATAGAACTGTAAGGTTATGCGGTATATAAATAATCATTTAAAGTAAGAACATAAGAATTGCTACTGTGCCCAGCAGTCCGCTCACGCGGCAGCCCTTTGGTCAAAGACCAGCGCCCTAACTGAGACCAGCCCTACCTGCATACGTTCCGGTTCAGCAGGAACTTGTCTAACTTTGTCTTGAATCCCTGGAGGGTGTTTTCCCCTAAGCTGCGCTAACGGCCCCGAAGCCCATAGAGAATTAAAAGGCTTCGGGGCTGTTTCCGCGCAGCTTTGTAAAAGAGGCCGATAGTCTTTACCCATTGGCTAAGTTCACCGATTGGTGACTGAATGAGACTGTGGTTTTCCATTCTTGATTAGTTCTTCCTGTTTGTGAATCACTAGAAGTGAATCCTTATCGCTGGTGCAGGCTTTTGTCAGCAAGTTACTTCTGAAGACTGTTTTGTGTACATTTTGGCTTTGTGATCCTATGACTTATTTTTCTTACAAATCCGTTCCACTAAAAAGATTGTTTGTTGTGGTCTACACTATACAGAAAATATCTCTTTTGGGACCAAGATAGGTGATGTCATACCTGTCTCACCCTTCCCATTTACCTCATTCTTGCCTAAGAGGGTGTGACCAAAGCAAGGAGACTTGAGGATTAAAGCTGACAAATACAAAACAGACATTTGTTAATCAGGAAGAAGATTCAAACCATGTATTCATCCGTCTGTTAGATGAATAGAACATAAGAGTTGCTATACTGGAACAGACTGAAGGTCCATCAAGTCCAGTATCCTGTTTCCAGCATTGATCACCCAAGTCTCAAGTACTTGGCAAGATCTCAAAGAGTAAAACATATTTTATAATGCTTATCCTAGGAATAAGAAGTGGATTTTCCCAAATTCATCTTAGTAATGGCTTATGGACTTTTAGGAAATTATCCAAACATATTTTTTAAACCCTGCTAAGCTAACTACTTTCACCACATTCTCTGGCAACAAATTCTACAGCTTAATTACATGTTGAGTAAAGAAATATTTTCTCCAGTTGTTTTAAATCTACTACTTAGTAGCTTCATTGCATGCCTCCTAGTCCTAGTATTTGCGAAGGAAAACATATGATGTAAGGAGGAGGTACTTGTAGATTGCAGCCTTGGAAAACATCCTATGGTGTTCCCTAGGGCTCACCATTGTCCTCCTTCTTGGTCATTGGCAACATGTTCTTCCATCCGGATGTGTCCATTTATTCTTATGCTGAAGATATTGTTTTGTTATATTCCACAAGGGATGGTTTTGAAAATATTCTGAGCTTTTTGAAGAATATAATTGAAGAATTGTATCTATGGCCCCGCGTTAATTTCTTGACAAAGTTGTTATGTTTTAGGGCTTATGATAAGCTACTTAGTAAAGAGTTGAACTTGACTTCTGGAGAGTCCTTGTTAATAGAAAATAATACAAAAATATTGGGGATCATTGTTGATTCCAATCTTACTTTTGAGTTTCGGATCAAGATATTTTATCCAGATGTTGTGCAATCTATTCTTCCCTACCAGGATTACTGAATTCTCTTAGAAATTATATTGGAGGTTGCAGCCAGTGGCGTAGGGAGGGTGAGAGGCGCCTGGGGCACTGGCACCCCTCCCCTGCCCTCTTCCCCACCCTCCTGCCACGTGCATCCCTTCCCTACCCTGTACCTCTTAACTTCCCCGGCGTGAGCAACATCACCAACTTGGGACCTGGAAGTGACATCAGAGGGAGAGACAACGCTGGTGCGAGCAGCAGGATGGTGTTGCTACTCACACTGGCAAAGAGATGGAGGTACAGTGGGGGGAAGTGAAAGCATGTGTGCAGCTGAGGAAGGAGTGGATAGGAGGGGGACGGAGAGGAGGAGGGGGCTGGCACCCTCACTAAGATGGCACCTGAGGCGAACCACTTCCCACCACCCACATGAAGGTAGGCCGCCAACCCCCCAGCTGGAACTCTCCCTGCCTAGCCCAGCTGAACCCCCCCCTACCTTTAGCAGTTAGCCAGCTGGACAGATGCTTCCTCCGGACCTTCATCTGAATGGTGGGCCTGCCCCTTCTTGGTGCATTGTGGGATTACCGGGGAGGGGCCTAAGGGCCGATTGGCCCAGGGCCCCTCTCCTGGGCCAATCAGAATCTTAGGCCTGTCTGCCTATGGGGAGGGCCTAAGGGATCTAGCCAATCGGAATCTTAGGCCACTCCCAGCGCATCACACATTACACTGGGAACAGGCCTAAGATTCCAACTGGCCCAAGCGCCTAAGGCCCCTCCTGTGGGATTCTGGCTGGGCTGGGGAGTTTCCAGCTGGGGAGTTGGCAGCCTACCTTCACTGGGGTGTGTGCGGGGGGGTGTCCAGCAGGAGTGACTGGGTATCCCTCCAATCGCAGTCAGGGGGGAATGTCTGGAAAGAGGGACTGGGCATCCCTCTTGCCAGGGGATGTGTCAGCGGGGTGGTGACAGGAGAAATTGGGCACTCCTTCTGCTGCAGACATTTGGGGGTGGGGAGGCTAGCTTTGGAGGTTCCGGCGGGCACAGTGGGCAGAGGGATGGGCCATGGCTGCTAAACAGATTGCACCAGGAAGATCCCTTGGCGCCATCAGTTCAGCGGCAATGCGATTCTCTAACCAGCGCCTGTAATATGGATGCCAGTTACAGTAGTGGTTAGGCGGCTTAGGGCAGGGGTCTCAAAGTCCCTCCTTGAGGGTCGCAATCCAGTCGGGTTTTCAGGATTTCCCCAACGAATATGCATGAGATTTATGTGCATGCACTGCTTTCAATGCATATTCATTGGGGAAATCATGAAAACCTGACTGGATTGTGGCCCTCAAGGAGGGACTTTGAGATCCCTGGCTTAGGCAGCTTCTGAGAATGGGTGCCTTATGCGGAATCCAGGCCTATGTATCAAAGGCTTTGTATGTGTGAGTGGGAAGCCCATTTGCGAGCTCGCTTTAGTAGACATTCTCCCTAGTTCACCTTCAGAAAAAACACAAGGATTGAAAAAGGGGAAAAGCCTGCCCTGCTGAGATTGTAAGGTAAAGGATGGCGCAATCATTGAAAACATATGTGAGTTGGACTGATTAGAATTTTTAAAATTGCTTTTACAAGGCTTCATGTTAATAAGGAGCAGCCCAACTTTTAATTTAATGCATTTCAAAGTTATAAAGCCATGTTGTCATTTCCACATAAATAAATGACACAAGGTCTTGCTTTAGGCCTACTAGAGAAATTCCCCAAGAAAAACAAAACTGATTTGAACTCTACCCCATGCCACAGACAGTCGCAGGATAGACCACAAGACGACAAGCTGCTAAAAATCCTTTTACATAAGAACATAAGAATAGCCTTACTGGATCAGACCAATCTAGCCCAGTATCCCGTCATCACGGTGGCCAATTCAGGTCACAAATATCCGGCAAAAAACCAAATAGTAACAACATTCCATGCTACCAATCCCAGGGCAAGCAATAGCTTCCCCATGTCTGTCTCAATAACAAACTATGGACTTTTCCTTCAGGAACTTGTCCAAACCTTTCTTACAACCAGCTATGCTATCTGCTCTTACCACAACCTCTGGCAAACATATTCCAGAGCTTAACTATTCTCTGATTGAAAAAATATTTCCTCCTATTGGTTTTAAAAGTATTTCCCTATAACTTCATCGAGTGTCCCTTAGTCTTTGTAATTTTTGACAGAGCGAAAAATCGATCCACTTGTACCCATTCTACTCCACTCAGGATTTTGTAGACTTCAATCCTATCTCCCCTCAGCCGTCTCTTTTCCAGGCTGAAAAGCCCTAACTGTTTTAGTCTTTCCTCATACGAGAGGAGTTCCATCCCCTTTATCATCTTGGTCGCTCTTCTTTGAACCTTTTCTAGTTCCGCTATATACTTTTTTTTAGATAAGGTGACCAGAATTTAAAGCAATACTATGGAGTAATACATAGGCATTATCTAATTTATTCAAATCTAGGGGGAAAATGCTTGAGTACCTGAATGTAAACCACGTTAGGCTTACAATTAGACAACAGCCCATGTACACGGGGCATTTACAGAAGCTGTCGACATAACATTTTATAAACGACAAGGACAAATGTCAGGAAGTTAATAATAATAATAACTTTATTCTTCTATACCGCCACAATCTTGCGACTTCTAGGCGGTTTATAATCAAGAGTGCTGGACATTCAGCGAAATACAATATGCAAATATTCAGAGGAAATAAAGAGAGCAGCGACCTTAAGAAGGCAGTAGTATAGAAATAGAATTTGCAACGAGTGGTGGACCCCTGGAATGCTCTCCCAGAGGAGGTGATTGCGGAATCCACCATTCTAGGATTTAAAAGCAAACTAGACGCGCATCTCCTTACAAGAGGCATAGAGGGATATGGGTGACTAAAATGACACCAGGTGTACACCTGCCTGGGCCTCTGCGTGTGCTGATCGCCGGACTCGATGGAGCGAAGGTCTGATCCGGAGATGGCAGTTCTTATGAGAGGTCGTTGTCTCCTTCTCTTTTACAAATAGAGCTAAGATGTAGGCTTGAGAGAGTCAGGGCCTGGAGCCCTTGGGAGCCTGAAAGGGTCATTCTATAGCAGGGGTGTCCAATGTCGGTCCTCGAGGGCCACAGTCCAGTCGGGTTTTCAGGATTTCCCTAATGAATATGCATTGAAAGCAGTGCATGCACATAGATCTCATGCATATTCATTGGGGAAATCCTGAAAACCCGACTGGACTGTGGCCCTCGAGGATCGACATTGGACACCCCTGTTCTATAGGGAGGTGGTTGCTGGAAAGGAATGTTTTCAGTTTTCTTCTAAAGGTTATGGAACATTCTTAGTTTTGTCTACCATCCCTTTTCTAATAATTCCTAGCATCTTGTTTGCTTTTTTGGCGGCTGCCGCACCCTGAGCGGAAGGTTTCAGTGTATTGGCAACAATGACTCCCAGATCTTTTATTTGAAAACCAGAGTATGTCACTGAAATCAAAAGACGAACGCGCCAAGGCTTTTGCCAGCCTGTCTGCACAATATTAGCAGCACTGGCTGACTCTTCCTTGCAGTGTACCGAGATCTGGGATCTACAGTTTAATAGCTTAGGAAGCTCTGTAATTTCAGGAGTGAAATAGGACTGCCATTAAACAGGGCATTAACCATGTCAGAAAGAAAATCTGAAATTAAGTCCTGGTCACAGTCCAGCCAACTAAACAGACTCCCATTCTGAGAGCTGTGGAAATCGCGGGTCGCTGCCCTCCTTCGGTTTAGTTTTTCTGAAGTGACTTCACTCCCCCCCCCCAAAGAAAGTCAATCAGTTTTGACTGTTTTGATTTTATTTTCACTTCTTTTTAATTTATGATATATTTTTTAATCTCATTTATTGTTTTACCACTTATTTTGTTTTATTTTATCATTCAAATTTCATTTAAATTTCCCCAGAATTCTATTGCTTCAACGGTTCTCCCTCTGCATCTATTCTTATCTCCCCTCTTTTTAACCTTTCAAATTCCTTTAGATCACTGTAATCTTATTAATATGTTTATTTTCTTATTTTTCTCCTCTATCTCTATTTTCTTTCTTTATTACTCTTCTAATTGTCATTTTTCCTGGTACTTTAGTTAGATTGTGAGCCTTCGGGACAGTAAGGGAATTTCTAAGTACCTATCTTACTTATAATTTTATTGACCAATATATTCATTGTAACCCGTTCTGGGCTCTTTTGGGAGGACGGGCTAAAAAATCGAATTAAAAAAAAAAAAATAAATAAAAAAAATAAATCAGATATAATGAAAAAAAGTAATACACATCACACAAGGAAATAATACAGCATGATCACATTCAAAGTGGCCCTCAAACCCCCCCATTCTCTAAGACGGTGCCGAAATGTAAGCGTCTCTTATTCACTTAAATGTATAGAATATTGCCATTCATGCAGATATGTGTATATCCACACCTAACCACTATTCTATAATTACACACTAAAATGGCATAGCACATAATTGTTAGGCGAGTGTTCAAAGGGGAGGGACTGGGGGAAGGGCTGACATTTACGCATGTACCGTAACATACATATGCCAAGTTACCCAGTTCCAGGCCCAGTCCTGGCTTTGAAATTACATCCCAAAGCAGTGTGGGATTTGTAGTGTTTGATCCTGCCCCCCTGAAATCAGTGCTGCAATTCCCAGAAAAGCAGCTGGGATGGGGTGGTCAGAAAGCCAAGACTGGCCCCAAATCTCCAGCCTGGTACTGGGTAACTTGGGATCTCTGCAAAAATGTTGGAGTTAGGCAGAGAGCTGTGCTCAATGCAAATGCTGAAATTTTGGCGTGTTGACGTGCATTTATGTTGGCATTCCATCAGACCCCTTAGGCTCGCTGCCCATGGAAATATGGCACCTGCGTAGAATTGTTTCCAACATTATCATCAAAGGAAAACCAAGAATATGGTCCATGGGAGGAGCTTGTGTGGAGCCAGAGGTGATATTCCAGCTGCTCACCAGATAGCTAGCTGTCACCAGCGTGTGCGTGATGCAGGTGGTCCTGGGGAAATCTGAAGTAATGGGGCACTTTTGACCGTCCGTGTCGGGTACCATGTTTTGTTTTGTTTTTAAACTAAACGTGGCAGACGGGTTTAATACCAAACACTTGTCGTGAAACGTGATTCATGTCAAGAGGGGTCTTTCTGCAATATAAGCTAAGTTACCACTATAGCAAGAATATAAGAATGCAATACAATGACAATGTTTGATTGAATTAGGGAGTATATAACAAAAATAACAAAATATATATTTATAAAAAATAAGGAGGATCAATGAAGAATGGAGCTATAATTTAACAATCTGACGATCCTCTATAAAACAAAAATATACCTATTATTGAAAAACATAGGTGCTCTTAAAGGCTTTAGAAATAATATAAGTTAAGTAGCCTTATTACATACAGTAGAGTTCTATGGGTGACACTGGCTGGATGTGGGAATTTATGCTGTTATCCTCGGAGAACACCTGTTACAGGTAAGACCTCATTTAGAATACTGTGTATAATTCTGGAGGCTGCACCTTCAAAAAGATATAAAATGGATGGAGTAGGTCCAGAGGAAGGCTACTAAAATGATGCACAGTCTTCCTCTTAAGGCGTATGTGGATAGACAAAGATCTCAATCTGTACACTTTGGAGGAAAGGCGGGAGAGGGGAGATATGATAGAGACGTTCAAATACCTAGATGGCATAAATGCACATGAGTCGAGTCTCTTTCATTCGAAAGGAAGCTCTGGAAAGAGAGGGCCTAGAATGAAGTTAAGAGGTGATAGACTCAGAAGTAATCTAAGGAAATACTTTTTTTACAGAAATGGTAGTAGATGCATGGAACAGTCTCCCAGTAGAGGTGGTAGAGACAGAGACTCTGTCTGATTTCAAGAAAGCCTGGGATAGGGAGAGGAGGAGACAGTGGATGCTGTGGATGGGCAGATTGGATGGGCCATTTGGCCTTTATCTGCCATCATGGTTCTATGGTTCTCTTTGAAAATTTGTTCCAATACATGCAGGCTTTTTGAAAATTGCCGCCTTTCTGTATTGCACTTGTGAAAATGACCATGTATGCCTTGACATGGGTGACAGCTCACCATGGGTAGAATGGGATCGAGCACAGGAAAGACCCCTTTTTCCATTGCAAGGCTTACAATCTCATGGAAGAGCACCAGTTCAAAGAAAACACATTTACCAGTATATGGAACCTAAGCTTTACAGAAAAAGTGATCCTATCCTTAGAAGGTGATAGGAGTACCTGCCAACTGCATTAGATAGGAAACAGCAGAGCGTGGAGTTTCCGGAAAGAAGAGAAAACTGATTCTTTAGAGATTTGCTTTTGGCTGAGCTCCAGCAAATGCCCACACTTCAGCTCTTGCCTGTATTTGCTTACCCTGACAAGAAAACAATTGTTTTGTGCCAACAGCCTGTCAGACTGGTTCAGTACCTTGAAAACTATGGCTCATGTAGCAAGAGAGGCCCCCACCCCAAGACAGAACCTATGACTCAAGTAGGAAGAGCCATTCACAATCCTGCCCTCAAAAGTATCCCTCTGAGATCCAGGAGCACATGTACCCACCCATCTAGCCAGAGACCCCTGACGGACAGTTGACTTTAGAACAGATCTTTCCACGGAAGAGGGAGGTTTTGTGCATTCTCTGAAAAGTGAGGAAAATCTGAAACCTAAATGATTTATATTTTACTGTATATTCTGCTACAGAACTGAATTGCTCCCAAATTATGTATGCAATTACAATTATTAATCACCTATCTGAGGGTTCAGGTCCCGGTTGCAGTCCTTTCTATAAAGCATGGAGGCAGCCATTTTGCAAATATATCCATTGACAAAATGAGTGGTAGGAACCTGGCAGTTTGCAGACAGAAGGAAGAGTAAAGAGTAAAGGTGAAAGGTCATGGATTTAATATACCACCTTTTCTGTGGGTTTTAGACAGGTAGAGGTGGCGATGTCACAGCTTCCAAATGAAAGTGCTGCCACATCCACATATGATCATAAGAATAGCCTTACTGGGTCAGACCAATGGTCCATCAAGCCCAGTAGCCTGTTCTCACGGTGGCTAATCCAGGTCCCTAGTACCTGGCCAAAACCCAAATAGTAGTAACATTCCAGAATCCCAAATAGTAAGAAAAGATTCTAGAACCCCAAAGAGTATCAAGCTTAAAAAAAAAAAAATAGTTGCTGAAGACTCCAGGATAGTAATTTCATCCCAAATAGATTTAAGTGTGACAACCATAGGCTTGATTAACATTATCCCTGGGACATCATACCAGTTTTCTAAGGAGTTCACCCCTCCGACAGAACAGAAGTCACACCTTTCCAAGCCTCAGAGACCCCAGAAAAGTTCATGGATGCTCAGCCATTTACCAAACATCTCAACAAAATCCCAAGGGCTCCCATAAGGATTCTTTCCCCTAGCTGCTGGCTTGTGGAAAGATCACTATCAGAGTAGCAAATATGGCTGTTCTCTGCAGCAGTAAATTCAACAGATGAGAAGACACTCTCTTCTTCTCCTTAGCAACAGAAATCCCTGAGATATTGGACATGCCAGGCCCAAACACTACAAACAACGGAACAGTAGCATGACAGGATTCGAAGGAGCAGAAGAGTATCACCTAGGTCTCCCCTTCCAATTGACCAAAACGTAAGATTCAACAGAAGAAATTGGAGAAGCACCTTCTTAGATTCTCCAATCGAACTTCTAAGAGCAATAACTTAATAACAAACTACATTCCCTCTCTTGAAATATGCAAGAAAATCTTCTATATTTGGGGAACAGAAAAACAGAATTTTGATCCTTCCACCTATCTGATAAAATCCCATGGTCTACAAAATCCTGTTTTCACCCACAACACTTGTCTAGAACAATGTTTCTCAACTCGATCCTGGAGTACCCCTTTGCCAGTCAGGTTTTTGGGATATCCACATTGAATTTGCATATGTTGCCTCCGTTATATGCAAATTTCTTTCATGCATATTCATTGTGGATATCTTGAAAACCTGACTGGCAAGGGGGGGCTGCAGGACCGAGATGGGAAACACTGGTCTAGAACATGCTCCCTCCATTTTCAAAGCTTGTAGGCCTACTCTGCTAATCTCACACATGGCAAGATTAAAAGGGCTGGCTCAAGAATTATGAACATGGTATTGGTATTACAGAAGGCATGGTATGTGGGGAAGACAAGCAATAATAGGACATGAAGTATTGTGATTTTAATGTGGTCCCATTACAAATGTTATGGGGGGGGGGGTCATCTTTCCTGGAGATGGGACATAGATATTTCAGGATTTTGATGGCTCCTCATTCTCCTCCCAAAGGATGCAGAACTTTGGTTTGGGGGGGGGGGGAAATTCCCTCTGAAGGTTGAGGTTAACCTCTCCTTAGGAGATGCTGCATATCTGGTTTTATTTGGTGACATTGACAGCCCCTGGTCTAGGACCTTGTCCTGGGGAAGTCTGGGTTTAGTTTTGTTCCCCATTCAATAAGACTAAACTAAACCTTAAGTTTGTATATCGCATCATCTCCATAAAGATAGAGCTAGGCACGGTTTACAGGTAAATTCAATAAATGAGGGAAGGACATAATAAGAAATTAGAGGTTATGAAGAGGATAGCTAGCTTTACATTTTCAATAGATAGCTTTACGTTTTGGAGAAAAGCCAGGTTTTCAGATGCTTTCGGAATAATTGGAATGAGCCTAGATTCCGCAACGGGGCTGGGAGGTTGTTCCAAAGCTCAGTGAATTTGAAGAAAAGGGATTTCCCTAATTTACCTGCATACATGACGCCTTTTAACGAGGGGAAAGGTAGTTTGAGTTTGTGGGTGGATCTGGTAGTGTCAGATCTCGAAGAATTCCAGGATAGTGGAATTAGGGGAGGAAGAATGTAAGATCTTGAATATTAGGCAGGTACATTTAAAGTGAATCCTAGAAATCACCGGAAGCCAGTGAAGTTTTGACCTTTCTTCACTTTGGTAGTGAGAGTTCCTCTAAATGTAGGACTTGATATGGCAAAGCCTCATGAATAGGAGGAATATGTATTGCAAAACTGATATATTCTGTTCATTACAGTGAAACTTATAAATTAATCTGAGCCATTTTATCTTCTGGTTCACACTGGAAATAAGCACCTGGCAGCCTGTCTTACATCTAGCAAAGGACCCACATAGCCATTTAGGCAGACTAGGTGGTTACCTAGCATGGTAGCCTCTAGGGGGCAGCAGAGAGATATCAAAGCAAAATAAGACATTCCAAACAAACTCAATTACCTGTAGGAAGGCTGGACAATCTTCAAATAGCCACTTACCTGAATAAATTGCTTTTGCAAATTGACCTCATTACGTGTGTACTGTATATCTGAAAAATAGTTTAGTAATTAACAGTGTATGCTCGTGTTCAATTATTCATTTATTACAGGTTCATTCTGGAAGGGATGCAATTGGGGTGATTATGATTGTCCTTTTTAACTAACAGGTTCTCAGTTGGGAAACTGGGGGCTTGAAAGTTAATTGAAAGGGGTGCAAAGCTGAAGCTTTGTGCTCTTGAAATGAGATTACGGTACTCGTACGCAGTGTTTGCAAACCTTTCCCAATAGGAGATCCATAGGGTTACTATATGGCTCCATAAAAAAGGGGGGCCAGCTTGAAGGGAGCAACCTCTGGGGACATATGTTAATATCACATCATGAGTTTGCCGGTGCCAGAATATTTAGAAAAAATACTAAGTCTGAACATTTAGCTGCATTCATACGAGCTGTATTTGCACCTATGGCGGTGGAACCTGATAGTGTACCTTTAGGAGATGTTTTTAACCGCATTTTATCTATCGTCATAATAAACTTTGCCTGCATCATTGTACGCCCATCTGCAGATTTCCTTGTTTTGGTTTGCCTTCGTATTCCTGACTGCAGACTTTGTTGGTTCCCCCCTTTCGTTGTTTGTATATCACTTTTAAACATATGTGGTTGTGGGTCTGAGCACTTCACATAAAAATTTAAACAACAGGTATATAGTTTTATAATGGAGAATAAGTAACAGTAGTAACTGTGATTTAAGTGATAGCAACCAGAAAAAGGAGGACAGCTTTAGTCACAATCCACCTTTCTTTTTCTGGAGCCATATGGTAACCCTAAAGATATACATCTCTTTTAGATTGGCCATTATGAACATCAAGATAAGGCCAGATCTAACAACATGTGTATGTTGAGTGGTATGAACAGAAGAATAAGAACATAAGAATTGCCATACTGGGACAGACCGTTGACATTCATCTCATTACAGGCCAGTCTAGTTAACACTGCCAAGCAGTGAGGCCAACCTTCTAGAGATCCATGTCAACACGACTTCAACCCTAGCTCAGCCAAAGAATCTCTGATACTATTTACAGCTAACATTACCAGAGTCCATCTTCACCTCCAGACCAAAAGCTTGATTCCCCCCCTCTCCTCCACATGGGATTGTTCAATAGAGGGAAGTCCGGACTGGAGGAGCAAGACAAACTACACTTTGCTCATGCTGGTTTGCTTAGTCTTGGGTGGGGAGGAAGGTTTCCATTTCTGCATCACGGGTGAGTCAACATTGGCAGTGTAGCACTTTACCACAGACTCAGGAATACTAGCAAGGCTGGAAAATAGGAAACAAACCTGGAATAAAAGCATCAAATTCGTGTTTTCAAATTTAAACCTAACCACGTATTTATCATCATCATAACTTTATGGGGATTATGTCGTTTAACTGTGGTTTCTATAAAAAAGAGGATAGCTTACTTTTTGGCATTTGAAAAGGTCAAATTTAGCTTCTCGGAGGGTTAGCTTTCGATATACTGAAGACAAAATCAAAGCATTTTCCTGCTCCCCGTCCCACTAACTCAAGTTCATTTGTATATGTCAGAGCGGCAGTCTAACACCTTACAGGGAGTAGAGCAAATGTTTTCAGAAGGGATTAAATAGGGAAGAGAGATTTGAGTAGATTGTGTGGTTAAAGGTCAGGGGTATATGAGGTACAGCTTGATAAACAGTAGAACTTCAGTAAGATGGCCATAATATCTGAAGCTGTCTTACAGGCAGATATGTACGGTTTCATTTAAATCTTTGGGGGTGGGGGTGACCACTGGGGGAATATGGGCGGGTCAGTTTGGGCACCTTTTTGGCACTTAGTCATTACTGAAAACAGTCTAGCCCAAAATGTTCAAATTGTGCCCTAAGATGTTTGACTAGGCCAGAAAAGTATCCAGGTCATAAACCTGCCTACACCAAGCCTCTAACGCACCCCCTTGGGATTTATATGCACTCCAGACAAGCACCATAGAATCCATCTAGATAAATTCAAGACTAACTTGAAGACGTTCTTATTTCGTGACGTTTTCGCCTGTCCTTAAAGCTACCTTCCTTTTCTTCTCTTCTTCTTCTCTATTTCCCTTCTTTGTTTTTTTTTTCTTTTTCTTCTCTCCTTCACTCCGCTGGTTCCAATTTATTTAACCAACCGCTTTAAAAAAGCGACCCTATCCAACATGTTTTTCCCCATTCCCACTTTCTCCCTTTCTTCTCCAAAACATGTAACTTTCCCCCTCCTTTCCCTCTTATACTCACTTTCATGTTAGTCAAGTTATGTTTTTTGATGTTCACCCATCTGCTTTTTATATTTATGACTCTTTTCTCTTTTTATAATTTTATTGTAAACCGGCCAGATACCTGTTGATGGTCGGTATATTAAAAATTTAATAAACTTGAAACTTGAAACATACAGATTTTACTGACTGTAGCTGGTGGATAACCTGGAAGTTCAAAGCTGGGTCACATCCAGGCACCAGCATTGAATTTCCAGGTTTCCAGAGCAATATCCAGGTTTATGCAACTGGCTCTCTCTTATCTGGTTAAGTACAATATCGGATAAAGATCGGACCATATATAACACAGTTAAGTGCTGAATCCCAGCACATAAGTGTAGTCTCTGCCTCTGGACCTCCCACAAAGGAGGTGGCTACGGCTTTAGCAGCTAGTGTTGGTGTCCAGAGGCATTAACAGATTAAGTGCAGATGAATGATTGAACTGGAGAGGGGCTTCTCCTGGCTTGTTAAAATTAGGGTTACCATATGACTCCAGAAAAAGGAGGTTGAATTGAGTCATCTGGGTTTTACTTCCCACATCAGTGTTGACTAGGCATGGGACCCGGAAGTGATGTCAGAGACAGAGCCGACATCGAGGTATGGGGGAAGGAAAGGGGTGCACATGTGCAGCAGGGGGGGTAGAAAGGAGGGCGGTGCCCCCACCAAGATGGTGCCCAGGGTGGACTCCTCCCTAACTATGCTACTGACCCTAGTTAAAATGACTTTGAATATCAACCCTTGAGTTTCAACAATGAACATTGCTTCATCCCTTACTGGCCACTGAACCGAACCACTTTAAGTTCCCTTGAAAATTTGTAGCTAGTGCAAGAGTGTGAGCTCTTGGAATTGCCCTCTGGAGGAGTAGCTCCTGCAGATATCCCCTTTATCCAGAACAGAACATTTCAAGGGCCGTAATATCCAAGGGATAACTTCTCATTAGCAAAACCACCAGCTTTTGTTCTAAGGAGGACTAGATCCAGGAACAGCTGTAACAAAGCTCTGGGTGAGGTTTAAGTATGGGAACAAAATATGACATTGTTACAGTGGGGTTTAGTGTTATTCAAAGTTAACACTCTCCCTGCCCCCATAGTTTGTAACTTTGCCACAAAGAAAATCCTCTTCTATACCAGCCATGCCCTTTGAAGCTCACAAGCTACCAGAAAACAGGAAGTCAATAAAGTATCGGGGTAGAGCAGATGTTGAGAATCTGAATCTGAGCACAGTATGGATGAAAGGTGGAATATCAAATATTAACAAATCAAGTCAAAAAAATACTATACAGCTTGATGACCAGTAAGTTTTGTGAACTTCTGAGTATTTTTCAATCAACAATTGTTGACTTAATTCTGCAGCTCTTTTCTGTGAGTTCATAGGTGTAATGGGATCAAACCAGGACCGGATCAGTCTGCCTATGTTGGCCTGGAGTCATCTGATAATTCTAAAGCAATATTTCCCAAGTCAGTCCTGGAGTCCCCCCTTGCCAGTCAGGTTTTCAGGATATCCACATTTAATAGGCATGAGATTGACTTGCACACATTGCCTCCATTGTATGCAAATCTCCTTCATGCATATCCATTGCGGATATCCTGAAAACCTGACTGGCAAGCAGATACTCCACAATCGACTTGGGAAAGACTGTCCTACAGGATATAATAATAATAATAATAATAATAATTTTATTCTTATATACCGCCTTACCTTTCGAGTTCTAGGCGGTTCACAGCAATTACATTAGGATCCACATTGACATGCCGATTTACAACAATTTATTAGATTAATAACACAATTTAGCCAAACTTGGCTGAAGCAGGAGGGAGTGGGTAGAAGAGAGGGAAGAAAGCGTTTAGGAAGGTGGGGGAGGGTCGAACTTGGGGCAGTTAATGCTGGAAGGGGGCAGTTACGGGTCTTGTTTGTTGAATAGGTAAGTTTTGAGTATTTTTCTGAAGCTGAGGTAAGTGGGGGCCTTGAGTATCATTTGGGCAAGCCATGGGTTCATCTTGGCTGCTAGGAAGGCAAAAGTTTTGTCTAGGAATCTTTTTAGATGACAAAGTTTTAGTGAGGGGTAGGCGAACAGTTGAATTCTGTGGGATTTCTTGTTGTTGCAGTAAAGGTTAAAGAGGGGGTTGATGTATCTTGGTGAGAGGCCATTTACCGATTTGTAGCAGAAGCATGCAAATTTGAAAAGTACTCTGGATTCGAAAGGCAGCCAGTGGAGTTGGTGATAGAAAGGGGTGATATGTTCCCATTTCTTTAGGCCATAGATAAGACGAACGGCGGTGTTTTGGATCAATTTTAGTCTCCTGGTAGTTTTCTTTGTGGAGTTCAGGTAGATAATATTACAATAGTCTAGAATGCTGAGAATGGCAGATTGCACTAGCAGGCTGAAAGCGGTGTTGTTGAAATATTTTTTTATGGTGCGTAGGATATGGAATTCGTACTAAAGACACTCTGTATTTCAATTCTACTCAGCAGCAACAGTCTAATTCCATCTCATCTCAGGATCCAAGAATGACAATCAGCATTCTATAGATCCCGAAAATTTCATTAGAAAAGAAACAAAAAGGTAGCACTGTGGTAGTTAGAGGAAAAAGTGGATTAAAGCCATTTCAGTTTGGTTTTAGGAAAGAACTTGGGGTTTGATGAGTTTCAGCAAAGGTTAGATGCAAAACAAACTTTTTGTTTGATAGCACTCAATGTTTCATCTGCCTTTGGAGACTATGACTTTGAGCCTGAAAGAATTAGGATTGGCCAATAGCGTGTTAGCCTGGTTTCGATCAGATTTGTCAGGCCAGACTATGCAGGTTGCTGTGGGGGCAGAAGTATCAGCTGTCTATCCTATGCCGATGGATGTGCCTCAGGAGTCTCCACTTTCAGTTTTGCTTTTCAATTTGTATATGGCCCCTTTGGGTTTGCGTTGGGTGTGAGATATAAAATGTATGGTAATGGTGTTCAATCTTATTTCCCAGTTGGTGAGGAAGAGGATCTTTCAGGATATGAGTAGGGTGGAGGGTTGGATGAAGAAGCATTAGCTGAAATTGAATATCATGAAGATGGAGATACTTGTGGTTGGTAGAGTTGTGTCTCTGTGGTGTGGGATTGAATGATTTTGCTGGGAAAAGTTGTTAGTGAGTCAGGTGGTTAGGAATTTGGGTGTGCCGATTGAGTGAACAAGTCTCACAGGTGGTCAAGTCATCTTTTTATACTTTAAGAATGTTGATGAGATTGGTTATTTATTTTTTACTTACAGTTCTTATATACTGCTTCTATTTGAAGCAGTTTACTCTAAGAATTTCTCCTCCTCTGTTCCAGCAGACTCACAATGGGCTCTTACCTGGGGCAACAGAAGATTAAGGGACTTGCCCAGAGTCACAAGGGATTGAACCCAAAACCTAAAGATGCTGAAGCAGGGGTTCTAACCACTAGTCCACTCCTCCTCCAATGCTTCTGCTTTATGAGTTTTGGGTTGTGGTTCAGGCTTTAGGGCTTAGTAGACTGGACTACTGTAACATGCTTTATTTGGGGATGGCAAAAATGAAATTGAAGACACTACAGCTGGTCCAAAATGTGGCAGCCAGGCTGATTTTGGAGGGTAGTCATTATGATCATATTTCCCCAAAGCTGAGACAGCAAATCTACCTCATGCACATTCATTAGGGGTATCTTGAAAACACGACTGGCTGGGGGTTTAAGAACCAAAGATAGGACTAGGTTTTATGCTTTACTTAGGCAGTCAAGCTCTGAACATTGATACTTAACTGCATAAGTGCCACAAAATAGTTGTTTAAGATCCAATGGCTTAGGTACTTAAGTGCTGAATAGCACACTTAAGTGCCAGAGAGACAGCTGGTTGCATACACCCAGACATGGCCCAGCATTGAATATCTGGGAATAACATCTATGTGCTTACAAGAGGGCTATCCACACAAGTGCTGGCCAGGAACAACCATGCATAAGCTGAAGTGAATAGTTAGGTATTTAAAGCTGGACCTACTATTTATCTACTTCTAGTTGGCCATAAGAGTTGTTAAGAATGTGGAAATTTTTGCCTCCTTTTATTCTGTCCTAAACCCTAACCCCTTCTCAAAATGTCTAACTGTGGCCATCCTGAAACTACAACAGCCAACGTTCTACATGTAATTGGCAGAAAATTGTCACAGTATTTGTTCAGTTGGTGCTGTGGCTGCCGACCCCACAAGTGCCCTTGAATATCACCCCCTAGAAATACCATTAGGCCCCGACTGCCTAAAGTTAGGCATTGGTATCAACACCTACTTTGAGGACTGAAGAACAGGCTTAATCAGTGCCGATATTGGCTCAATGCCTCCCAATCACTTTCTTTGGACTTAATTGAAAGTTAGGCCCTAACTCGAAAATCTCAATTCTATAAAAGTAGGCGCCTAGCCCAAAGTGCCTTTACTGAAAGTGGGTGTGGTTAGGGGAGGATTATGGGCTTGTTTATGAGTTAGCCGCCTGTTTGTGAATTAGGTGCCATTAGGCTCTGAAATTGGCACTTAACTTTTGGCATAGAAAACCCTGGCATAAATTAGGGATGACGAAATGTTAGGATGCTTTGCAACGCTGAGCGTGAATCTAAAGAACTGGTGCTGATATCGGCCTCTAACTTTATAGAATCAGGGCCTCAGTGTTTAAGCACATGAGACCTTAGGTTTCACCATAACTCCACAATTCGTACATTGAACCAGAGGTGACATTTTCTAGGGTTTTATTGATGAACAGGGCTTGAATTTTATGTTGAGTGACAATTTATTGCTGTAGTGGGGAGGGGGAATCATTTTCCCACTTATATTTTACGTTGGTATTGAATGAATTTTAAGGTATTGTTTTGGTATTTGTTTAATTGAATGATTGCACAATTCTCTTGAAAAGATCTTGCGAATCTCTTCGTAAAGACAGCTTGAAAAACCCAAGAAATCAATCAATCCATTGCATCAAATGTATAAAGAGATTTTTCTGAACTGTATAAGCATTTTTTAATTCATAGATCACAGGTTTTATCATCACGCCTCTTCTCTAAACAAGCTTCAAATCAGGTAAGTTAGATCTTTGATATAGATTCACACATGCCAGATGAATATTTATCTGCATGTTTGGATAAGATGTTAAGTATAGGATAGCCTTAATTACCCATTTCATCAATTGCTCATATCAGACTAAAGACCTAAAGATATTCAGGGCCTTTATCCACAGTCTGAAGTTCAAAGCAGTAGCTTAACTTAAGTCATATACTAGCTGATCACCCGGCGTTGCCTGGATATTTATTTATCCCAATCTTCCGGTATCGATAAGACTTGTATTCAGTGATTATGCCTGGTAAAACGGGAAGTATTTGATTGTTTATTTCATGGACATCTTCATTTTTAGAAGCAAGAAAGTCCCTCTCTATGGGGCTGAACTTGGACTTAAACGGCATTTGGAGTGTCAGTATTCATCTCAGCGAGGGCGAAAACTATGGATTAGACACTAATATCTGTCCTTTTCGATTAGTTGTACGTCACCCTTTTTCCACAAGAAAGTCCTTCTCTATGGGGCTGAACTTGGACTTAAACGGCATTGGGAGCGTCAGTATTCATCTCAGTGAGCCCGAAAACTATAGGCTAGACACTAATATCTGTTGTTTTCGATCATTTTTACATGTCACCCCCTTCCCACCCCCCCCAGTATTTTACCCCAGATAGTAAGTGATATGTATACCAAGCTTGGTTGAAATCTCTCCATGCGTTTCAGAGTTATGCTGGAACATCCATACACACACACACACTTCCAATTTTATGTATACTGTATATAGAAGATGGACCGTGCTTTGTGGTGTAAATTCAATGTGTTTCTACAGTTCTTATTTCTTATTGTAAACCACACTGAACCGTGAGATATTGCGGTATATAAATAAATGTATTCTTCTTACTCCTATTCTTAAGAAGTTATCTCTTGCTACTGTGAAAAGAGCTGCAAATTCTCACAGCTCTTATTTTGAGACTAGTCCGGCAGCAAGAGGTGATGTTTTACTAAGACTTCTCCCCCTGCTATCGGACAGGAAGTGGACTGAGCTGGAGTCTGTGCTTCCGCAGTGGGAGTGTGAACGCGGGAATCTCTGGCTGAATGTGAGAGACTTTGCAGATGTGTAATAGGAGGAACCTGCAGGGTCCAATTTGTTGGAGTTTTAAAATGGTTAGGGCCCAAGAAACGGTTAGGTTCAAACAATTTTTATTGATGCAAACAACAACAAAAACAATGCCAAGGCTCCCCCAAGGTGCAATAGTATAACAAACATGGACAAAAGAAAAGGAACATCAACCAAACTCCCCCCCTGCCCACTCTACTGAGGGCGTGCGAGGGTAAGGAGAGCGGAAAGGCACTCCAAGGCCATGGACTCTTATGAGCCCCGAAAATGCCGCACCACTCCTCCCCCCACTAAATCCTCTTAACCCTGTCCGTATCTAAGTTCCAGAACCTACCCAAACCCCTCACTCTCTCCCCAAACCCCCTCCCTCCCAACAAACGGTTAATCCTGCCCTGGCTGCGGCCAACATACAGCAAAGGTGTGAATCAGATTGTTGTAGACGAGAAGAGTCTTCTCCTATGCCTTTTCTGCATAAGGTTAAAAGATTTTAGTTAAATAAAATCAGAGCCATAGAACCACCCCAGGCCCACCCCATTCTGGCCATATCATGCCCAGCCCCGCACCTCAACCTGTTCTCATCGGTCGGGAGGGCATTCGTGCATGCGTGGATGCCCTCCCGGTGCAGTCCCAAAGAAGCAGCTTTTCAAAACCTAGACAAAGTGCTAGATTTTGTAAAGCCATTTGGACGCCCAGATATGCCCTATAAAAAGAGGACGTGTACTGGTAAATCCTGATGTGTGGTGACCCTAGTCCTGTGGATCCCATCAGTGTTCCCCCCCCCTGGTGTTATCTAGCACAAGGATCTGACAAAACTGTTGGCAGCCTTCCCGATACTTTCTATGTCCAAGAAAATGTTCTTTCAGATCCCCAAAGTATAGCCACAGCTTTCCCACTGGTCCTTTCTTGAGATGCCGCTGTTGCTCAGTGGTTCTCCCCCATCTGCCTTTCAAAGCTGAATTTGACCCACCCCATCCGCTACAAATTAAACTCTTTGATCTCATCATTACCATTAAAAAGGTCGGTAACAACACATCAAACCATCTATAGGCACAATACCTGTACTGTGTACTTCAGAAAGCCGTGCTGGGGAGGTGCCAGGTCCAAGCTTTCACAAACTCTTATTTGACTTTTCCACATGTAACAAAATTTCACAATGAGATTAAGGAAACTGCTTTACACTTTACAGTAACGATGAAAGTCTAGGCCAGGAGATGTTACCTGAGGGGATTATTCATTGTGCACAGGATCACAGGGAAACTGATATTTCTCCTGCAGATCTACAAAAATACTACAGAAATACAGCAAAAAATATCCCTCATAAGTCTAGAAATTAAACCCTGGAATTAAAGGCAGGAGGAAAACTCAGAACGCCCTGCCAAATGACGTTCCTACTCCTGAGCCACTGGAATCGACTGGCCCCACAGATCAGATCCCTTGAAGGACTCACAGAGATGGCATCAACACAGAGTCTTTGCTTGATGGATCTCCTCTCCGTTCGGAGGCTTGGATGCTCATACCAGGCCATGTTCCTCAATAAGAACATATGAATAGCCTTACTGGGTCAGAGCAATTGGTCCGTTTAGCCCAGTATCCTGTCTTCAGGGAGGCCAATCCAAGTCACAAGTACCTGGCAAAAACCCAAATAGTGGCAGCATTCCAAACAGAATCCCAAAGAATAGCAACATTCCATGCCACCGATCCAGGGCAAGTAGTGGCTTCTCCCATGTCTGTCTCAACAGCAGTTTATGGACTTTTCCTCCAGGAACTTGTCCAAACCTTTTTTAAAACCAGCTACTCTATTTGCTCTTACCACATCATCTGGCAGCGCATTCCAGAGCTTAACTATTCTCTGAATGAAAAGATATTTCCTCTTATTGGTTTTAAAAGTACTACTCTGTAACTTCATCGAGTCATTGTAAATCTTGATGCAATAAAAAAAAAATTGATCCATTTGTATCCTAATTTTAGATGCATTTTGCAGAATCAGGGCCTTCGTGTCATCAGCTTAACATTTGCCCAGGAGATGCGGGTAGCTTTCTAAAGAAGCATCCATCCATTCACCACAGTAGCTGAATAGCTACACGGCAGACCTGGAGACCCTCTTATCTATGGGCCGGAGATGGGCATGGAATACTCGTAAATTGGAAGCTTTGTTGAGCAGGGCCTGTCTCTTCTGCGTACGTCTAATTGCAACTATAGAAATGATAAGCACAGCAGAGAAGGCCTGTGCATTCAGATTCAGGATTGTCTTTTGCAGATTGGATTTTACTTCCTGGAAGCAATTAACATTCACACAGCCTCAGCTACACATAAATCTTTCACCCTTAGTTGTGTGGTTGGAAATAGAGCCACTTAATGTCCCTAATAATCCTCAAGCAACATCCACATGGAGCTGGAGTAGATAAACATTGTTGTATGCTTATGGTTATCATATTTGTGGAGACAAAAAAAAGTGGACAAAAAAATTTAAAAACCCCAAAAATGGTTGCTGTCTTTGCTAAAGCAATATTTAAGCGTAGCAAATGTGTAAATGGCTTTTAGTTGATTAAAGTTCCCTATAAAATATAAGTCATCTAAAGACTATCCAATACAAGAATGTGGCTAGTTGTTCGTTAGCTCAAACCTCCCTAGCTGTTCTTATCACTCAAAATCTCCTAACAGGGAGAAAAAAAGACTTCAAGTGCACCCAAAAGTGAGCTATCATTAGTCTTAAAAAATTCATTAATTATCACATATCAAACTATGACTGACTTATGGTACCAGCAGTAGACAATAATCAACTTTTCAAAAACTTTCAGATTTGATTTTGATCAAGTTTTGACTAAGCATACTTATCAGAAGAGCGGATAACCCTCAACACATGTGGCTGACTTTTGAGATAGGGGTGAAAGTCATTGAATGACATATGTTTAGTTGGCCTTTGACAGATTCAACCAACAGGAAAGAAGAGAGGAGATCAGCAAAGCCTTTCTCTCTCTTTACCATCCCTTTCTCTCATTATGCGAGTAGGTAAGTTGGTCATAGTTGCATAAAAGAAAGAGAATATTTTCCTAAAAATTAAAAAGAAACCTGGAGGATGTATGGTAGCCCTATATACACTCAGATTCAGCTATTCCTGGGGTCTCATCTGGCCCTTTAACTTCCTACTTTTTTAATGAATCAAGATTCTCACCTTTCATATATGGTGTCTCAGTTTTGAGAGAGTCCCTGGTTCATCCCCCAATCAACCCTTCCACTGATGAAATCAGGTGCTCCAGTTGGCTTCTGGCCTCAGTTCTGCAGCAGGAATTGTTGTGACAAATAAGAACATAAAAATTGCCATCAAAGGTCCATCAAGCCCAGTATCCTGTTTCCAACAGTGGCCAACCCAGGTCAAAACTACCTGGCAAGATCCCACGGAGAAAACCAGATTTTATGCTGCTCATCCTAGGAATAAGCGGTGGATTTCCCCCAGTCATCTCAATATTGGCCTATGGACTTCTCTTGTAGGAAATTATCCACACCTTTTTTTAAATCCCACTAAGCTAACTGATTTCACCACATTCTCCAGCAACAAATTCCAGAGTGAATAAATATTTTCTCCAGTTTGTTTTAAATTTACTACTTAGTAGCTTCATCGCATGTCCCCTAATGCTAGTATTTTTGGAAAGAGTGAACAAGTGATTCACATCTACTCTTTCCACTCCACTCACTGTTTTATAGACCTCTATCAAATCACCCCTGAGCCATCTCTTCTCCAAGCTGAAGAGCCCTGGCCACTTTAGCCTTTCCTCATAGGGAAGTCATCCCATCCCTTTTATCATTTTTGTCACCCTTCTCTGTACCTTTTCTCATTCCGCTATATCTTTTTTGAGATACGATGACCAGAACTGCACACAGTATTCAAGATGCAGCCGTACCATAGAGCGATACAAGGGCATTATAACATTTTCATCTTTGTTTTCCATTCCTTTCCTGATAATCCCAAACATTCTATTTGCTTTCTTAGCAGCTGCCACACATTAAGCTGAGGGTTTCAACGTATCCTCAAGAATGATAAATAAGCTTCTCTTACTTTACCCAGTAATTACATTTGTACCCGTGAACTCTTCCTGGGGAGATTAAACCCATGACATTCCACCGAATGGATGATGCCTACACCCAGGATCCAAGGACCTGAATACAAAGCCAAGGAAACTGAAACAAGAGCATGGTGAGACACCTGGGCATCTCTTGCAGCATTTGAGCTGGAAGAGAGAGACGCATAAATATTTTAAAAAGCCATTCCGAGAGACAGGAAGGAGAGAAATAGTGCTTGAGGATCTCAAGGTAGTGAGAGGCTGGAGGCACAGAAGGGCATAATCAGCAGAACGGAGAACGTCAGGATGGCCCTGACCAGGGCATTGGGGAGGTCTTATTTCTTTTGGAGGTCATTGCTCACTAATGATATACAAGGGTTCTTGAAAAAGTTTCCATACTCTTATTTTTTGTAAACACTATTTGGTAAATATCTCAAAAGCAATGACATCACTTTTCCACATAATTGCCCTGCTTTGAGATACATTTTTCCCAGCGTCCTGCTTCTGCGCCCTTTTACCGCTTCTCACGCACAACCGTTTCCCATGAAAATGCAACAGTGCGGAAACATTTTGAAGAACCCTTGTATAAAGATTTGAAGTGTTTCAAGAGTAATTAAAACGGTATGGGGTCTGCACCAGAAGATGTATGAGAAGAGACAAGGGCCTAGCGGAGAGGAGGGACAGCATTGGTTACGATACAGAAGTTTAAACACATGAAAGGCAATAATAATAATAACTTTATTCTTCTATACCACCACAATCTTGCGACTTCTAGGCGGTTTACAATCAAGAGTGCTGGACATTCAGCAAAATACAATATGCAGATATTCAGAGGGAAATAAAGAGAGCAGAGACCTTAAGAAGGCAGTAGTACAGAAATACAATTTGCTGAGCAAAAATATAAGATGTACATTTTAGTAGGTATTGTCCGACAGGACCTGTTTGGCATAAGTAGCAACGTAAAATTACGATAAGATGAAGATAACAGATTATATATATCACAGTGCTGTAAATTCAGGGGGATAATGGAGGGGGGAGAGCGGGTCATGATCGCCAAAGACAGAGAAGCTGTAGAATTGGAGGACATGAAATAAGGCTGCAAGAAGTCAACTTCAAAGCGACATCAGGAAGTACTTTTCATGCAATGGGTGGTGGATGCCTGGAAGACCTTCCCATTGGAGAATCAAAGATGAAATTGAGGATCCTTAAATAGTGAGAGGAGAGAATCCAAGTATAGACCATTTCCACCCCAAATAGTATTAAAGGCAGTGGAGGGGGGCCCTGCTTGGAAAGTCATTACAACCCTGGCCACTTTACTGGCAAACTGGATGGACCACGCTTGTCTTTATTTGCCTTCAATTACTCTGCTCAAATCACCATAATAAGCATGCAGACACCTCCATCCTAGGATGCTGAATGCCAGTCCGCAGCTCTAGGTCTTACACTGGCTACAGCAGAGATAATCCCGTACCACGGTGTGGACTTCACTCAGTTTCTGAAGGAGCTCACAGAGTCTGCAGTGGTTTGTTCAGTGGCATAAAGGGTCTGTGCTTAATTCAGTTCTACTGCATGGCTTTTTTTTTTCCCCAGTCGGTTACATGTGTTAGTTAACTGTTTTCTTTTCTTGATGTAACATCAACTTCTTAATGAAAAAGAGCTGAGATAGCCCAGCTGCTATCACATTAGGAGAGCATCCAGATCCGCACAAATTACATTCTTTTGCCAAGAAGAGGAAATAAGGCAACCCGCCACCCACCCACACAACTGGCCTAGATTAAGCGCTGTGCAAATTGAACTCAAGTCTTGCTGGTGACATTATGGACCAGAAATAGATCCCTGGGTTGAAGCCAGTTCTTGAGTTCTGATTCAAGCTATAGAAATGCCCTGGGCCTCCTTCCTTCACTCAAACTCACACAATGGCAGTCATGCCTAGTCATTCACATTCAGTGTGTAACACACGCATTTGGGCCCCTTTTCCATCTCATAGGCTTAGGGGCCCGATATCACAAACTGGGCTCCCTGCATCAACCAGTGATTTATTTGCTGCTCTAGCAGTCTCCCTGTTCCCACAGTCTGGCAACTCTCCTTCTCTTCCCTCTTGCAGGTTAGGCATTTCTCCCTCTCCTCCCCCAGTCCTCACAAATCGATGAGTCACGGGCAGAACTAAAGACATGCTACTGCTTTTGGCTGTCTGGTTTTTTCTCTGCTTGGTCCTGCCTTTTTTGATGCAACTTCCTGTACATGGGACCAATCAGAGAAAGAATGGAGCAGCCAGAAGCAGAGATGCATCTACCACTGCCCTTGATGTGTTGGTTTCCGAGGACTGGGGAGGGGGGGGGCAGGGGAGGAACAGATGCCGAACCACAGGTGGAGGGGAAAAAGAGGGAGAGCTGCCAGATAGCTAGGACTAGGGTGGAGGGATGGGGAAATAGATGCTAGACCCACTGTTGGAATGAAGGGAGAGAAAGAGAGAAATGCCAGACCTGGGGCAATACCAGACAAGACATTAGGGGAGAAGAAAGGGGGAGAGATGCTGGAGTCTAGGCAGTTGAGCGGGAGTAGAGGGAAGAAAATGAGAGGCTAGACTGTAGAGGAGGAGAGATCCTATACCCATGGTGGAGGAAGTGGGGAATGGAGGAAAAAAAATGGAGAGATTATGTGAGAGATGCTGGACTGCAAGGCTGGGTAGGGAAGAGAGAGGGAGAAATGCTGGCACAGGGGTGGGAGTGCCATATGAGGGGAGGAAAGAGAGGATACGTTGGACAAGGGGTGAGATACAGACATAGAGAAAAGATGGTAAGCATGGAGGAAGCCTAGGAACAGGGACACAGAAGTGAGGTGAGGAATGGACAGGGACAGGAATACTGAGAAGGCAGGTGAGGAACATGGGAGGAGGAGTGAGGGACATAGAGGAGAGTTGCTGGATATGATGGAAAGGGATTCAGAGGGAAGATGGGCTGTGGACATGGAGAGGACTGGCAAGATAGCTAAGAGAAGACAGAGCAAAACAGAAATTGGGACCAACACCATTAGAATAATAACATCACCAGAGGACAAAGGTAGAAAAAAGAAAAATGATTTATACTTATTGATTAGAATATGTCTGTTTTTGGACTGTGCATCTGGTTTTAGACATGGGCTGGGGCCCATGAGAAAAACCTCACTCATTGCCTTCAATCCCTAGACTTGGGACGGACCACCCTTGGTGTCTCTTCAGAGGGAATGAAAATAAGAGTGTAGAACCTTCTGGATGCTACAGCCATGCAAAATCCCAGCTTTGGGAGAAAATCATCCCGATACACGTTCTCTTTCAGAACACTGCTGCACTTAAGAAAGAGGATTTAGGTTCTAGAGTGTGTGTTTGAGAATTTCACCCAGAGAACCCCTGTATCAAGAACAACATATCATAAATGGACTTCACACTTTAAACAGGGGTTCAACCTGCATAGAATGGGAGGTACAACTCTGGCTGCCTTGTTTGGGGTACTGGATGGACCATTCAGGTCTTTATCTGCCGTCATCTACGGTGTTACTCTGATACTTTGTGTGTCTAAGTGCTTTCAAATTAAACCTTCATGGGTAATTGTAACAATGGCAAAACTAAACTAGATAGAAGAGAATTGCAAATCAACGAGATGGATGTGCTTGTTTTTGAGGGCAAATTAACTCAAAATGCGGCTCGATAGTTGACAAGCAAACACGCATTTCATCATCCACCATCTGCAGTCGTTCTCTTCTTTTTCCAGTTTAATTTCTGTCAGAGCTAGAAATCCAAATTCGCAAAGATAAGAAGATCCAAACGGTAACAAAGCCTTGATTGCTTTGGTGCTCAAGTTAGGAAAACTACTGCATAAAAAATAAAAATAAAATTACTTGCGATTAGTTTTCAAGAACTACTTTTATTTATCACTTATATAGCGCTGAAAGGCATATGCAGCACTGTACATTTTGACCCACGCTGCTCCATGTGACCCTGGGCAAGTCACTCAATCCCCCCATTGCCCCAGGTACATTAGATAGATTGCGAGCCCACCCACAACATGCCCTCTTGCTATTTGGACAAACTGCAGTGTACGATGCTTTTTGAAAAGCACAATTTGGGCAGATGGACATTTTTTGGCCAGTTTCAGGAGTCCATCTGCTTTGAAAATGTGTGCCATCGACTTTTGTCCATCTATCCAATGGTTAACACACCGGGTATGATTTTGATCCCTGTGGAACAGATGACATAGAGGGTTAATTCAGATGTTAGCCGTGGAGATATAGTCTAGAAATGGTACTATTTAAGGCCCGTGTTCCCTCTAAGCGGATCATGTGAGCGATTGCTCATATATTCTACCAGTAGGAACATCACTCACAGATTTTACAAGGCCACTCATAAATACACTTGCAAATCTGGAAAATTATTGGTTTTTAGAACTTGTTGCTCAAACAGAAAAAGTTTGGACACACCTGGCCAGTCCTTAGAGGGATACTCGATATTTGCATTCTTATTTTGATCAAGCAGAGTTGGGCACCTTGATTGCAATTCCTTGCATGGAGGACTGTCTAAATATGAATTCCATAAACACAACTGCAAGGATGATTATAGGAACATATCACTCTGGTGTTATGGGAAGTTCATGGATGCCACTGGAACAGAGACTAGATTTTAAAACTCTCCTGTTGGTTTTTAAGATTCTTCATGGGTCGGCTTCGGGAATCTTATTGGCTTGTACTCAACACTATAGGCTGGTTAAGACTTTACAGTCATCCTAAAAGGACTTGTTGGAAGTACCAGGGAATGTTATGTTAAGAGATGACGTAGAAGTGTGCCTTTTCACGTTCGGGTTTGTTTTTATGGAATAAACTCCAAGAGGAGTTGCATGATGTTTCTGACATTATAACATTTCCTAAACTGTATAATTGGTGAAAGTTTATGGGGGAGTGAATGGAAGTGTATGTAGATGTTTCAAAGGTTCAGTAATACGTTTTCATACGATGGGAGATATGGAGAAGTTTAGGGTTACTGAGCTCTGTTCTACCTTTATCATTTTTAATTTATTTAAATTGTTTTGTAGCCTGTTGGAAGACATCTATCAAATGATTGAAAGAAACCAATTAAAACTGTGACCTTGTTGCTTCATTGGTGAGGTTTATAAAATGGGGAATTACCCCCATTTTGGGGGGTGGATCTGATGTTTGGATTCTATTAAAAATTTCGGAGCATATTTACTTACATTGTTTACTCCATTGAGACTGTTCTGCTTCTTTGATGGTTTGCAGTTTGCTCAGTAAAAATGATTGAAATATAAAATGGGGAATTACAAATGGAAGTTGTGCCGTTCATTTTCTCCATGTATATTTGTAAATGGCTCCTCCCACTGACGCCTATGCATTCCTGCAGATATTTTAGAAACATCTCTGTGTAAGTAGATCCTTTTCTAAAACTCCACCAGAATTGAGGGGAAAGTCAGATATTGTACAGAGATATGGGAAAATAATTTGTTTTCCTTTTTGTTGTTGTTTTAGGGGTTGGTTAGCGTTGTGGGTTTGTGATATGTTTTAATGATGTTTTTTAGATTTGTTGTATGTTTTCTGTATATATTATCTGTTGATATTATGTATATTGTTTCTGTACCTCGCCCAGATCTGTGGATGGGCAGGTTATAAATATTTTTAAACAAATTGAGCAGTTCTGAATCTGATCTCTACGTTGTATGTTAATTATGGCTCTACATAGGCTAAGAGTGAAAAGAGGCAGAGGCCTATTACAAGCAAACTATGGAAGAAGAAAAGCATGGCCTGAAAAGTAAAGCGTCCATGTTAACTGAAGTTTGGAAATAAAATTGCTGAAAACATCAGAACCACAAATAAAATATAGAAAGCTAGATAAAAAAAATTCAGGTTGAACAAATGCAAATATAAGCCACAATGCCTATAAGATATTGATGGAAAAATGTGACAAAACGTATCATGGCAATGACTGGAACACTTAAAAAGGAAACCGACAGAATGATCTCAGCAGCCCAAGAACAAGCATTACAAACAAATGTTATGAAAGCTAAGAAGGAAGAAATGAAAGCAAACGCTGATTATACAAAGCCCGAGATGAAACTGTAGACCATCTAATCAGTGACTGTAGGAAAATAGCCCAAACTGACTGTAAACAATGCTACGATCAAGTGGCTAAATTATTCCACTGGAATATCGGCAGAAAGTCTGCTTTCAATGTAGCAGACATCTATTGGGATCATATGTCAGAGGAAAGTGAGCAGGTCCAGATCTTGTGGGACTTGGCACTTGGAGCTCACCATCATAGGAAAGAAAACGGCATGGTTTACAGATGTGGCAGTACCCGATCGCCAAATTAATTAAAAAGAAAACAGCTGGAAAAAAAACAACCAAGTACCATGACTTTTAAAATGAAATAGAAAGACTTTGCAGCTGTTCAAGAAATAAGACTCTCACTATAATTGACAACATTAAGGCTATTCTTATGTTCTATCTTTGAACTGTACATTCAAGCCCAGTAGCCTGTTCTCACGGTGGCCAATCCAGGTCACTAGTATCTGGCCAAAACCCAAAGAATAACAAAAGATTCTAGAACCCCAAAGATTCTCAAGATTCCAGGCAGAATCTCAAAGAATAGCAAGATTCCGGAACCCCAAAGAGTAGCAACATTCCATGCTACTGATCCGAGGCAAGCAGTGGCTTCCCCCATGTCTTTCTCAATAACAGACTATGGACTTTTCCTCCAGGAACTTGATTAAACCTTTCTTAAAAACAGATACTCTATATGCTCTTACTACCACCTCTGGCAATGTGTTCCAGAGGTTAATTATTCTCTGAGTGAAAAAATATTTCCTCCTATTGGCTTTAAAAGTATTTCCCTGTAACTTCATCGAGTGTCCCTTATTCTTTGTCATTTTTGACAGAGTGAAAAATCAATCTGCTTGTACCCGTTCTACTCCACCTTAGGATTTTGTAGACTTCAATCATAGAACCCTATCATGTTTGTAAAAACTCTACACCACTTGCAACAACTTAAATCCTGCAGTGGAGGTGTGGCCTACTGGTTAGAGCAGCTGCCTCAGCACCCTGAGGTTGCGAGTTTGATTCTCACTGCAGTTCCTTGTGACTCTGGGCAAGTCACTTCACGCTTCATTGCCCCATGTAAGCCATTTTGATTGGGTAAACCACACAGAAAAAGCAGCATATCAAGTCCCATTCACCCTTTACAATAATTCAATAATTCCTAGGTCCTTGATGTGTTCTAAACAAAGACATATAATAAGCAGAAATGGTCATCTGGAGCTAGATATAGTCCCTCTGGAAGTAAATTCTAAAGTGTAAGGCAGTGTATCACTAACTGTGTGCCGTGGCAGATTCCAGATGTGCTGTGAGATGGCCAAGGAGGAGAGGCATTCTGCTTATAGAACGTGCCTCTCGCAGCAAGAGAGACGACCTAGAGGCAGTCAGCTGGTGCTGGTGCCTCTCCTGCTATCCGCGCCTCTCCCTTTCCAGAACCCACCACCAGTGGCAATAGGAATCTGAGGGCCACAGCTGGAGCATGCACGGACGTCTAAGTGATAATGTCACACATCCATGTGACCTCATCACGTCGACGTCCACACACTTCCAGATGCTCTCCAGCTGCGGCCCCGCATTTAGTGTGCTGTGTAGGGGCTCCTCCTGAGAAGGCTCGCTGGCGGGTATCACATCATATTATTTCTTTTGATGAGGGCACAGATAGTGAGGCTCCTTGCAAGCTGATCATGTTGTACACAAGGCATTTTTTATGCTATGGAAACTTAGATTTAGGTTTTATTTTGATACTGTACCATTCCAGTTATTTGTGCAATCTCTAGTGCTAATTTTCATTTTCTCATCCCATCGAGTTCTTTTCCTGTCCCTGCCCCATTCCTGCAAGCTCCGTCCTCATCTGCACAAGCCTCAAACACTTTCAAAACCTAAGTAGCAACATTCTAGAGCTCAGATTGTGATGTCATAATGCCTCATTCCACCAATGCCTAAGCTCCGTCCTCATCTGCACAATCATAAGTGTTTGAGGCTTGTGCGGTTAAGACAGAGCTTACAGGAATGGGACAAATTTGTCCCCGTATCACTCTCTATTCCAGAGTTCAGCAACATTTATGTAGGTTTTACGGCCTGGGCCCGGCAAGTGCTAGTTATCCAGGGAGCAGGTGCTGTTACCCAAATAACTAGCTTTAAATATCGAACTGCTTTCAGCCCATTATTTCAATGTTTCTCTCTTTCTACTAAACTAAATTCCTAAATCATTTGGGGTAGCTTCATCCTCCAACAGATGGCTTTGCTTTGTAGCGTCGTGGAAACCTTACGGTCCATGCTTCCCTCTTTCTGTGGAGCAAATGTTAGAAAATCTTCAGTAAGTGTCTGTGTGATAAACAGCATTTTAAACTGAAGCATCCGCAAGACCAAAGCACAGCTCCCAAGGCAGCGATCGCTGGAAATTAATATCCACACTTATCAACACTGGCACGTAGGCTATGGATCCTCAAACACATCACAAGTACACCACTTCAGACGGACAATAACAGGCAACACATTTCTGGGACCGATGATGCGGTGGCTTATTTCTGGCGGGTGAGTCGTATGAGGAAAGAAGTGAAACCACAATATCATTATCGCCATCAAATCCCATTTACATAAACCAAAGCAGACAGCAAAAGGGACTTACAAATACTGGAGCAGATAAAAAACAAAGTGCCCATGTTATCTGAAAACAATTTTACAACCAAAGGGCAGTGGACAAACAGTAGACTTTTTTGTTTGTTTCTGTTTTAGTAACATAGTAGATGACAGCACATAGAGACCTGAATGGTCCATCCAATCTGCCCAACCTGATAAATTTTTCTTCTTCTTCTTAGCCATTTCTGGGCAGTACTTTGCTTAGGTTCCAACTACTGAAGTCCATCAAAGCTCACTCCAGCCCATCTACACCATCCCAGCCATTGAAGCCCTCCCCAGCCCATCCTTCACCAAATGGCAATATACAGACTCAGACCGTGCAAGTCTGCCCAGTACTGGCCTTAGTGCTTCAATATTGACTATTATTTTCTAATTTTAGATCCTCTGTGTTCATGCCACGCTTTTTTGAACTCTGTAACTATTTTCCTCTCCACCACCTCTCTCGGGAATGCATTCCAGGCATCTACCACCAGTTTTGCAGCAAGATTTTTTATTCAGCTTCAAAATCCAAATCTTCAGTTTCTTCTCAGGTTGAAAATCTGGGCTACATGGTCATACTGGCCTCCAGCCTAGATAGGGAGAAAACAATAATTCAATGTGTTGAAGCCAGGAGAGAGAGATCAATGGCTCATCATTCAGTTTGAGTTACAGCAGATTCAAGTGAAATCCAGGTCATAAGAAGATGAAAATAAGGAGAAGAGTCAACTTTCGGTGAGAGTAATTATTGTACATTCCAGGGACCAGGGCTCAAATGACATTGTTATCCATGTGCCACGTAGAGTCCTTTCTGTCATTCTTAATAAGTGGATTTCATTAATCAGATCACAATTTGTTGCACATCAATTACTTAAAAAAATGAAAAAAAGACACTCCTGACTTAGATATTAGTTCTACACTAATTATAATTAGATAAGTTGGAATAGAAAAAGGTGAAATGGCTTGCCAAAGGCTGTAGAACCTGTGTGAGAGGGATTATAACCCTCAAATTTCCAATTCTTCGACCTCCATTTTCAATACCGGGGACCTCTGCTCGCCTCACTGACCCCCTTTCGGTCTAATCTACTATCCCCTCAGTTACTCTGTTTGTGATCGCTGACTCGTCACGGAATAGAGGGCAAAACTCTGTTTATTAATCCAGAGTTCTTATCCCACTTTAATATTACTCTTGGTTCATCTAGGAGTTACCGTATATCCCTATTAAAGAGCCATCATAAAATGGAAACCCGAGAAAGCCACATTCTCGCCGTGAAGTCATGCATGAGACGTTGGTTGCTCATTATTGCAAAGGGCGGATGGCCTCTTGGCTGTCAGCAGTCTGAGCTTTCTTGAATTCTGATTATAATAACCAGCTCCTGGGAAGACAAGGACCAGGGATCTTTCAGGTATTTGAGTCCTGCCTAATTGGATCAGGTTTCATATTCCTGTTCAAACTTCTTAACTTACATAAAGCCCCTACTGTGCTCTTTCAAACAATTATTCTGTCCCTGGCAGAGCTGGGACATGTCGAGGTGCGGCGTCTCACGCTTTCAAGTGGAGTGCTCACTTGCACATTGCTGTCACTTGCTTTCAAATGTCAGCCGTCCCAAAGACCTTTAATTACATCCAACCAATGGAATATTAGATTATCAGTTTTTTGTTTCATAAAAGGTCCCTGCTTGGTGAGATAACTCAGCAGAAGGGCATCATTTCTGTTAGGCTCCAGTGACCAGCATCTAACAGAGCTGACAGGTGCTTTCTGATATATCTCTCAATCTAAAGGGGAGTTAGAAGAGTTAAACCCAGTCTGACAATTTCTCTCCTAAAAAGGCAGTCTGGAAACCCTAATTCAGGCACTCCTATGATGTCCCGTCTAAAAGCCTCCTTACGCCATGCAAAGCCGATGACAGAGAGGACTGTTTGTTTTAAATGCTGGCCCTGGAATTTCAGTTGTTCAGTGTAACTATACCTAGGGTTACCAGATGTCAGGATTTCTCCAAAGTCCTCCTTTTGAGGATAATGTCTGGGGGGGTCTGGACGGCTTTTCAAAACCCAGCACTTTGTCTGGGTTTTGAAAAGCTTTCCGACAAAATCGCGTCGGGAAGGGGCATGCGCGGATTCAAGGGCACACGCACGTAACATCATTGTGTTGCGTCCATGCATGTGCGGATGCTGTCTGGGGGGCAGGACAGAGGCAGAACTGGGCGGTTCTGCGGGGTGTGGCTAAGGGTCCAGATTTTCCCCAAGGGTAATCTGGTAACCCTAACTATACCTATTCAGCATTGACACCTTGGCTGGAGAAATTGCATTAGTTACCTGTGCGATTACGTATCATTTTCAAAACATTAACTTTGATATTTAAAGTCATTTACCATGGAATTCCTCGGTATCTATCACAAGTTATGGCAATTTACCGAACTTTGCGATCTGAGGGTGCAATGCAATTGGCTTTGACAGATTTCTCAAAAATACATTGAGAACACAAGAAGATCTGCTATTTCCATCATGGGGGTAACAAATTAACTGGACCGCTAAGAGCGTTATCGGATAGTCAGATGTTTAAAAAAATTCTTAGAACTACATTATTTTTAGAAGCATTTCAATAAAGTTGAAACGTTCAATCCTGGTTTTAAGATGAACTGTACTGTGAAGAGAAATTTTTTTAAATAAATAAAATATCAAGCCACCATGGAGGAAACCCTCTAACCCAACCCTGTCCTGGAGGACCACCAGGCCAGTCGGGTTTTTGGGATAGCCCTAATGAATATGCATGAGAGAGATTTGCATATAATGGAAGTGACAGGCATGCAAATCTGCCCTATGCATATTCATTAGGGCATTTTGGAATGCAGGAAATAATTGTGTGTGTTGCGTGCTTGAGTCTCCAGTTCTGTACTTCCTCTCCACTGACATGACCTTTTCGTTCCGTGGTTCCCCATCGCAGTTACACAACACTGCTAAATTACTGAGCTGGTTAGTGTTTCCATAACTCCACCTATTTACCAAAACAATATTAGTGTGACAAAACCCAAGAATTATTGTGACCTGATTCCCAAGATTAGGGAGGAATTATGCAGTTGGCAGTCGTGCTGAGCTGGAATATGGAGAAGCTGCAGAAACAATGAGGTTAGTGAGCAAGAACTTGAAGGCATCTCGTTTAAAATGTGCCGAGGTATGGCAGTGGATTGTAAAATTCTGACTGCTGACATCACCGATGGGAATTTGAGAACCCTAAAGACTAGAAGACTTCATCTCAGGGCAGAGACAATACCAATATCGTACAAGAAATGTAAATATAGAATTGAGAATCAGGTTTAACAAATAATATCTGAAAAGGATAAGACTTTGGGCCTAGGAGAATGTTACTTTGGGGAACGTAAGAACTGCCATCTCCGGATCAGACCTTCGGTCCATCAAGTCCGGTGATCCGCACACGCGAAGGCCCAGCCAGGTGTACACCTGGCGTAATTTTAGTCACCCATATCCCTCTATGCCTCTCGTAAGGAGATGTGCTTTTAAATCCTAGAACGGTGGATTCCGCAATAACCTCCTACTGATGGGCTACTGAACCTATAAGATGCCTGAGAACAGGAAGAGATTAATTCAGTTACCTACTGTTACTTGTGCTTAAATAAGCACTAACTCAATTCTGAGTGTGGTGTAGTGGTTAGAGCTATAGCCTTAGCAGCCTGAGGTTCTGGGTTTAAATCCCATGCTGCTCGCTGTGACCCTGGGCAAGTCACTTAATTCTCCACTGCCCCATGTATATTAGATAGATTGTGAGCACACCGGGACAGCCAGGAACAATGCTTGAAGTACCTGTATGGAAACCACTTTGAGCGTGGTTGTAAAACTACAAAAAGGCCGTATACAAGTCCCAATCCTTATAGGACCATCTTATACCACAAAACCAGGCAAGAAGATAACACCATCAATGCTGTTGTATGCTTTTATTAGTCTGTGTATGAGCGTAGGGAGCAGTGCAGAGCATTCAGTGTGCTGGCCTGCACTAAAAACCACTATCACGGTTTTTAAAAGGTGGGATTAATGAAGGCCTTTTTTTTTTTTTTAACATTCTACAAAATCCAGTAACATGACATGAATTACATCATGCGCCCGGAGGAGGCAGCCCGGCTATCTTCTGCGGTTGGTAGCGAACCCGGAGATGCAATGCTGCGCTGTATCCTGCAACCAGCATTCTCATCTTGGCTGGACTGAGAACTTTTCAGTGCTTCCTTGCACATATACAGATAGTCCAATCATAAGACATTATTAAGATGGACTTAGGGAAATTCACTTCTTATTGCTAAAATATGCACAGGTTTTGTTCTGCCTACTGAGGTCAGACAAGAGGAAAAATCCTATTGGCTAAAGTAGCAACAATGAGAATCTAAGCTGGCATCCCTTCTGTTACGAGAACTGCACTGGCTACCTATAGAAGGGAGAATACTTGATAAACTCTATTGTATACTATTTAAAATACATTTTGAAGAAACTCCAGATTATATGCCTTAACTCTTTCATTTTTCTATTAATCCATCTTTGAATCTGTCCCCTTTCAATTTCTCCGAGTGCCCCCTTGTACTTGAGGGAGTACAGAGAAGAGCAACTAAACTGATAAAGGGAATGGAAAATCTCCCATATACCGACAGATTGAAGCAGTTGGGACTTTTCTCCCTGGAAAAGCGGAGACTTAGAGGAGACATGATAGAAACCTTCAAGATCCTGAAGGGCATAGAAAAAGTAGACAGGGACAGATTTTTCAAATTATGGGGCACCACAAGTACAAGGGGGCACTCGGAGAAATTGAAAGGGGACAGGTTTAGAACAAACGCTAGGAAGTTCTTTTTCACTCAGAGGGTGGTGGATACATGGAACGCGCTTCCAGAGGCTGTTGTAGACAAGAAAACATTAAATGGTTTCAAAGAAGGTTTAGATAGATTCCTAGAAGAAAAAGGGATTGAAGGGTATAGATAGGTATAGACCACTACTCAGGCAATGGGCCTGATGGGCCGCCGCGGGAGCGGACCGCTGGGCAGGATGGACCTATGGTCTGCCTCAGCGGAGGCAACTTCTTATGTTCTTAAATAATGACACTTTTCATTACATAGATATAGATCTTTTAACTCCACCTGGGCTTATCAAGCAGCAAAACTTTGGAAAACTTTACTGACTAATAGTAACCAGCAATCTAATTTTAAGATTAAAAAAAGACCTAAAGATCTAGCTATTTCAAGATTTTGTTATTAATTCCTAACTACTGTAATAATTTGTATCTTCATAATTATTTATGTAAACTGCTGTGAACTTCATGGAGGTATTGGCAGTATATAAATAAAGATTGCATTATATTGTATTGTATTACAATTCACCCTACACTTCCTTGAGAAAAACACCTTACTTGTTAGCAGGAAAGGGAGCAGGCAGTCTCTGAATAAGTGCTCTGGAATGTTCCCATGGAAGGAAGGAAGATACAATAGGAAACCTGTCTGGTTTCCTAACCACCAGAAGGGTAAGAATGCCAACGAAGCCTTTTACTGCTCCCTTGGTGTTAAGATGTATCTCCATAGGAACATAAGAATTGCCATACTGGGTCAGACCGAAGGTCCATGTAGCTCAGTATCCTGCTTCTAACAGTGGCCAATCTAGATCACAAGCACATGGCAGAATCCCAAAGAGTAGCAAGATTCCATGCTACCAATAGCAGAGATAAATAGTGGTTTTCCATGTGTTCAACTTGTCCAAATCTACCTATTCTCTGGCAGCAAGTTCCAGAGCTTAACTATTCATTCAGTGAAAAAGTATTTTCTCCTTTTTGTTTCATGTAGGTTCATGGAGTGTCCTCAAAACTTTCTACCTTTTCACAGAATAAGCAATAGATTCATGCTTCCCTGTTCTACTCCATTCAGGATTTTGTAGACTTCTATGATATCCCCCTCAGCCATCTCTTGTCCAAGCTGAAGAACCGTAATAGTCTCTTAAGCCTTTCCGCATATGAGAAAAGTTCCTGAGAGAGGCTGGTGCAACCATAAATGTTTGAGAAGATATGGATTCAATGTCCCAAAAATATGTTTTACATTAACTCATCAATGTTAAATTAGCATGCTTCAGGTAAGATGTGTTTGTTGGAAGACCAGTTTTTGTGTAAAAATAGGTTTTTGAATCCTGTCTCTCCGGATTTCTAAGTCAATCTCTCTCCCAAGTCAAAATGCTATGATCAAGTGCTTTGCTCTGTGTCTCCAGAAAGTGAGGGGATGCCACAAATAAACATTTGAATAGATTATCCATTTGACATTAGCTTGAAGCCTGTGAGCAAGAACAGTGACTGAGGGACCGAATGGGTATCTACTATGGGGTAGAAAGGGAAGGAGTGAGTAGGAGCTTGGTTGATCATAGCATTGAAGGGGGCTGAACTAATGGATCACAACATTAGAAGACAGTTCCCAAAATGGGCTGCAATTTTGGAGGGTGCCCCTCCTCCTAGTTCTTCCATGTCAAATATTTTTTTCAATCTGGTCTAATATTCCAATGAGTTTAACAGCCATAACCAAAATCCTCTCTTTTTTTGGTAGGCATATTTTTCAATATACGCCTAGTTGACAAATGGGGATAATCCTCATTACATGTAGGAAGTTGTGGCTTTCATTGATTTCCATAAGAAAATCAGAATGACAAATCTATGCATGCAATCGGACAAACCTAGTATCTCTGCTGTATCAGTTTACAAGTCACCATGAAGGAAGAAACAATTGCCCCATCTTCAGGCTGGGAAGTGTCAGCTGCTAATGCTTCTTCATCTATCACTTCATTCCAGGATGACGTCACTTTCAGAGCTCTATTCTCTCCAACACATAGAGCAAAGAAGGGAAGGAAAATGAGTGGAAACAAATTTTGTGGGGACATGAAAAATTATTTTAGAGCTTTGCACTCTAATACTGGGCCCTAAGTGTCCCTGATAACGCACTAGCTGTGACTGCCTCCCTCTGCTCCCCCTCGGGTCATGAATCCAAAATCCCAAACCCAGTTGACTCAGAGAGCAGAAGACCTGACCTGGGAATCAAACCAAATTGTCTTCATGCTGACCAGCTGTGGATCTACCACCCTGTGTAATCCTGGAGGATAAATGAAAATGTGATTGTGTGAGAGCCCTCTGCTGAAAGACCAGCAGTGGCACACTGACTTTACTACTCAGGTACCCTCCTCCTTGCTAGGTAGCTACTTATCCCATATTCCACAGCACAAGCTCTTCACTCTTCTGAGCAGAATGTTCTAAGAGTCCCTTCTTAAAGTTTAATTCAAAACCACCAGATTGGGCATATTATTGTAGACGACCCTTCTTTACCCTTAGAACAGAAATCAGAACTAAAAATCTCTCTGTTTAGATTGCCACTCATGGATTAAACTATCCTTTTCAGTGCTGGGGGGCAGGCTGGTAGATTGGTGCAATAGGGTTACCATGCATTAGTGTTTGCGCGAGTCAGGGAAACCCATGTGCCAAACCTTGCTTGCTCTGCTCTTCTCCATTTCTTAGTTTTAAATATTATAAACTACCATTGCTGAATAAATAAACATAAAGAAATTCTCATCCCCCACTGCCTTACGTAGATCTAATCTCAACTCTGCATGACTTAAACAGAACTGCCTTCCCAGTCTCCTTTACCTGTTGTAATGTAGACTGAATAACACTTGGCAAATGGTAGACTGTATGAAAGGGGAGATAGGAGCTTCAAATACCATGAGCAAAGAGGACATCCCACACCCCATCACCACCCCACCTTTGCTTTCTGCATTCCAAATTATTCCTTCTTCCCACTGTCATCCTTCACTCTCCCCCGTTCATCGGAATGAAGCTCATATATCTCTGCATCACAAGCCATTGTTTATCTTTTTGAAAAACCAGACAAGATTCTCTCTAATCTAGTCACGTACACTAAGTGGGGGGGGGGGGGGGGGTTCAGTGCCAATTCCCCTTTGCATTCTCTTACAGGAACTGAACCAAGGACCAGGATTTCTCAACATGCATTTCCTGAAATCCAGTAGTCAGTGCATTTATTCAAGGCCAGTCTTATCAAGAAGGGACTTCCCTTTTCAAGGCTGGGGCTCAGATCCCAGAAACCAGAGAATGTGTCTGCATTTGCATTGGAATGTGTTTTGAAATTGGACTGCTCCCGATAAGAAAAATAGTAACATAGAAAACAAAATTCAAATTCAGGTCCTCACCAAGAATGAAAGGAGTCCCATCTATCAAAAGAGAAATCCAAAGCAAAAATTAAGACCTAATAACAGAGCTGTACGGGGTCATGTTTGCTCTCTTCCTCTAGGCCATCTGTAAAAGTAACATCTCTCCATATAGACTGTGAGGGCTCTGGTTGGCTCTCACAAGGGCAGGAGATTTGTTGAAGCACATTAAATCCGCTCTTAATTTTAAAACTCTTCTAAGTAGCACCATTGTCTGAACTCAGAGTCCTCTTATTTATTTATTAAGATTTCTTTATCAGCTTCTTCCCAGCTGATAGTATTCAGTGTGCTTGGTTTCCCAATTGTTTCCATGATACCTTAAAAACAGATGGTGGCCTGACAGGCAACTGCTGAATGAGCTCTGGTAGCTTTATATTTTTACCTTTATGCCTTCTGAAGGATTGCAAAGAGGAAGGGGAAAGTGAGGGCTTTCCCCTCGGTAAACCCTGGATCAAGATGTTGGCATGTAGTCTACAGTAGTGCTGCCCGATTCACGATTCGAATCAATTCAATTTACAAAAAAAAAAATCAGCCTCCCGATTCGATGACCGACCCTTCCCCCATGCCTTCCTAAAGCAGAAGCAGCAGCGCTGTCTCGTGCTGGCTGTTTGCTGCCGCTCCTGCTTGAGGGGGGGAGGGTCAGTCAGAAAGGCCTGCTGTATACCCCCGCTCTTACCTTAAGCAGCTAATATGGCAGCCTGCAGGATCGCTGGTGCTATAGCGATCTCTGTAGCTGCCCGTCGTCCTGAGTGGCACATTCTTTCTGCTACAGTCCTGCCCCTGCTCCGACGGCAGAGAGAACGTGCCGCTGAGGATGACGGGCAGCTGCAGGATCGCTATAGCACCAGCGATCCTGCAGGTTGCCTTATTAGCTGCTTAAAAGAGTGGGGCAGCTGGGGGAACATGCAGGCTTGCAGGGGGGAGCAGGCCTTTGCGGTGGGGAGGAGGAAGAGTGCCTTCGTGGCGGGGGGGGGCAGGCCTTTGTGGCGGGGAGGAGGAGGAGGAAGAGTGCCTTTGCAGCAAGGGGAGCAGGCCTTTGCGGAGGGGAGGAGGAAGAAGAGTGCCTTCACGGCGTGGGGGAGGGGCAGACCTTTGTGGCAGGGAGGCAGGCCTGTGCAGAGGGAGAAGGAGGAAGAGTGCCTTCGCGACGGGGAGGCAGGCCTGTGCAGAGGGAGGAGGAGGAAGGAGTAAGAGAGGGGAGGGGAGATGACAGACCTGCGGTGAAGTGAAGGGAAGGGAAGAGAGAGACCAAACCAAAAAGAGGAGGAGGAAAGCAGAGGAGAGGTGCTGGACTAATGGAGAGAGGGAGAGAGAAATGCAAGACCACAAGGGGAAGGGTACAAGAAGGACAGATACTGCTCCAAAGTAGGTGGGCAGGGTGCAGGATGGCAGGAGAGATAGTAGGAGAAAACCTGTACCTGGGGAAGGGGATACAGGAGGTAAGGAAGAGAGAAAGAAGAAGCTGGATATGGGGAGAGATAAGATGTTGGGCATGGAGGGAGCATAGGAACAGGGACACAAGGGGGACAGTACTGGAGAGGAGAATAGGGACAGGGACACAGAAGAGAGATGCTGGATGAAAGGGTAGTTGAGAAAAGGAGAGATGGTGGGGTCCATTGCTGCAGCTGTGGGGGGATGGAGATGAACAAAAGGAAAGATGCCTTACCTCCGGGGGATGAAAGGGAAACAGAAGGGGAGGACAGAGATGAGAGATGGAAGATGGATGGTTAGCATGGAGAAAGAAGAAAGAAGGAGAGCCTGATCAGAAGATAACCAGACCAACATGGGACCAACATGATTTGAAAAATGATCAGACAACAAAAGGTAGGAAAAATAATTTTATTTTCTGTTTTGTGATTACAATATGTCAGATTTGAAATGTGTATCCTTCCAGAGCTGGTGTTAAACCGCAAACGTGAGCTAGGATTTAACAGAGAGGAAAAGTATTTTTTGTTTGTTTATTTTGTTTACATCACAGGACCAGTGTGGGTAGGAGAGGGCAAAGGGGGTGAAGAGGCTATAAAATAAACCTAGCAGGATGTTTGGAAAAAACACCCAATTGGGCAGGAAGATCGAATCGAAAAATCAATTCAATAGGCTGAATAGAATCGAAATTTTTTTTCCTGAATCGGGCAGCACTATTCTACAGTAACAGAAGACATGACCTTTGCTGGTACTTGTAGCAGATGTTTCTTTCAGTCCTCCCACACAGTTTCCTCCAGGGCCATTGTTAAGAACCAACAGATGATATGAAAAATATTGGGATTATCGACAGGCATAGCAATTTGCTTTCTCCATTATTGTTGATGTCATTATCAAGCTTGGAGGAGAGCTGAGAGCAAGATGGTTGGCAAAAACAGACACATAATGGCAGATAAAGGCCAAGGGCCCATCCAGTCGGCCCATCCGCAGCATCTACTATCCCTGGATATGTCAAAAAAATAGGTTTGATTATCGACACTTGGATGACCTGTCTTTTAGGTCATCCAAGTGCCGACTTGGGTGGGTTTTTAGATGTGTTTATGTTTTGATTATGAGCCCCATGGTTTCAAAATTTTGGAATCCCTAGTGCATGCATTCTTTCATCTCTACTTTCTCTGTTTGCTGCTTTTGATGTAGGGAGCATGATTCCTTTCTTTTATTTTTGTGGCCTTTCAGGTCATCTGAGAACGATGGAGGTGCGAGATTCCCCCCTCCGCCCCCCACTAGTCTCTCTGGATTTCTGATCCTTGTCCATCTCAATCTACTTGTTTCGCTGTCCTCGCTCTCTGACAGCCCCGAACTCACCCAAACCCAGCACACCCTTGGCAGCTTCTTCCTCCACTGGACAGAGCCTACTAGGGTTGCAGCACATTTATGGATGACCAAAGATATTTATAAGGTTTTTTCCCAGCAGGTCTGTTCTTAGGCTATGCATAAAGGTAGTCTATACAGTAAATTTATCAGCGTTTGGCAACCCTGGTACACACGCAATTTACACTAAGCCTACATCAATGCAATGCATAGTAACGTAGATAAAGACCTTCATGGACCATCCAGTCTGCCCATCAGTCACACTCATCATCAATGCAATGTTAAACCAACTATCTAGTAATTATTCATTTTACTTGCTAAGTTCCCCAATAAGATATCTTCCTTTCACCCCCAAGATTGGCAAGACCTGTACTCGGACATTATGAATGTGGTATAAAATATGCACACTTGTTGCATATGGACATGGACCACAAAGTCTGTCCAGCATCAGCTTCATTTCCCCGTTGCTGGAGTCACCGTCAAAACTAACTCCAGCCTGTCCCGATCCACCTTGCCAAATACTGGACGTAGACTGTACAAGTCTGTCCAGCATCAGCTTCACTTTCCCACTGTTGGAGCATCGATATAAGCGTCACTCCTGAAGTGATAGTTGTTGATTTGTTGAATTCTGTGTCTATACTCTCCTCTTTCCAGCTAAGGATTCTTTGTATCTCATGCATTTTTTAACTCAGCCATTGTTTTTGCTTCTACCACCTCTCCAGTGAGGATATTCCAAACATCCACCACCCTCTCCTGACATTACTCTACGTCTACGCACCCGCAAACCTGTATTATTGTTCTCTAGTTTTACCATTTCTCTGTCTCTGGAGAAGATTTATTTGAATACATACAAACGTAAGGAAGTTCTTCTTCACCAAGAGACTCTTCCAGAGTCTGTCATAGGGGAGAACACCCTCCAGGGATTCAAGACAAAGTTAGACAAGTTCCTGCTGAACCAGAACGTATGCAGGTAGGGCTAGTCTCATAGGGCGCTGATCTTTGATCAGAGGGCAGTCGCGTGAGTGGACTGCTGGGCACGATGAACCACTGGTCTGACCCAGCAGCGGCAATTCTTATGTTCTTTGGTATCATATCTCCTCTACCCTTTCTTCTCCCCCAGGGTATGCAAATTCAGGTGTTCGAGCCTCTTCTCATACGTCTCTTGGCATAATCCCGATATAATTTTCATCGTCTTCCTCTGGACCGCTTCATAGCTTCTCACATCCTTAGCAAGATACAACCTCTAAAACTGAGTGGTCTAGAAGTAGAGCTGCTGCCTTTGCACCCAGAGGTCATGGGATCAAATCCAATGCTGCTCCTTGTGACCATGAACAAGTCACTTAATCCTCCATTGCCCCAGGTACAAAATAAGTACCTGAATGTATGTAAACTACTGTACTTTGAATTTGTAACCACAAAAAGGTGGTATATAAGTCCAATTCCCTTTCCTTAATTGAACACAATAGTCCAAGTGGGGCCTCCCCCACAACTTGTACAGGGGCATTAACACAAGAAAAGATGCTTTAAAAATATTTCAGGAATCAAAACAGCTGAGTTCATTAACAAAGACATTCATGATTTTGTTTCTATCCAATTGGCACCTGAATTATAGGGGTGGGACAAAAAGATTGTTCTAGTACTCCTGCTTTAAAGAAAGAAATTCCTCTTTGAATACAGCAATGAGTCTTGACTGACTAATCTTTGATAATGGACATATAGCACTTTGAGGTGAAGGTGTTAAACCATGTGCATCAACTTTCAAGTATTTATTTTAATTAGAAAAGGATAAAGGCATTCAGTGGTGTCACCGAATTCCCATTCTTTCCGTTAACCCCTGTCATAAAACAGAACCGTGCAATCAATAAAACAGGAAACAGGAGGACTCGCCTAAGCTCATTGCTCATGCTCACTGCATCTTAACAGAGCAAGTTGCATGACCAAAGATGACCAGAAGTCAAGGTCACAGCCCTGCCTCTGTTGCTATGCTAAGTAAAACACTGGCCATCCCTAACAATCACCCTTTGAAAAGTCATCCATCAACTCTCCAATTATCAGATTTTCAGATGTAATCTCTCATAACACTATGTAACTTTTTTTGTTTTGTTTCTGCTTCATAAGTATTCTTTCTTAATTGCCCATGCCACAAAAGTATAAAAAATGGCTCTCATTCTTATCAAACTTTGCTTTTGTGGCCAGGATGTTGATATTTTGAAATTTACCATTTTGCAGAACATTCCAGATTGATTCCAAGCTAAGTAAACTTAAGGGTCCTTTTATTTATTGGGTTAGTTTTATATCACAACCTCCTCAAAGAGCTCAGAATGGATAACAAAGTTGACATACATAATGCATAGACAAATTATGAATTTACAAGTGTACAGTAACGTTAGATATATAGAGAGTCAAATTTAGCATACAATTTGGTCATTTTAACATAGTTATTTCCATCTTCAGTTAAACAGAGTAAATCTAGTTCAGCATACATTAGAATATATGGTTAGAAGGGAGTGACTGGATTTATGGGAAGAGGTAAGCTTTTATTGCTTTCCTGAAGTTCAGAAGCCCTTTGAGGGATCTGATGTGAGGAAGCAACTGATTACAACAGCTTGGTAGGAAGTGGGAATAGGAATAGTGTCTGGCACTCTGGAGTTGGAGGGCGTGACCAGGAGGAATTTCCTCCAGGGAGAGGAGTGGTCTGTTTGGGACATATGGAGGAAGTTCGGTTGATATGTAGCTGGGTGCCATGTTGTGTAGAGACTTGTATGATATTACTAAGCCCCTAAAGATATGTTTGGTAATGGGTAGCCAGTGGGCTGATGATAGTGCTTCTGAGACGGAGTCGTGGGTTTTTTAGAAGTCTAATTGCTGTGTTTTGTATGCATTGTAGGTGCTGGAGATTTTTTGCTGTCAATCTGTTGAATATAGCGTTACACTAGGCCATGCAGGACAGGACGAAGGCTTAGAGAAGTTGGGTGGTCAATATCGAAGTAGCTTCTTATTTTCTGGAACTGTCTGAGATAGTAGAATGAGGAGGAGACTACCTGAGAGATGTGACAAGAGAGTGAAAGGTTTGCATAGAGAAATATTCCCAGGCTGCATGCTTAGTCTTTTGCAGTTAGGGTAGTGGTTTCCCAGATAAGAGAGGGACGGGAGTAGGTGCAGTGCTCTTTGCAGATCCAAAGGAGTTCTGGTTTTGAGGTGTTTAGTTGCAGTTTATTTATAGACATCCAGGTTTTGATTTCTGTTAGATAGTTGAGGAGTTTCGCAATCTGTGAGTCATGTCTCTTCCCTAAAGGAAGGTATAGTTGGATGTCATTGGTAAAGGAAACATAGAAATAGACGGCAGATAAGGGCCACGGCCCATCTAGTCTGCCCACCTAATGACCCTCCCCTACCTTTTTCTGTGAATAGATCCCACGTGTGGTGTTTGTATGCTATATCTAGGGCAGGTTTAAGGTACAAGTTGACTAAAAAAAGGGGACAGTAGGGCTCCTGTGGCACCCCGTATTTGATTGTTTTTTTATAGGGTTGAGCCCATCAGTACACTTTGAGTTCTATTACTTAAGAAGGAAGAGAACCAGCGCAACGCAACATCTTGGTGCCAACCTCAGCAAGTCGTGTAATGAGGTGATGGTCAATAGTGTCAAAGGCTGCGCTGAGATCAAGTAGAATCAGAAGGATATTGTTTCCCTTGTCCATGAGTTTCCAATCATTGATAATATCAAGTAGGATGAATGGGATGGACCTCTGGTCTGACCCAGTGGAGGCAACTTCTTATGTTCTTATGATGGTTTCCATGCTGTGAAATTTCCAAAATCCTGACTAGTAGGTGAATAGGGCTTCCTGTTTGTTGATGTAGGACAGGAGTTGATTAAGTACAGTTTTTTTCATCTTGAATATAAAGGGTAGGTTGGAGACAGGCCTAAGTTGCTGGGGACACCATTGATTCACATAATTTATTTAACAGAAGAAAAAGAACATTTTTTTGAAAACTATTTATATAATGAAATGAAAGATTGAGTACGAGTAAATCTTCATATATTTGTACAGAGTTTTTTCAGGCCAGTGATGAAACGTGAGGCTTAGGGTACTGTTCAGTCCCGGCCAAATGTGGATGAGGCCCGTTTTTCAACTCACTTTTATGATTTAACTTCTGTGTTTATTGATGTTAGACTAAGTGTGAGTGTGGTCTCTCTGGTGAACTATTATACACTACTTTTGTTTTTTTCTTTTTTGATGTACCCAATTTTTAGTAGATCCAAATTTGGGAACCAATAAAATTTGACACCAAGTGCTATTCTATGAACAGTGCTCAAAGTTGGGAGCTCTTTCCAGATCGACATTAGTTCCAGGATCCATGGCCAATTTTTTGTGTGTGAATTTATGCCAAGTAAAAGCGGGTGTAAATTCTGACACCTAAATTAAGCGTGGATATCCTTTAATCTATAAAACTGCGTGTACATTAGCACCGTCGATTGATTGGCACCCAACTGTTATGACTTGACATATGTATTCATATTTGCATATGCAATTTGGAGTGCCATATATAGAATTAGAGCGATAGTGTCCAGTAGAGTTAATTAGTAAAACTGTTTGCAAAAGAATGGTCGTTAAACTTCTGAGTTACCGGAAAGTGATGTTTTCTGTTCAGGGTCCTATTTGTTGGAACAGATTATAAAACAGTTGAAAACTTGTCTCTTTCTGCGCGCTTTTTCAATCTGTAGCAGTGAGTAACGAACCAGCAGTCAAGTATAAGCAAAGAGATGTTGGTTTTATGTTCGGTGGTTGTCTGTTCATTGTCACCTGCATTGTAGTATGTTTGTCTATTGTATTATGATGTTCTGTTGTTTTCAAAATATGTGTTGTATGAGAAGGTTGTAATTTGTGGTTTTTATTTGGATGTTCTGTTGTACTCCGCGTAGAATTGCAGGATGTGTGGAATATAAATAGTCACCAGCAAACTCAGAGGTGCAAGGGGTGGGGGTGCAACAGAGCTCAGACAGAAAAGAACTTGTCTCCTTTCACAGTTTAGTAGGCACGAGGCCAGCGATGCCAAGCTACCCTTTTTGAACTTGTTTCCCAAAGCAGTGTGGGATTTGTAGTGCCTGATGTTGCCCATTGAAATCGATAGGGTAGTAAGAAATCTAGGCCTGCCCCTAGATCTCCAGCCTGGAATTGGGAATCTGGGGTCTATGCAAGTCCCAAAACCCCAATTCTAGCTCCTGGGGGCCTCAGCCCCAAAACAAATGCCACACACCATGGGCACAAGCTGCAGCAGCTGGTCTCAGGCAAAATATGAATCAAAATAACTACTTTCTCAGAGCCATGTAGCTGAGAGAAAGAAGACATTTATTCAGCATGAAAAGAAACAAATCACACATATACTACATTTCCTTCTGCTGTGAACAGCTGAAATTATTTAGATATTGTGAACAGAGAAACGCTGAAAATGAAGGCAGATAAAGAACCTATGGCGTATTCAGCCTGCCCAGCCATACCATCTACCATCCTTTCATCTCACTTAAACAGCCTATGTGCTTGTCTCAGCTAAAGAACACAAAGACCACAGACCAAGGCAGACTGGATAGGCCAGATGGAGGGCCTCTGTACAGCAACTCCATGTTCCCAGCATTGGAGGAGCCCTTTTAAAAACTGAACAGAATGAGAGTCACGTTGCCCTCTGCCTCCTAAAACAGGACAGGGAGCTGTACCAATAAGCTTTTTCTCTCAGGCTCCTCTTTCTGGAACATCCGATACAAACAACTTCACAAACTCACACACTACAGTTTCTGCAACTATAACCTTTGATGTGTAACGTAGGTAGTGGCTGCTCTATGGACTTTGGCATCACAGATGGTCTAAATGTAATGGTATGACTCAAAAGGCAACAGTCACTGTGTCAGTGCAAACACCAATGCACAAACTGTAATTTGGTGGATCCGTCACTGGTGGGAGTAATAAAAAAAAGAACATTACTATAACAACATTACTTTAGCAAATATATTTATTTTAACAATGTGAAGAATGAGAAAGACATGGTAGAAAACAAGTAGATAACCAGCACCAGGTTTCCGACATCTACGGTTATACCACTCTACGTGGACAACTGCAAGCATGGTTCATTTGCATTGTGAGGGAAGGGTAAAGTCTGGGGCCCAACAGGCATCAGCACAGCGCAGTAAGTGAAACAATGGCAACACCCCCATCTTTTTTGTCTGACAACACACATCAATGTTTTATTGATCTTGAGATTTTGGAACCAAAAGGAATCTGAGAAAGGAAATTCAAAAACAAAATACATCAAGTGAATCTGTCCATTTTCGAGGTAGGTTGAGATCGAGGCCTATGCGGGGAGTCAACGGTTGCACCAATGCTGTTAATATTGAGGTACGAAGTACTCCCCTATAGATATACCTATGCATCCCCCACTCTTTCCAAAAGATAATTTGACACAATGAAGGCAGCAGAGCAGAAATAAATGGAACAGAACAAATATTAGATTGATCGAGTTTCATTTGATTTTTTTTTTTTTGCAAAAATTCAAAATGTTATCCAAAAGAAAAACAATTTACATTCCAAAGACTGAACAAAATACAGAATGATACTGATAAAACACAAGGTTAACACAAAGAAACTCAGGCTTGGAGAAAGACTTTACTGTCCAAACGTCATGTTGCACAGAGACCTGAAGGTCACACAAATTTCAAATGTAGTAATTTTAGAACTACAGTGAAACCTGAATAAATTCTCAGAACCCCTGCCTACAGCAATGCCCTATAGATGCATCAAATAACTGGCATGTGCACAGTATGTAGGCACATATGCAACAGTGGTTTATAAAAACAGATCTTCATCCAACTGTGGTCTTTAAAGAAAGCAGCAATTGCTAGTGAATGGGCAGCACTTCAAGAGGCCACCCACTGACCAGAGGCACACAACCTTCACCACCAAGCGATTGTTTAAACTGTTAAGGAAGCAGCACGGTTGACATGACATGTTCCAGTATTGGCATACCCTTGTGCCGCCATGGATCAGATTAATATGTGGGAAAGGCCAGGAAGCCCCAAGCCTAGCCTTGGAGAGCCTCCAGCCAATACTTCCAAGGCCCTGTGCAGGGGACCTTCCATACCCTTCTGCATGTCTGGCACTCTCATCGGACCTTCTAAAGTGGTACCAGGCAGGTAGCAAAGAGTAGAGGTTCCCTATCCAAGTGTCTCCAAAACAAGCTGAGAGAGATCTGAATGAATATGGCGACCAAGTAGGCCAAATTGCATAGTATTAATCTACTGAAGGGGACTTGGGAAGCACTAGCATACCATTACAAAAATCAAAGGTTAAAAGTCAAGTCTTGTACTTCTAAGCAGGACTAGGGTCCAGTGTGCAGAGTGCATTTATGATGCCAATAGCTTCAGACTGGAAGAAAATGAGCTTCCAGCAATAAGGGTAGCTCACTGCACACCCATCGGACGGACCCTGCATGTGAAAGGGAAGCCTTCGCTGCAGCTAGGAGGTGCCAGACCAAAGAAAGGCTGGTTTAGACTCAGTAAAGAGTTTACAAATATGGAAATTAAATAGTCTAAAATCCTTTGTCTCAACCTGCTGTACAATTATAACACAAATATTTACAAAATCTCTGCTTCCTGTCTAGAGAGAAGGGCAAGGTTGCAGCTCCCTTGTGAACTTCATATTCAACTCAATTGTTGGCTCTCTTTGGCATTTCAATTAAAAAAAAACAAAAAACCACTAGATCAGTTTTAAAAAATATCTTAATGTTGGACTCATTTTCTAAATCTTCCCTTACGTCACAAATAATTCAATTTGTTTTCCTGCTCCAAATTTAAAAAGTAAGAAAAGAATTAGGGCTTCTTTTACTAAGCCGCATTAGGGCTTTAACGCATGCTAAATTGCCGCCCACGCTAGACCTTAACGCCAGCATTGAGCTGGCGTTAGTTCTAGCCACGAAGCGCGCGCTAAAACCGCTAACGCAGCTTAGTAAAAGGAGCCCTTGGTGTAGTAAGGGCAATTTGTTATGAAGTGACTGGTTTTCTCTGAAAGGACATGGGAATGGACTACACATCTACGGTGTCCCTGAGCTCTGGCTGAAAAACTCTCCAGAGTGTCACCCAGTACTAACATCTTGGGGGTTTCCAGTTAGCTACTGTAATTCTTTAACTTCTGTTCAATTAGTGAAGCAGAGGGAAAGCAACCCAACGAAAGCACATGCAGTTCTTAGGAGTCTCCATCGATGGTGGTTTTTACCGAATGATGGCTAATGTCAAAGACTAATTAGGTACTAGTCTGTTAAGATGGCTGCCTCCAGTAACTTTAAGTGCAAGATTGAAGAGATGCTTAACGCATTTACGAAAATAATAAAGTCCCTATGCCAGTCTAAAAGGTGCAAGAGAAGTTGAGCGTCCGAGGACTCGCATGCCCCTACTTCATACGGGCCCAACAGCTATGTCTTTACCTAATGTTCCGACAATTAGAATCCACTTTTTTTTCAGGACCAAGTAATATTTTGTTTTCAGTTATAATGGGTTGGTTATTAGCCATCTCCTCTGGCTGACCTGAAACCTACCTGGCCTTGCTTGCTAACCAACATGAAATCAAGCACCGATCAAAGGCCCCGTTTACTATGCTGCCTCAGCTTCAGGAAAGGGGCCTGGTCTTACAGCTGTGTGATAACACTACCTTTGTGTTAAACCGCAAATAAACAGACTTAGCTAATTGCATCATTTTATCTGCCGTACGGTTCATGCATATTAAAAAGGTACATGTTGCATGAAAGGTGACCTGCTAGAAACACAACCATTTTGTAATTATCACACAGTAGATACAAAACCGTCTCTGGAATTTGTAAACAGAGGCCATAGCTAGAAATGGGTATTATGCACGAGTTCTGTGGCACCATGGTACCATCACATTTACCTGACAAAATTTTGGGACTTCATTTTCATTAGACACTTTATTTATATTTTATAATCTTAGAAAGAAAGTATATAAATAACTTTTTATGATTCCTCACTAAGAAAAAAATAGCAATCCACTTTGTTCTTCCATGGATAGCTGCAGCTCTTTCCTTGTACAAAGGGAGACCCAGCGGTACCCATGTTCCTTTTTGTCAAAAATATTGATTCTACACTTTTGTTACATTTTGACAGCTGTCACTTGTCAGAAAAATAATTTACTCCCCACTTTCTTTGTCAAGATGTTTATACATTCTACAAAGGACATAAGCAAAGCTAATAAGTAAATCAAGGAGGTACTTTAATTATGCTAAAATTGTCTTCAAAAGAGCTTGATTCTCCACATAGTTATTTCTGGATTCTATAAACATTTGGAGAAAAGCGTGGTTTGCAATCTTCTATTTTATAATAGAGCCCATAAAGGAAAAAATATCATGCAATAACGTTGGGCAATTTTCCTGCTTCATAATAATTTTAACTCTTACTCTGTCGGGTCATCTATTCAAGCCTTGTTATGAAATACCTCGTATTAAACACCATTTAACAGTTTCACAGCCATCTATTTAGTTTCGTGTCCATGGGGAAAGCCAAAAGACCTCGACAGCTAAGATCTGTGAACATCTAATTTTTGGTGATCTTGATTGTATTATGTTATGCCACTCGCCAGAACCACTTCTTCAGGGCAACAGGATTAATGAGAGTGCGTTAACATTGCTTCATCAACTTCAACGTTAGATGCACTCTCATTTGTCCTGTTGCCTGGGGGGGGGGGGGCTGTATGGCTTGTATGTGTGTTCATAAATCTGCACCTTCATCTGTTTAGTTTAACCTAGAACTTCAGAGGTTTTTTATGCCTGTGATATGTGACTGAGGCTTTTTCGTCTGTTGTTTCTTATGGTATATTAGTGGGGTTGTTTGTTTGGATTGCTGTTTTTGTAAATTCTCCACTCCTGTTTATGTTGTACTGTTATAGCACAGTACCTTCACAATATCACCTCGAATAGCACGAAATTCATAGATGTTAATTAATGCGGAAGGGCACAGGCTCAGGGCTACCGTGCATTGCCAATGGCAGGAAGAACAGATTAGTACAGGAATGGTTCTTCTCTACATCAAGGGAGACTCTCCTCAACAGGATCTCAGGTGGAGGAATGGGGGTGCCTCCCTCCCGAGATATAGGCAAAACCCATTAACAGGGCTTACTGCTGCTCATGCCTTGGTCTAGAGTATGGTTTTTCAATCTTTAATATAGATTTGTTTATTCTTTCCATAGCCTCAATGTAGACACTAAAGTCCTGAAACACAGCCACACATGCATGGAAAAACAGTATTTCTAAGATACATTTATAGCAGTGTTTTGACTACAGTTCGATCAGATAAGAGAGCTCATGTTGGCACAACATAAGACATCCATCTGAAATGATGGAGCATGATAGCTATGAAATACTGCATGCTGTTCCTAGTTGGGTCTAATAACTTTTTCTTCCTCTTTTCTAGCCCGGGTATGTCTGTTGGGTCTGGCTATCAAGCAGAGGTTTGTGGCTACTTCACCAGCTCAAACAAGTGATAGTGCTAATAATGGCTGTGAAGCATTACTTTGCAAACAGCACAACTGAGTTGCTAAAAATGAACCACAGTGTTGCTCTTTATAATCAAGATTTTAGCAGATTTGATCAGCTTTTCCACAATGATTATTTGTATCTTTCTATACCGCCTTTAACTGTATGGAACAGAGCAAAGCAGTTTACAAACTAAAAATAAAAAGGGGGAAATGGAAAGACAATATATTTGATAGGATAGAAACATTCATACCATCAATTTTTATGGCCACTATGACCAGGCTATTTTCTTTTCCCATCACAAGAGATGTTAGAAGGTAACCAAGGATCCTACAACTACACAAAATTATGCACTCTTTAAAACAGAAAAAGAATGATCCAAACTGGCCACCGTAGCTCAGCTGAATGAACCGCTGGAATGGAGCAACTGTCCACTCTCAAAAGACAGAGAATACGTTTTAGCAGCTTCAACACAGGTCATAAAGGTTTCCTCTAAATGTCAGTTACTAAACAAAAACAGGCTCAGTTAATAAATAATGACATTATATATTGTTTCATAAATAACATTATTGCTACCAGAAAGAAAGGGCTTTTAACATGTTGTTGGACTGTAGCCAAATACAATGTGGTTTGCCTTATTTTGGCTCTCACCACAGAGCATGGGCCGCAAACATACCGACAAACCTGACAGACATGGGCAGATGCTGGGATTAACCCATAAAAGAGTTAAATAGAAAACCAATCAACCCTTCAATAACTTTATTAAAGGCAAGATAAGGAGAGACCATTTCATATCAACTCAGCTGCTTCCAGCTAGGGCAATATTCTTCAGATTTTTTTTCTCTTGACTTATTTTTATGGTTCCCCCAGTCCCCCATTTTTTTAAGCAGGCAGCTTTCTACTTTTGACCTCCAAATCATTTAGAATCTTCTCCCAATCCCCTTACTATTGACTATAATTGGAATACTATGAGAGTCCCATCGTCTTTAATGTAACTTTCACCCATTACCCCAGATCCCTGTTGAGCAGTTGCTGAGATTCCTTTTCTGGGGGCTTTGAATATACACAAAAGGAAACTAGAATGCCAACTTGGATATACCAGTAGGATAGCCTCTCAGGCCTTAAAAGTGCATAATTTTGCTGAGAGAGAATAGCACTGAAGTGGTCATTTTTGTAAGGGAGTCAAATAAGCTTTCTAGTAGTTTAAAATGCAAGGTGGTGTATTTTGCAACACTAAAAAAGGTTTGTCTGGGCTTTGTGTTTTCATTTAACAGTTTCCGAAATAAAGCATTCTGGACAAGCTTCTTCCCTGACCTCAAGTTGCTCATTCATAGGAAATACTCGCCTAATTCATTTCACATCTATCCTCAGACAAAGGGAGTGGAAGTGCAGCAAAATTCAAAAGTCATAGAACAGCAAGTTAGGCAACAATCCCAGGTACCCAAGCCTTGAGCTAAAATGAATAACCTATTTCAAAACCAACAAGGCCTATGGGCTTACAAGAGACAGCGATCCAGCACCTAATTTTGCCACTGTGCCTTACTCACCGATTAAACACAACTGGGTATAAAGTTAAATATCTGTGCTGAGATTGCCATCTGAACACACTGATTGAGAAGTGAGCTAGAACAATCTGGACCACATTTTGTAGATCCTTTGCATGAAATATTCTAGACAGGAGGAAACCCAAAGCTACAAAGATTTGATGCCAAGACTGCCCATGTCTAGCTAGAACACTTAGCAAGCCATTTCTCCTAGTGGAGGCGCCTTCAAATTAGCTAGGCTTCCATAGATCCAGTGGGAAACATTGCAGGTACAGAAGGCTTTGAAGCCCATGAAATCCTAAGCATCATACTGTCTGCTTTCTGGGCTCAGTTCCTCTTGTTTCCTTTTTATCTTCTGCAAGGATACCATTATCTCTTGTGGCTGAAGAAGGTGTACTACTTACTATGGCCTTACCCGGTTGTTAAACACATCTCCTTTCCACAGGGTCATGTCTGTATTTGTTTCCAGGTGAAGGCTAAGAGGAACAGTACAAATTTCAAACATTTGTTTACCTCAGGAATGATTTGGTTTGTCTTTCTTGACAGACTTGCACAAAAATGTTTTGGGAAAAATGTAGCTTTAAGCAGCCAATGATGAAATCAGTAATTATAGAAGTTTGAAGTACCCTCCAAGGTCACTGTAGACATTACACAGACCAACAAAGCAAAATCGTAATGAATGAGGTAGTGTGGAATAGCCATAGGCGCTACGAGAGCTAGCTCCAAGTCCATAGCAGCAGAAAATGATAGGGCCAGGGAGGGAGGCACTTAACGGCCTTAAGGGATTTTAGCTGTCCATCACACCAAACAAATTAAAGATGATATAGCCGAGAGGTTCTGCCAAACTTCCTGCACATTAAGAAGATTCCAAGCATTACGAGGACCTGTAGCTTCCAGCGTTCCCTATGACAACAGCAACGGTCAAATGCCACTAATTTCACGGAAAACCTGTTAGATTTCAGGTGAAAAAAAAAATCCTGACATTTTCCCCACTTACATACTGTAAGATCACTGAACCCAACAAGATAACTCAGAATCATGAGAGAACCTCTTGCTCTACGGAAGGATAGCTTGTTGAGTGGATATACAATGGTCCTCCGTATTCCGGTGCAACGCCTTTTTATGCACTTAGCAACGACGCTTCTATTGATGCAATCTTTGAATTCTGTTGCTCTGTTCTTCCCCTTGTCATGATATTCAATAGCTGGTCCCATTAGCAGGAAGGCAACAATTCAGAGCAGAAGATGTATAAGCTGACACCTCCCAAGATGTGAAAGGGTTAAAGAGTACTAGCATTTATGTGCATAAACGCAAATCACTGGTGCCAAAAGTGCTGGACGCCAGATTCACTTAGCACTTTCCTGCAAGGGCTCTGGGTGTGTTGCCAGGTGCACCAACAAAACTTGTGACGCCGAGTTATAGGAATTGCCCCGAGGCATTTAAATAACCCAGAGCAAACTGCAAAGAACCAATGAAGCCCGGTGACTGCGGTCTCTATTGTATTGACTTTAGGAGGACAGCGATCCCTCAGGAAATGGCTATTAGGCAGGGTTGCCCAGATTATTAGTCAAACCAGTGTAAGACAGGAGGCCCAGGGAGGGCGAACAAAGAACTGAGGCTAATGCATTCCAAAAACCAGTAAATGACGGGGAAAAAATGGGCCAAGACCCTACATCTCAGGGCAACACATTACTGCTGTTACGAAATGTCATAACGAAAAGCTTCCAGGCTATGGTCCCCATAAGGAAAAATCCCATACTCAGAATGATTGCCATCTAACTAATCTGGAAAGGAAAACACCTTTAGGACAGCCAAACAAATTAAACAGGGACACATCTTTGTACAATTCCCAGGATTCCCTACTTACAATCCATGTTACCATCACACTCACTCCTTTACCTGCTTCGGTGAATTATTATACTTGTGCCCAAAAGGAACCAATAATAGGGTTCCACTTCTCCATTAAAAAATATATATATATTTTATATTGTACATACAGCTTGGAATTCACAAACCTGGACCAAGAAACCAAACTTAAGACCTTCTTCTGTATAGTATAAAAAACAAACCCCCAAAAGCCCTCTGAAAATCAAGGAAGTGGCTGTCTGCCTTCGGATGTCACTGTGCATCTGGACTTGCATAGGGTGTGCTTTGTGCAAGGCAAACGGCCTTTCAAATACCTGCAACACAGTTCCTAGTCGTGCTCAAAATGGTTTGGTTTTTCCAGCAGATGTCAGATATCATCAAATTTGTGTTTTAAGTAGTCTTTCATGACCTTAGCAATGGGCAGTTCATCGAGTAGTTTTAGATTTTGAAGGCCTATGCAGTGGCGAATCTGAATTCGGCATAAATCTTGCAAATTCCTGGGCTGTCCTGTAAAAGAAAAAAAAAAAAAGTATGATGTCTAAAATGTCCATACTTAAGCTTGAAAAAGTCCCCTTTATGCTCCTCCCCCACCAGTGCACCCATGGGATCAACCCCAAAACTTCACCTCCTACTGTGCTCTTATTTAGCTGGCAGGAGCTGCCACACCACTACCCAAAGATTTACATATATTAGTTTTCATTGGAGGCTCCTTTCTAATGGACTGTCTCGGACACACCACAGCTAAAGCCTGCTTTACTAGCCACTACTAGAATGCTTTTGCTTTAAAACCTTGTAATGTCAGGAGATCAGTTTATATGGCATTATTTTCTCCTCAAGGCAACTGGTCTTTTAAGCCATGCAGCTGGCAGCGCACAGAGATCTTGGAGCAGGCCTCTCTGATTCCGCAGTTTCCTCCTGGGACAGGAGCATCCCAAGATGGAATTGTACCCTGTACCCCCCAGTGCCCCTTGCCCTGCCTATTGCATCTCAGCCACCACAGAAGAGATACTGAATGGGGAGCGATTTTCACGTCCCAGTCTTCTTTTGCATAGCCCTCTGAGCAGGCCTCTGACTTACTGTCCCCTTCCCCATCTCTGGGGGGGCAGACTCGCCAGAGCTGGTCTAAGCAGGTCCCCAACTGAGGCACGCTTGTGTAGATCTCAATTAGATCGTAAGCTCTTTTGAGCAGGGACCTGTCTCTTGCACATGTCTGGTAGAACTGTAGAAAGAATAAAATACTAGTAGGCTCACCAGAGTAGATCTCTATCATTGTGATCTAATTTGTACCCTGAAGACAGAATGGATCAAATTGGTGGGGGGGGGGGGAGGGAAGTTGCTATATGTTAAAGAGGGAATGGAGTCAAACAAAATAAACCTGCTACATGAAGCAGCAATGTGGAGTCTCATGGATAGAAATTGCATACGAGAACAAAAGGAGTATATTGGTAGGGCTGTACTACCATCCACCAGGACGGAATGAAGAAATGCTTACAGAAATGAGGAAAGCTAGCAAATTACATTACATTAGTGATTTCTATTCTGCTATTACCTTGCGGTTCAAGGCGGATTACATAAGAATTGTCGAGAAATTAAGGTAATACAGGTTGGGTATTTTGAACATTTTAAATTTGATAGGAGTAGACCGTGTGGTAGGTGGAGCTTGGGAAGGAATTGGTCGTCTTAAATAGGTTTTATGTATTTTTTGAAGAGTAGAGGTTGTTTCTTTTTTGAAGGTTTTGTAGTCAGTGGTTGAAGACAGCAAATTGGGCAACACTATAATAATGGGTAATTTCAATTACCATATACAAGTCAAGACCCTCATTTCCCCCCCCCCCCAAAAGAGGAAAAATGGTTGACTTGAATATAAGAACCAACAAACCACAGTGGAGGTCCAAAAGAGTTGGTGTGCAATTTTATTGGTCAAATCACAGAATAGTGCGGTGGCTCGACAAGCACGTGTTTCGACCTCTACGGCCTGCCTTAGGAGCCTTTGTAAATCGCAAGCACAATTTCTCTATGAATAAGAAACTGGAAATTCAAACAGCAAATTACAGACACACACTGCACACGCATGCTTTTGAATTTCCAGTTTCTTATTCATAGAGAAATTGTGCTTACGATTTACAAAGGCTCCCAAGGCAGGCCGAAGAGGCCGAAACACATGTGTGTCGACTATTCTGTGATTTGACCAATAAAATTGCACACCAACTCTTTTGGACCTCCACTATGGTTTGTTGGTTCTGAATTTGTGTGTGGAGGTTTTTCTCCTGGTTTCTGCCTTGACTCGAGTATAAGTCAGGCAGCTTAATATTCAAGTGCCCTCCCCTGTCAGGCTCAGCACCCAGCTCCCTTCCCTTCCCCACTCACTCAAGAGCATGGGTTGGAGGTAGAGTAACCTGCACAGACCAGAAGGTGCAATGTTAGCAAAAGGGAGATAGAGTGGTCTACATCAGTGGTTCCCAACCGTGTCCTGGAGAACCACCAGCCAGTCGGGCTTTCGGGATAGCTCTAATGAATATGCATAGGGCAGATTTTCATGCCTGTCACCTCCATTAAATGCAAATCTCTCTCATGCATATTCATTAGGGCTATCCCAAAAGCCCGACTGGCTGGTGGTCCTCCAGGACAGGGTTGGGAACCACTGGTCTACACAATGCAGAGGTACAACCCTGGCCTTCTTTCTAGGCAGACTGGATGAAACAATTTTGGTCAATTATGTAAAAGAACTAGTTATGAAAGCAGAGGAAACCGATGACCAGCGTCTTTCAGTAAATACAGCCGAGACCCTCCCCGCCTCCTGAGAGAGATAAGAACCCTTTGTGGGAAGGCATTAGCAATGAATATTTCCAGAGTTCAGCACCAGTGACTATACCACGTGGCTTTGAGCCATCTTGGGATTGTGCCTTGCAGATTCCAAGATTATAAATGCATTTCTCATTGATTAGAAACAGTGTCAAGAACACATTCATTTCTTAGCTGCTTCAACATGAAAAAGAAAACAAACACTTGCTTCTTTTTGCCGGGCAACATTGGTCTCTTGGGTTCCAACTCACACCCAAACAATCTACTTTCCACATTGTACATCTCCAATTGTGGCTTCCCCAGGGCTCCATTCTTGTACCCATCCTTTTCAATAGTTTCTCGTTCTCCTTCTTGTCATAATACGGCCAGGAATATGGCTTCAACCCTTATTGTTTATGAGAACATCCAAATCCTTTGTCGCATCTCAGATCTTTCTCTCTCTCCTATATTAGGAACGGTTGGTTGGGTAACATTATTAAGCACTCATTCTATCTTAGCTTTAGAAAACTAGTTAAAACAAACCTGTTTAACTGATTTGTAACCAAGAACTCTTAAAGCCTTATCTCTGTATTCTACTTACATGTACTCGAAGTCCCTACATTGTAACTATTACTCTGACTTTTTTCCCTCTCCACATGTATTCGACAACTTCATTGTAATTATTTTTGCTGCTTGTCCAGCTCTTCTTATTGTAAATCGCCTCGAACTACTATGGCTTTGGCGGTATATAAGAATAAAATTATTATTATTACTTAATGACCATCTCCATCAAGTACCATATATACGCGAATATAAACCGAGATTTTTGGGTCAGTGCAGACCTGGCCCCCTCCCGAACCTGTTTGCAGGCCTGTGCCAGGCCTGGCGTGAGACCTGGTGGTCCAGCGGTGGCTGGGACAGGAGGAATCACTCTTGCCTCCTGTCCCAGCTGATTCTAATTATTGTTATCTCCCTCCCACCTTCTCCACGTACCTTTAATTTCCCTGGTGGTCCAGTGGTAAATCGCGGCAGGAGTGATCCTCTTTTGCTCCTGCCCATGCAGAGCTGCTAGCTAATTGGCTGTCGCGGGTTCTTGTGGTCCCATGAGAACTTGCGGCAGCCAATTAGCTAGCGGCTCTCCACAGGCAGGAGCGAAGGAAGGTCGCTCCTGCCATGATTTACTGCTGGATCATCAGGGAAACTAAAGGTAAGTGGGGGAAGCAGAAGGGACATAATAATTAGAATCGGCTAGAACAGGAGGGATCCCTCCTGTCCCGGCCAGCGCTGGATCACCAGGTATCACGGCAGGCCTGGCAGAGGCCTACAAGGCATTGGGAGGGAGGAGGAAAGGGTACAGAGCCTGAAAGGGAGAGATGGGGGGCTGGGTGCAGAGACTGGCAGGGGAGGGAGGGAGTGAGCTGGACATAGAGCAGCAAGGGAGGGGGAACAGGGTGAAAAGCCTGGCAGGGCAAGGCAAGCCACTTGAATATTACCCTTATCCCCCCCCCCCCCCCCGGTTTATATTTGAGTCAACCTTTCTTTTTTTTTGGGGGGGAGGGAAGTTACCTCGGTTTATATTTTGGTCGATTTATATTCTAGTATATACAGTACCCAGATAGTTAAAAGAGAAACCTCCTTTTTCTAATAACATCTAAATGCAAATCAATCATCTTCCCTAGCCCATGTGCCCTATTACTACCCTGCCCCTCCCATTCAAAATAAGACAGAATCAAAATTTGGCTAGTTTAAAAACTCACTTTCAGGCTAAAAATTGACTGCTGTTCATGCCTCATTTTTGCTATGCATCACTTTCTCTCGATCTACCCCTCTCTCTTCTTTGTACCCTTGTTCTATTTTACTTTGACTACTGCAATTCACTTTCTGCAAGTCTACGGCCTTCTCCACCCTTTTCCATGAAAAATACAAAAAATCCGCTCTAATCTAGACTCGATTGTCAACTTGAACCACTTGGCACTAATTCAGCAGCAGACACCCTCTGTCGCTTTAAAACAATCGTTCATGTGGACTTGAACAAAGCAGCTGACTCACTGCGCCCATCAGGCTCAACTTTAGACTCCTGCCCAGCAAATCTACTGATATTAGTTAAAGAAGCCTTCCTTCAGTCAACTCCAGCCTGCTGCTCTACTCCTCCTCCCCTCAATTGCCAAAAATCAAAAATAATTATTAACAAAAAAGGTTAGGCTTGCACCAGGCCAAATCACAAACAGAAACTCATCTAGAGACTGGTGTTTTATCCACAGCCAGTAACAACACTAGAACTAATTAAGACCACCGTCTTGTAAAATACAAGCTCAGCAGAATCCAGCTTCCTGCAGCTGGTTTTTAAACTCTGCCTTTGATCCTACACACACTTACCAAAGGATGAGAAATGCACTTCCGAGAACAGCTACATTTTATAGAAATAGATTTGTAAAGGACTTTGACACCAAACTACATAGCATCAAAACGACAAATTTATGTCCCCAACCGATCACCGAGATCCCAAGCAGAAAAACGGCTGGTCCTACCACCTGTCTGAAAAAGCCCAGAAACGCTCTTCATATTACATCCCCCCATCCATTAGATCATTAGACAGTCTAGGGAACTTCAGGAAGGCTGTGAAAAGCTTCCTCTTTACAAATCCAGCTCCTCAACGATCTACGTCTGCCCCCCTGACTGATGGATCTCAAAAGCACTGCCTAATACACCAAACGGAGTCTCACTAAAACTCATACGCTAATGCAAGCATAACATGATAAATCACTCCAAACAAAATCAAATTGTACTATATTCTAAAAACCTATCGGATCAAAAATCGCCATACTTCAATGATGCACACACCTGCAAAGCAAAAGCTATTTTACCTCTAGGTTATGCTATGTCTACACGGAAAATGCTGCAATTTAAACCACCCTATGTCCCCACTGGAACTCAATTACCCCTTCCCATCCCCGTGAGTTTTGTCCCTTTCCCATTCCTGTAAGCTCTGCCTTATCCACACAAGCCTCGAACACTTTTAAAGTGTTTGAGGCTTGTGCAGATGAGAACAGAGTTTGCAAGGATGGGGCAGGGACGGGAAAATGAGTTCCTGAGGGGATGGGGCAAAATTTGTCCCCATGTCATTCTCTAGCTGCCCCATCCCTACTACTTCTGATCATTTCTATAGCACTGCCAGACATACCCAGCAATGGGAATGTGTAAGCACTTCTGAAAGGGTAGATCTTTCAAATTACAAAGCATTTGCCCAATGGCAGCAGGCTGGGATGGTTTCTTTCTGGTACCCAGATAAATAGGAAACCCCTGAGCCCACTCTTAACCCTCTTGGCTCTGTCTTCTACCATTGGAAAAAAAACCCCAGCATGGGATTCTGGCCTCCCTGGAGCTCCAAGTTCCATTAGCTGAGTTTGCCGCCTCTGTCCCATTTCCTCTACCAGAGAGGGAAGAATCTCTGCCAGGGCTATGGCGGCAGCTGCAGTAGCTATTGCTAATTTTAACACATGGCTACTGGAGATGATAAAATTAGGTGGTCATTTATCCCGTTATTAATGTGTCAAAATTTTACTACTACTAATCATTTGTATAGCGCTGCTAGATGTACACAGCACTGTACACATTATATATAAGTACTTTCTCTTTCCCTAGTTGGTTCACAGTCTAAGGGGCAATAGAGGGTTAAAATGACTTGTTCAGGGTCACAAGGATTTGCAGTGGGAATTGAACCCTGGTTCCCTGGGGACTGCATTGACCAGTGTCATAAAGTGGGCAGGGCACGAGAATCCTGTCCTCCCCCACCCCCTCAAATCTGACCTCTCTCCTCCCACTCTCCCCACCTTTTTAAACCTTTTAGTTTTTCGCTGGTAGCAACACACAACCACTGCTTGTGATGGACCTGAGCTTTCCTTCTGTCCTGGCGTTGCCTATGCAGGAATAGGAAGTTGCATCAGAGAGTTAATGATCGGGGCTGGTGCAGGACTAAACTGTGTTTTAAAAAATACAGAGGGGTGGCAAGGGCATGACTTGGAACAGATGAGGCCTAAAACTGAATTGCTGTACAAGCTTGTTTTCTGTAGCTGCCACTTTGGAAGTTTGTCTTGCAAAGAACAGAAGAATCCTCGGGCATTTCAAACAGAGTTAAATAAACAGCAGAAATTGAAAGGTCTACCAGAGGAAAGTTTGAAAAAGGTGTGCCTGCATGACAGAATAGCGACTTCAGAAATATAAAGAGGGCAGTATTGGCCAAACAAGGTACTCGCCACCTTGTCAGAAGCTGAATAGGAGCAGACAAAAAGTTTCAAGAGCGCTGCAGCCATGCAAAACAGAACTGATGTAAGACATGCGTTTCGTATTCTTTGTCTATAAGTTCCAAAGATGACACAATATATATTATAAAATTCAAAAAGCTTTTTGGGCCACTTTTAACTTGGACTGGCTAAAAGTTGTATCTGTCTTGGGAAGTCAAGATTTTAAAAAACTGAATTGACCCCTGACTTCTTTAAATGTTAGTTTTGGCCAGAGTTACTGAACTTACACAAGTTGATGTGGCTTTAGAAAAGGCAATTTGCCGCCCAATTCAGACAACGAAGATGTAAGCCATCGAGACGGTGCTGCTGATGAAATTTTACGCTACACTACAAGTCGGAATCAGTCTTATCTGGAGATCATATTTTAAACGGGTGGAAATATTGACCATCCAACTATCCAGCCTCGTCAGCTTTAGCAAGAAAATATCACAGAATACTAGTGACAACTATGTCCTATGAATGTTTATTTTCTAAGGCTGGTCTCATTTCAAAAACGCAAGCAAACCTTGCTCCAGAAAAAGCTAATGAACTGTTATGTCTGAATAACTCATTGAACCATAAATAGAATTTTAAAAAGGCGAAATGATGGTTTTGAAAGATTAAGGTCTCCTTTTACTAAGCTGTGCTAGCGGTTTTAGCTTTGAGCTGGCGTTAGTTCTTGGCGTGTAGCACGGGGTTGCACATGCTAAAAACGCTTCTGCACCTTAGTAAAAGGAGCCCTAAATATACAAGTTTATGGTGCCTTTAAAATATTAGTTTCAAAGTATTACATTTTGTTAGAAATTTTTCTTTATTTATATGCCACAAATGCACGCTATGATTAAATTACTTTCCCCCTCTTTTACTAAGGAGTGCTAGCCGATTTAGCGCATGTTAAATATTATATTCTATGGACGTGATAGCGTTTAGCAAGCGCTAAATCGGCTAGCCCTCCTTGGGAAAAGGACCCCTTTATTTTTAAAGCCCACAATTAATTTTGATTAATTTGACACTTTTAATGGTTGCCCACCTCTATTTTAAAGCCCAGATTGTCAACCTAGTCCTTGGGAAATCAGACAAGCATGCAAATTTATCTCATGCATATCCAGTGTGGTTATCCTGAAACCCCGACTATCTTAGGGTGTTCCAAGGACTGGACTGAGAATTCCTAACTTTAAACTGAAACTCCCTAAATAAAAACAAAAAGATCTTCATGAATGAATTCTAAAGTATTCCCAATCAATCAGGGGGAAGGATCTTTAAAAAAATTAACCTCCTGGGAATGTAAGGGCAGTTAGACAGATTACAAATCCAGGAATACCAGTTTTACTCATGTCTCCTAATGTAGAAATCACAGACTAAGCTACATTAAAAAAAAAAAAAATCATAAATTATCCCTGCCCTTTATCATTTTCAGCTTAATGCGTCTGCAGTCCTCAGCAGATATTCCATCGCTTACTCACACGTCTTTTGCAACTGACAGAGCCATATGGCAAAATTCGATAGAGCTCATCCTGAGAAAGATCTGATCATGGCTTGTGTACTTTCTAAATATCTTACAAATGAAGGAAGCGTCAGTACATGCTTGAGTAACTTTCAAACTTACTAGTTAAAGCAAAATAAGTATCATTGGTGTGATCTAGAGCAGTGGTTCCCAACCCTGTCCTGGAGGAACACCAGGCCAATTGGGTTTTCAGGCTAGCCCTAATGAATATGCATGAAGCAAATTTGCATGCCTATCACTTCCATCATATGCAAATCTCTCTCATGCATATTCATTAGGGCTAGCCTGAAAACCCGATTGGCCTGGTGTTCCTCCAGGACAGGGTTGGGAATCACTGATCTAGAGGCCTCCTTCGCAGACAGACGTGGACAGAGATTTATTATATGTCAGAGGTTGATGAGGGTATCCCTATTGCAGGGTCTCCTAGAAGTAGGAAGATCTTGGATTTTCTTGGTAATGGAAACCACGCGAGATGGGGCCATATTGGACTTAGTGCTTAAACAGGGAAAGTGCTTCTGATGTTACAATGGGTGATGGTTTGGTATCCAGTGAACACATTAGTTTAATATTAAGATAGGAGGAGAGGACTCATTTGAAAATGAAGGTTCTAGACTTTAAAAAATTAACTTTGTTCAGATGGTGGATTACGTCAAGGAACTGTCTGGATGGGAACATCTGGAAGAAGGAAAGCAGTGGGAGAACTGAAAGGAGTTATTGTAAGGGCAACAAACCATTTGGTGAGAAAAAAAGGCCGCTTTGGTTCTCAAAAGTCATGGCTGAAAAAGTAAGGAGAAAGAGGTTAGCTTTCATAAACCACAAAAGATCGCAGAAAGAGGAAGACAGGCTGGTCAAGTAGTCAGGAAAACAAAGATGCAAACGGAAGCAAAACCAGGGGGAAGGGGGAGACATTTTCTTAGATATATTAGTGATAGAAAGAAGTGCAAAAGTGGTCCTGTGAGTCTCAAAGGGGAGAAATATGTAGTACCTGATAAAGCTAAATTGCTCCACAAATATTTCTTCTTTGTTCACATGTGAAGCACCAGGAGCAGGACCGCAGAAGAGGACTATGTTCGTGAGGAGTACATCCGAGGGTGGTAAAGGATGTTCAGGCAACTGTTGGCTGACCTTTTCAATGCTTCTCTAGAGTAAGGAGTGGCACAGGAGGATTGGAGAAGGGTAGATGAGGCCCCTTCACAACAGTGGAAGTTAGGAAGAGATAGGGAACTGGTAAGTCTGACTTCTTAATGAACAGGAGGAACAACCATGAGTGGAAGCTTTAGTCAAAATGGATACGCTGGATGTTTCTAAGATCAAAGAAATGTAATCTCTGATAAGAGTGGTTGTTGAGAATGTTCTCTCGTCATCCTGAGCTTTTTGATCTAAAAATAAATGTTTTTCCTGATGTTGCGAGAGAGACGCCAAAAAAGAGAAAACAATTTCTGTCGTTAAAACCTGGCGTATTAGTTAGGAGCATTGTATTTTTTAAAAATTCCTTGTAAATGTATTGTGAAGTACAAAGCTGTACGTTATACACTTCTCCCTCCGTATTCGTGGGGGTTAGGTGCAGAGCCAGCCAACGAACAGGGAAAAACCGTGAATAATTTTTTGGGCCGGCTCTGACCCACCCCCGCCTTTACCTGGTGGTCTAGCGGTGACACAGGGCAGGAGCGATCTTCCTATGCTCCTGCCCCGTACAAAGCTGTCACCAAAATGGCTGCTGTGAGATCCCGTTTACTACTACTATGAATTATTTCTGCACAGTGTCCCAAAGAGTAAGAAAACAGTCCCTGCTCAAAAGAGCCAGGGAAAGCATGCACAGTAAAGCTTAAGAAATTCTTTCCAACCTTTCTCTAAGTTTTTTGTGTCAAAGTTGGGGGGGAAGACAGGGAAGCAACTTGAATGCTAATAGTACCTCAAACATCCAGTTGAAAAGATTAAGATTACCTCATATACTAGTAAGAATGAATCTTTCTGTAGAAACTGTGATTTAAATTAAATCCCCCCTTGGGAAAGTAAGCAATGCAACATTGTGGAATGGGAAGTGGTTAAAAAGAAAGCAAATGGAGAACAACAAATGAAATGAAGACATTTGTAGATACGAGAGCAAGTTGCTAGATTGGAGGCTCCAAATACTAAAGAAAGGGGAGTTCCAGAAAGAATGGAATCAAAGTACAAAAAACAACCTAACGTAAGATTTTTGAATTTCCCTAAATCAATTGAGATGTTGAGGCAGAGGCGCTCTCCCCACGCTCCTTCCTTGCCACCTCTGTAACATTCCTGGCGCAAACAGCAACCCCCAAGCTGCTGTCGCGCCAGCGTCTGCTCTTCCTCTGATGCCACTTTCTAGGTGCGGGCCCAAGAAGTGACGTCAGAGGAAGAGCCGACGCTGGCGTTACAGCAGGATGGGGGTTGCTGTGCCAGGAATGTTAGAGGTATGGGGCAAGGGAAGGGCGTAGAGGAGGACAGGTGCAAGATGCCCCCTTTACTACGCCACTGTGTTGAGGAAATATTTTAGAGAAAGTTTGAACTTTCCAAAAGATAAATATAGGGGGATAAACTACCTGTCTTAATTGCTGATTTTGGTAAAGCAAAGGGTAGACAGGGGTCCGAACAAAAGAAAGTCTTGAATGTAACAGAGTTCCTTGAACCATCGTTGGAGCCAATAAATTCTAGGTCGGACCATATCATCGTTTAAAAATGTTATTTTTGGTGTATGTCGCAACAACTTTTGGGATCGTTAAAGCAGATGCAGACTAGGCTTTGCAAGGATACAATTTTAAAAAATTTAGGCCCCCTTTTGCAAAGCTGTGCAGCAAATGCTCTGACACTCTTTCAACTCCTATGGGCATCGGAGCATTTACTGCGCCGGCCCGCGCTGCCCCTTTAGTAAAAAAAAAAAAAAAAAAAAGTGGTGAAATCATTTTCTCTGGGCTGTGGCAGTTAAGGACAGATGAGGAAAAAAATAAATTAGAAACAGATATAAAAATATGGACAGAAATAGAAGATTTTATCATCAAGACTACAATCAATAAATAGCACCTCTTCTATGTAGCACCAAGGGACAGGACAAACCCCTAAAATGACGTCAGGTTTTATTTTTTGGCTCTCACCTGCAGCAAAAGCAGAAAGTCGAGCCCCCGTCTTCAAAAGACAGATACTAAACCAAATGCCGACATACTCCTGAGTTTGGTTTCTTCTTTCCTCTGTTGCAAGCCTTTCTCTCCTAGTTTTTTCTTCTTTCCTAATGCACTTTTTAAGCACATTTTATGGCCTGGTCCTTTGGGTAGCTCTTAATAAGGTTTTCTTTACAGCTACCTGGGGCTTTTCTGTGTACAATTTAAGCCTTCCCTCCCAGTGACATTTAGGTAGGGGCTGCAGACCCCAATTCCCTGATGAGTCTGGTCACTAATTTTCACGGCTACATTATGGCTGCCTGTTCCCACGTGAGGCTATGAAAATTGCTTTCTTAAAATCCCTGGCCAGTTCAGGACCTGAACTCAGACCTCCTGTGTAAGAAAATATAGAAGCACCTCTGACCCGTTGGGTCAGCTCAAAACATCTGGATTTTGTCTATCCACCCAAACTTTACTGTTTAATAGGAAGCTGAGATTTTGTAATCTTTCTTTGTGCAGATCTGTTCCTATATAAATCTGAAAAAAATATTTATCCAAATCTAAAACATGATTGGAGTAGGAGAAGCTTTAATAGTATTAGAGAATAAGACAGGGAAAAAATTTGTCCCCGTTCCCGCAAGCTCGGTCTCCATCCTTGCCCCATCCCCGCAAACCGTCTGATCCCATCCACATAAGCCTCGAATAGTTATGATTCTATATTGAACTTATTTTATCAAAGTATATAAAGAAAATATTCTGTACAATTGTCATTTTATAAACACAAATATAGAACATGGATCAACAAAATCTGTCTCCCCTCCCCAAATATCCCCTCTACTATTGAGAAAACTGAATAAGCTAAATTATTACAGAATGCTACACAGAAAAATCATGCTTACAGAATACCGCAGTCATACATGACAGGAATAATGTTAGGGGAGTGCAACTAGGGCAACTGCCCCTTGATCAGAGAGAGACCTAAGCCAGCTGGAAGCTAAAGAAGCACAGCCTGGGCTTTGCGATCCCCTGTTATGTCTAACACCAGCTCTAGCAGGATACGTATTTCAAATCTGATATAGTCTAATCCCAAAATAGAAAATAAATTTTTTCTTTCTACCTTTTGTTATCTCGTCATTTTATTGTTCAAATCATGTTGATCTCAGGCGCTGGTCTCTGTTTTCTTTTGTCTTCTCTTAACTCACTTGCCAGGGTCTCCTGACCATTTAACATTTCTTCTTTCTCCATGCTTATCATTCATTCATCTTCTCTCTCTGTGTATGTATTGTTCCCTATATACAGCATCTCCCTTCTCTATGTCTCCTATATGTCCTTTTCTAGTATTTCCTCTATGCTCATCTCCTTGCCTTCATCATCTCACCATTCTGTGATACTAACAGTATCATACTGTGTACATCATTCCTCTATATCCCTATGCCACCCCGTCCAGCATCTTCCTTATGCATTCTTATTCTCCCCCATGTCTAGCCATCTTCTTCTTTCTGTCCATATACCCTCCCATGTCTAGCATTACCACTCTGTGTCCATATACCACCCCCATACAGCATTCCCCTTTTTGTCCCTGTTCCTATGCTCCCATCCATGCCCACCATCTCCCCTCTTTTTGTATATCTCCCTGTATCCAGCTTCTTCCCTCTCTTACACCAATGTGTCTCTCACACTCTCTCTTTTCTCCCTCCATCCGCTATGTTCAATATTTCACTCACTCTTCCTTCATCCCTTTGGTTCAGCTTTTCTCTTTCCCTTCCTTCTCTTCCTCCCTGCGGGTCCTGCACCTCTCTCCCTTTCCTCTAGCCCCCCCAGACCAGATCCAGCACCTGTCTCCCTTTCCTTCAGCTCCAGCTGGTCCAGGAGCACAATCAACCCTCCCCCCTTCATGGGTGCAGCAGCAGCCCCCCTCATGCGTCAAGCAGCCTCCCTCCCTATTGTGGGTCCAACAGCCCCCCCTCCCTCATTCCCTCCCAAGTACAGGTCAAAACTAGAAGAAAAAAAAAATAAAAAATCAATAGACCCGCGACTCCCTTGGGTTGGCCCCTATGCCTACTAGCCTCTCAGAAGCTATGTGGATGAACATTCTATCACAGGCTTGCTCCCAGAACTCCTCCTCCCTCCTTTCAATGTAACTTCCGACGAAACCAGAAATTACATTCAAAGGAGGGATTTGGCGAGAAGAAGGTCCGGGAGCAAGCCTGCGATGTTGCCTCTTTGTCTATGAAACTTCTAAGAGACTGGTAGGCCTGGGGCGGGAAGCAGAAAGGGGCAGACCCAGGGGAGTTGCAGGGGTTTTTTTTCTGCTGTTTTTGACTTGCAATCAAGAGGGAGGGGAGCTGTTCGATCTACTATAGGGGGCTGCTGGACTCATGGGGGGGGGGCTGCTGCTGGACCCATGATCATGAGGGGAGCTGCTGGCTGGGAGTGGTGGGGAGGGAGGCGATTTGCAACAGATCTTTTACTGTGGGGACAAGGTCGTTTACCGCTCTATGGGGTGGTGAAAAGTCTTGTTCTCATACCCTAAACAAACGGCCAATTTTTTCCTTGTTCCTGAGGCTAGCTGCGGGAAATAGTCCCCATGTCATTCTCTAAATAGTATCTTTTTTTTGGGGGGGAGGGAATGAAGAAACTAACAACCTCACGTACTTTACATGTTCCAACTAGGGTAAAAATCACTTATAGAGAGGGCGGGGCACAGCCCAAAGTGATGTTCTGACATTAGTGTGTCCAGTATACATACTTGTTACTTCCTGTAGGAAATCCAAACAGGGTCGACTAGCTCCGGAAATACTTAATGAAACGGCCAAAGGTGTCTGTCCCTCATAGTTCCTTGTGTTTGTGTCTGCTCCATAGTTATGCAACATCCGCGCACACAGCACGTCATCACGCAGGGCAGATAGGTGCAATGGCGTCTGTCCATCCTCCAAGCGGCCTAAGTTTGTATCCGCTCCCCTCTGGAGGAACATGCGGCAGTAAGAGTGGTTGGTTTTGATCACAGCATAACGCAGCAGGAAACCATTCTGAATGTCTATGTTGGCGTTGTGGTCCAAAAGGATCTTCACGCAGCTCGAACGCTCACGGATAATAGCCAGCTGGAGTGGCGTAGTGCCCTTGTCACTTAGGGGATCCACCTCCGCTTTGAACTCCAGCAAGAGGCGGACAAAGGAGTCCCTGCCATAATGCGCGGCAACGTGAAGGGGGGTCCAGCCGTCATTACTTTTGGCATTGATGATGTCTCCTCTGTATTCAGATTCCAGCATTAGGCGTGCAATGCGCGCCCGGCCATGCATGGCTGCATAATGCAATGCAGTGAAGCCTCCAATTAAGTCTTTAACAGTGGGATCAGCTAAAATTAAAAAGAAAAAAAAATGCTTACTATACAAAAAAAATAATTAAATTACATTACTATACATGTATGAAACTTAAGAGAGAAAAAGCATTTCACATGGCATATGTAATCCTGCTTTCAAAATTGCAGTTAACAGAAGACTCTAAACTCTTAAACGCTGACTTACAGTAAGATCCTTGCGTATCCTCTGTGCTGACTCAATATAGGTAATATCAGAGCCTGTAGGGAACCCTGCTTTGGAGAAGACCTCCTGAATCTCTTACAGAATATCTTCTACTAATATTCAAGTCTAAAACCTCCAATAAACCAGAATTTATAAACAGATTAATAATTCCTTACACACCTAATAGAGTACTCCGATCCCAAAATCAACATCCTTTAGTTATACCATCACTACAGCAGATAATAAATGACCCCATACGTTCATCAATATTCTCCACTACAGCCCCTCAGTTACGGAACTCGATGTCTACTCACCTTCGGGAAGAATCCAACATCGAATGATTGAAATTGAATCTAAAGACTATCCTCTTTAAAGATGCATTTAATCTATCCTTCACAGACGTTAATTCCCCCACCTAATTTATGTCTTTCTATCCTATTTAAAATTGTATTCCCCCTGCCTACCTACTGTAATTCTTGTCAGTCCGTAGGGTCTATGTAAATACATATACTGTTTTTATAAAATAACAAATGTTTGGGTTTTTTTTTTTTAATAGAAATTTTACTGTAAAACCGCTTAGAAATTTGATAAGCGGGATAACAAATTTTAATAAAACCTGGAATCTCTGAATTTCCTTGAATGGACACAAACCTGCCCCAAAGAACCTGCACTTCTGTGGTTACTGCAGAAGTCTGAACTCAGTCTGATAAAAGGCATCAAACTCTCCTCACATGAGTTGTGAGAGCACAGCTTTCCTTTCCTAGCACGCTCCCATCTTCTTTTCGCCCCTCCAGTTTCATTCCTCTTCCCTTCCGTTATTTCCCTTGTGCCGCTTCTTGGTTGTTAAAGGAAAGCATGTGTAGAAACATCTGCTGTGCAGAATCACGGATGTATCGTGGTCTGGCAGGATTACTTTGTTTTTTGGGTGTAATGCTGCATTAGGTAAAATGTTTCCCTGCGGTCTGTAGGATGTCCAAAATATACAAAACCAAACCACTTAAGATTACTTTAGTACATTTTGTTCTTTTAAAGATGAAAAGTCATGTTTACCTTAATTCTATGGCAGGAATGGACAAGCAGGTAAGAAATTGTCGAGAGTCACCTCACCAAACCTGCCTGTCCTCACAACACTTCCTAGCCTCTGGTTTCTTAAGTTCAATAAATGTGGGAGCAGAACAGACCGACAGTGCAGTGCAGTGCAGTGGAGTGGAGGAACCCAGAGACCCAGGCTCCCGATGCCACTTCACTGGTAAGGATAATCACCCGGCTTAAGTTAGAAGCCTGCAGTTATTAAAAGGGAGGCAAGAGACATACAAACAGGAAACGAGAGGGAGAGTGTTGGAGCATGTCTGCTTTACATCCTTCAGACCCCACTTAGAACACTCCGATCTTCTTCCCCAAACTTACTTTCGTGCCTACTCTTAATACATTTGTCACTCGCCGGGACTGCTCCCCTCACTTGGAATGCTCTCCCCCTTTGCATTAGAGAGGAAGCAAGCCCAGATAAATTTAAAGGAGCTCTTAAAGCTTTTTTCTATAGAGACGCCTTTGAACAACAATCTAATCTCCAACTCTCCTCTCTCTCCATTCCATGCTGATAATCAAATGTTTGAATCAAACTCCTCCCCCCTCTTTTTTGTTTTCTCTCCTTTACTATACCTTATTGTAGTTCACCCTTAGTCTGTTCTGTTTTTGTATCTGATAATATGTATTTTTGTTGTGTTCCCCTTTAAAATATTTTATATAATCGTTAAAAGCTTGACAGCGCTAGGGATGGACAGGTAATCACTGAGCTCCCTACATCCAGGCTCTTTATTCAAAAATTTTTCAGTTCATAGCGAATAAATTACCTTTATTTTGAAGCTGTAAAGATTACTGAAGACTTTATGGCAAATATAAAGCAAGTTTGTGTAGATTCAGCTTTCTCTGCAGGTGTAAAATCAAAGAGGCAAAAACCTGAGCCAACACCACCATCTAAAGCCCCTCTGCCTAAGGAAGATCCAGATAACAAAGAGATGATGGAAGAATTAAAGCAGATGTGGTTGATTTTACAAGGAAATTCAGAGAAATTAACTGAACTAAGAGAGGAAGTTTATAATTTGACTATGCAAGAGGATATTTCTAACAGCCGATCATGCCAGACAAATCTACTGCAGTTCTTTGAGGGGATAAATAAACAATTGGACCAAGGTGACCCAGTAGACATTATATATCTAGATTTCCAAAAAGCCTTCGACAAGGTGCCCCATGAACACTTACTGAAGAAACTGTGGAACCACGGGGTGGATGGGGACGTGCACAGATGGATCAAAAATTGGCTGGCGGACAGGAAACAGAGGGTAGGAGTAAAAGGGCACTACTCTGACTGGATAGGGGTCACAAGTGGTGTTCCGCAAGGGTCAGTGCTGGGACCGCTGCTGTTCAATATATTTATTAATGATCTAGAAATGGGGACAAAGTGCGAAGTTATCAAGTTCGCGGATGACACAAAACTCTCCAGCAGGGTCAGAACTGTTGAGGAATGCAAAGAACTGCAGAGCGACCTGAACAAACTGAGTGAGTGGGCAAAAAAATGGCAGATGAGCTTCAATGTGGAGAAATGTAAGGTCTTGCACATAGGGAAAGGAAACTCCATGTACAGCTACACGATGGGAGGGAGGGTACTCGGGAAAGGCAGCCAAGAAAAAGATCTGGGGGTATTGGTAGATAACACAATGAAGCCGGCGGCACAATGTGCAGCGGCCTCAAAAAAAGCGAACAGAATGTTGGGCATTATCAAGAAAGGTATCACTACCAGAACGAAGGAAGTTATCCTGCCACTGTATCGAGCAATGGTGCGCCCACATCTGGAATACTGCGTCCAATACTGGTCGCCATACCTCAAGAAGGACATGGCAATACTCGAGAGGGTCCAGAGGAGGGCAACGAGGATGATAAAGGGTATGGAGAACCTTTCATATGCCGAACGGTTGGACAGGCTGGGGCTCTTTACCCTGGAGAAGCGGAGACTGAGAGGGGACATGATAGAAACTTATAAAATCATGAAAGGCATAGAGAAGGTGGAGAGGGACAGATTCTTTAGACTAGCAGGGGCAACTAAAACAAGAGGTCATTCAGAAAAACTGAGAGGAGACAGATTCATAACGAATGCAAGGAGGTTCTTCTTCACTCAGAGGGTGGTGGACACCTGGAACGCGCTTCCCGGAGAGGTGATAAGACAGAGTACAATTCTGGGGTTCAAAAAGGGACTGGATGACTTCCTGGAAGCGAAGGGGATTACAGGGTACAGATAGAGTTACCTTACAGGACATTGAGCGAATGGGGTATGGATATTTTAGGTTAGGTAGGGAACACTTCCAGGTCATGGACCTGGGGGGCCGCCGCAGGAGCGGACTGCCGGGCACGATGGACCCCTGGTCTGACCCAGCAGAGGCAATGCTTATGTTCTTATGTTCTGTTCTTATAGAACAGATGGAGAAAAGAATGGTGACAGTTGAAGCAGTTACTGTGCAGTGCCAAAAGGATCACAGTGAGTTACAATATTTATCCAAACAGCTGGAGGACCTGGAGAATAGATCAAGAAGATCTAATGTGAGAATTTTGAATTTGGCTGAAGGAGCGGAGGGAAATGATACTGTTTCCATTTTTGAAAAATTAATACCAAATTTACTTCCTCTCACTAAAACCTTTCCTTTTGAAATAGAAAGGGCTCACTGAATCCCTGCAAAAAGACAGGAAACATAGAAACATAGAAGATGACGGCAGAAAAGGGCTACAGCCCATCAACACGCTTTGGAAATTCTGAAATTAGCAAGGGAAAAAAAGGAGATAAAATATAATGGTATGAAGATAAATTTTGTTCCCGATTTTGCTAAAAAAAACCTGCCAGCATATGGAAGCAATTTTTAGCTGAGACCTCAGCTGAGGCAGCTTAATGCAAAATATGGTCTTATGTATCCTGCAACTATGCGAAATAAAACTATGCAATACGATGACCCTGCTAAACTACGGGAGTATATTTCTAATCAAACTGAGCCTATGGTATAAAAAAAGCACAGATATGGTCTTGAAGAAATTTGAGGGTTTTTAAGACTTTATTTTAGTAAGGTTTTATTTTACCTATTTCACATATGTTTGAATATATTCTAGGAATTAATAGCGGTTAAAGAGTGCACGGGTCTATTAACAGTTGAACTGGCAACGTTATGATGAATAGAAGCGCATTGTTTACTTAAAAACAGCTGATAATGTAAATGACCAATCAAAAGAGGTTAGGAGGAAAAGAAGTGAAGTAGCAAGGAGGAGGGTTGAGGAATCCGTAACAGGAAATGCATATACGTGTGCACGCTGTGATGTACATAGAGATGAGGAAGCAGCTCCATTTCAGTCAACATTTTCAGCACCTCCTTTACAGCTCTTCGGCCAGGCAAGTTTTATTGATAAAATGAACATTTCCAAACTGTCAATCCTCAAGCATTGCATACATATCCCCTGTTGTGTGGCTGCCGATTTGACACACCGGTTGAACTGCAGGCGTACAGACTGATCCATGTGCAGAGAGATCGGGGCTGTTTCCATGCAAGGAAGATGGGCACCCTTTATCCCTGAACCCACACTCCTGGACGGATTTGTCTTCTGCTTTTTGAGCGCAGCACTTGTAGGGCAGGGCTGGGCAGAACACCGGCCTTCAATCAGAGCTGAGAATGAAGAAAGGAGACCTGAGTTTCTCATGCCTCCAAGGCATTGATGCCCAGATTGAAACTAGCCCCAAATAAATATGAAAGAATGAATGCGGAATGCTTGGGTCTTAGCAATACATTTAATAAAGTATGGAGCCCATTGACTGCATTTGTTAACATACAATAATTGAGATATATCTTTTATTTCTTAGATTTCCATACACATCCAGGGTGGGGGGAGGGGAGGGGAAAGTATTTGGAAGAGTTTAAAAATATTTAAATATAATATTGTAATAAATAATATGATTTAATATATTAATAATTGGGAGGAGGGGGGAATGGACGTTTTCTTTAATAATGTGTGTAATATGGTGTATTTTATGCAATCTGTTAAAGTTATATTAATTGTAAAACACTGTCAAAGCTTGAAAATTAATAAAGAATTAAAAAATATATATATTTTGTATAATCGCTTAGTATTACGATAGGCGATCTATCAAATAACCATTAAACTAAAACTAAACTTAGTTTTATAGACCAAGTCATCAATCAAGAGGTGCTCGACTCTGTTTACAATAATGTAAAACATAAGACATAAATTTGACAAGGAAAGTAGACTGAAATAGTTAATTTCCAAAATGTTTAGCAAACAAAAAAGTTTTCAGAACTTTCCGGAATAAAGCAAAATAACCTAAACTTCTTAATGTAAGCGGTAAAGCATTCCAGAATGTGGTTAATTTAAAAGTAAAAGAATAACTAAGGGCTCCTTTTACTAAGGTGTTACATTGCCCCACGCGCTAGACCTTAACGCCAGCATTGAGTTGGCATTAGTTCAAGAAGTGTAGCGCACGGTGTAGCGCGTGGTAATTTCCTGTGTGCGCTAAAAACGCTAGCGCACCTTAGTAAAAGGAGTCCTAAATCTCTTAAAGGATCAGTTTTTACCACTGAGAGAGGAAAATGTAAGTTTTAATTTTTGAGAACTTCTGGCAAGATGAGATCTATGAACATTCCAGTCTAAAGGAATCAAAGTGGCAAAAATGCCAAATAGGATCTTAAATGCAATAAAAATGCACTTCAATTGATTTCTGAGATACACTGGAAGCCAATGGAATTCCTTGAGCAGAGGGGTTACGCGATCAAATTTACTCTTACCAAAGATAAGTTTAGCTGCAGTGTTCTGTATTAATTGAAGTCTCTGCAGACTGACCTATGAAAGACCCAAATACACTGAATTGCAGTAATCCAACCTTGACAAAATGATTGATTGAACCAATACAGAGAAGTGTTGTTGGTGAAAAAGTGCTCTCACTCTTCTCAGAGCACAGAGGCTGAAAAAACACTTTTTAATAAGCGAGTTTACTTGGTCCTTAAATGTAAGTGAAGAATCGATAACAATACCTAGTATTAACGAGGAAAACTTGAAACTTGTTTCACTGCAAGATTCTATTTAGCCATTTAGAAAACAGTTTGAAATAAAGTGGCTTTGAAACTTGTTTGCAAATAGTTTTTTGTTGATTTTTGAGAGCCTGTTTAATGCTGCTTCCTGTCTTTGATCAAAATTAAACTAGTAATGCTGCAAAACAATGTTTTGTTTTTCAATGGCAGGACTTCTATTACAAATAATACTTCTTTGGTTTAGGCAGGGTAGAGAGCTCCTTAAATCCATTTACATTCATCGGCTAGAGGGAGAGAGACAAAAAGAAAAGCAGGTTTATCTCAAGAACTAAAGCACTGGCGCCATCTGCTGGGAATGCAGTAAAGGCATAGCTTGCAGGTAGAATGATAAAATCCCAGCTGAGTATTTTTATTTAAAAAGCTTCTCCTTTGCCTTTATTTACAAATTTTAAACAGCAGATCTTTCATTTGTGCATGTAATTCTAGCTAGAATTCCATGCTTTGTGCTTATGCATGGTTCACGGAATGTTAAATCTCCATGTCAAAGCAAAAACAGCCCTTACGTGGTCTAACAAGTTTAATTGAACAAAAGGAGGTCACAAACATATTCCTTTACAAGTCGGTAGCACTAAATTCTAGTTATGCCTTTTATTTTTAGGGATTTATAAATTTAGGGGCTGATATTCAAAGCAATTTAACTGGCCAGAAACAGCTTCTAGAGCTAATGGATCTTTTTCGGCTGCTGAAAATGTCTGGCTAATCCTTAACTAAAAACTGGCTATTTTGAGGGCATTCCAGGGACAGAGTTGGCACTTGGCTACTTAAGAACAGATATTCAGCACTTAAACGGCCAAGGTCATCACATCATTATGAGGTTCGCCATAGCCAGCTAAGGGTTATAAGCACATAAGCATTGCCTCTGCCGAGTCAGACCATAGGTCCATCATGCCCAGCAGTCCGCTCCCACGGTGGCCCCCCAGGTCAATGACCTGTAGTGATCTATTACTCAATAGCATTTTGTCTTGTATAGTAACCCTCTAATTGTACCCCTGGATTCCCTTACCCTTCAGGAATTCGTCCAATCCCTTTTTGAAACCCAAAACCGTACTCAGCTCAACCACCCCCTCTGGAAGCGCATTCCAGGTGTCCACCACCCTCTGGGTGAAGAAGAACTTCCTAGCATTTGTTCTGAACCTATCTCCTTTCAATTTTTTTGAGTGCCCTCTAGTTTTTGTTGCCCCCGCCAGTCTGAAGAATCTGTTGAATGTCATACTTAACCAGCTATGGTTTCGTCGGCTACCTGAACCCGGAAATTCAATACCAACACTCATACATGGCCCAGCCTTGAATTTACAGCAAATACCGAGCGCTGCCAGCAAAACATCAACCCCTCTGGCTCATTAACGGTTGAAGGTACAAAAATTTAAGGGGCACCTCAGGCTAAGTGCCCCAACCTCCAAATTCTATAAAGTAGGTGCCCAACTTAATTTGTAATAGGATAAATTGGCACTAACGAGTTAATTGAAAGTTAGGCTAGGAGTGATTCTACAACAGATGCCCAGGGCAAAGCACCTACTTCAAAGTGGGTGTGGTTAGAGGGGTAAATCGTGGACATGTTTTTGAGTTAGGAGACATGGGGCACCTAAGAAAACTCTGGCATAAATAGAGTGTCTAAACCACTATAACCCTGAAAAAATAATGATCTGCCAGTAAAATAAACTAAATTTCCAATACCAAACTGGACAGAACTCTAGTTCTTGTGGAAAGAACATTGAATAACGTGTGTAAAAAACTGGAGCAACCAAATAATTAGCTTTAAATAATGGACATCAGTATGAGCCTAGGTAATGCCCCACAGGAGACGAATTGGCTCAGACAGCAACTCATAAGTGACTAGCACTAGACCATGGGTCTAAATAAAGACTGCCTCATACATCACATCATCCATCTGTGTATCTGTTACAACATTTTTTCCAGTAGAACTAGACTTATTGAACATCGCAGTTGTCTTAACACTATAAAACTGGCAGCTCCTATGGTAGCTCATAACCATACCTTTCAACATGACTTCTCTCAGCTACGTTGGTGTATTTTAGAACAGATCCACACAAATTTCAATGGTGACAGAAGTGCCCATCTGTTTAGACATGAGAATTTTTGGATCTTCCAATTGAGGTCCTTTCCCCCTCTGGGACTTAATGAGAATGTGGATAAATGTTTCATTACTTAACAAACTATTATTTTTGGATGCATTCCATTATGTTACTACGTTATTCTCCAGGCTTTGCCCTTTCCGGGGCACTTGGATCCATCTTATGATGTCATCACGTTAGCCTCGAGACATCGCCACTACTGGGTTCCACCAGCATCTTAAAATCCCTGAGACGCCATTACAAATCCTTGTTCCTCTAGGCGATAGCTTTATTTTCACATGCCTTGGGTGGACGGTGCTGACGGCCTGCAATAGTGGCCAGTTACCTAACGGCTATAATTGAGGTTCACCGTCCTTTTACAGCTATCTGTACTAATCTCGCTCCTGAGGAAGGTATTGAAACGGAGCTCTGTCGAGAGGAGACTTCTACAGATTACACAGACTACAAAGCTCCAAACGAAGCTAAGTACTTAAATCTAAGGACTTTGTTTGTGCATTTGCCCTTCGGATTTATCCTGAAGATGTTTACTTGAATTGCCAAAGAAGACATATATAGCAAACTGCACATATTGATTTTTGATGTTTTATATATGACTGTTTTTTATAGGAATTTTATACCCACTGGTTTCATGAAGATAAGATACAATGAATGAACTGGGCTTTATTGTATAAACTGTCAAGCGTTTGCATCTGCACTTTATATATCCATCACAAATTAGTTCTTTAGCTTTTTAAGTATTTTTAAGGACTCTATGCACTTTTTCTAGCACTTCAACACTTTTTTAAAAGTAGAACTCAACTGTTTGCCTTCCCCTCACCAAAACTCTGTCACTATAAAAGATTCATAGACAAAACCTTCGCCTACCAAGCAGCCAAGCTCAACACATGGCTGGCCCAAATGATACTAGAGGCCCCCTCCTACTTCGACTTCAGAAAATCTCTCAAAACTTACCTATTCACCAAACAAGACTCCTAGCGGCCCTCCCGCTCTCATTTCTCCTCCCCCCCCAGCTCTCTACCCCCTTTATAGCTTCTCTCTTCCCTTTCTTCAACAACCTCCCTCCATCCTTTGTCAATTTCGGTATTCACTTGTTACTTAATTGTTTATTTATTTGTAAATCTGCTTGAAAACGTAGATCCTATTCTAATTGATGTAAACCGATGTAAATTAATGTAATTAATTTGTTACTTAATTGTTTATTTGTTTGTAAATCTGCTTGAAAAAGTAGATCCTATTCTAATTGATGTAAACCGCCTAGAATTCACCGGGTATGGCGGTATATAAAAAATAAAATTATTATTATTATTAGCTCCGAACCTCATAGGAATTCTACAGAAAGGGTGGTAGATGCGTGGAACAGTCTCCCGGTACAGGCGGTGGAGACAGACTGTGTCCGATTTCAAGAAAGCCTGGGATAGTTACGTGGGATCTCTTAAAAGAGATAATGGTTATTGCGGGTGGGCAGACTAGATGGGCAATTTGGCCTTTATCTACCATCATGCCACTAGAGATCGTTCTTTTGCAGTCACAAAAGTAGCTAATGGGTTCTTGAGCGTGCATTTTAATACGCTGTGCATCGATATCTACTGTGGGAGTAAACCTCAGTAAATCACAGCGACCATTAACGAGAGGTAAACTGCCCACGGCAGCTTTCTGCATCAGCCCCTCTGTTCTAATCCCAGCTCTACTCTGGACTCTGTGATACATCTTTCAGTCAAAACTTCCCATTCACCTACTTCCCTAAAAAAGCCCTCTAAAAACAAACCATCCTAGGGCAAATTTGAAAGGCAAAAGCAGGACAGACAATTAAAAAAGGTCGAACTGACAGTTTGTTCAATGGTATTTTACATGAATCAGTTCTAAGGGGGTAGAGTCCACTGCGTATCAGGCTAAAACAAATTCCAGCCAGCTCTCTTCTGCAGTGGTAACTTACCTCCGTGTTCCAGGAACACTCGAACACATCGCTCTTTGCCCCTGGCGGCAGAGAAGTGCAGCAGGGTCCAGCCGTTAGCGTCCCGGCCATTGGGGGAATAGCCCTGCTCCAGCATCTTGCGCACGGTGTGCACGTCCCCTGCCGCCACCGCTGCTTGGATCTGCAGCTCTTCCTGCAGCTCGGGATTCCTGCGACAATGGTGATGCAACATCCTGACAGCTTCTGCTCCTTCACCAGAGGTTCATGAGATGACACCTATAGAAATATGGTACATACATCAAACAAGGCCAGGGTCACACACAAACCACTGCCAAAACAACACATTGTAATCAATCTGGTATCAAGCATTTATCTCAATTCAAACATCAATTATCTATGATTTTAAAGTTTTCAAAAACCTTTAATCCAGTCCAGAAAGTAAGAACAACCATCAACTAAGAAAGGGTGATGGTGCATATGATACTCAGATCACAGGATCTTTTATAACACACGTTATTTCAGATCCCCATCCTGGGATCTCAGCTCTAATCATATGGGGGGGGGGGGCCTTCGTGAGCGGAGGGGAGCAATGCCGGTTCTCGGGGGTGGGGGAGGATAGAGCAGTGCCACTGGCCTCGGAGGGGGGGGGGTGGGAACGAATCAAGCGAGTTTCATTAATGATTAAGGCTGAAACATATGAGGATCCTATTACACAAGCGTTGTTATATCAGTTAAAAGAACAGACCACATGTTTATCAAGTGAGACGGTATTTGCCATTCAACACCCCTGCTCTCTTATTTTATATAGGAGAGACTTCAAGAACATTTAAAACACGTTTGTTACAACATGGATCTTGTGTGCACACAGGTAGAACAGAAGAACCATTGTTAACTCATTGGCTTCTATTTAAACATTAATTTAATACCTTAAAGCAGTGGTTCTCCACCCTGTCCTAGGTGACCCCCAGCCAATCGGGTTTTCAAGATATCCTTAATGAATATGCAAGAGAAAGGTTTGCATATAATGGAGGAGACAGGCATGTAAATATGTCTTTATGTGTATTTATTAGGGATATCTTGAAAACCCGACTGACTAGCTGAGGGTCCCCTAGGACAGGGTGGAGAACCACTGCCTTAAAGTGTCTGATTTTAGAGAAATGCCATCAATCTGTATAACGTGGGAATTTTCACCACTATTTACGGCAATGAAAACAGCATGGAATGGTCCGCTTTTTATCGATGATCCAATACGGAGTACTTATTTTGAAATGGAGGATTTGATTGGAGTATGCAAGAGGAAGTAGGCGTGACTGTGAGGAAAGAAAGTCATTTAGTCTTGGTGTCCTAGACCCTGAAGGCCATTTTGAAAGATTTGACAAATGCTCTGAAAGAAGTGCAAGTAAAGGTGGCAGCAAGATATATAAATCATTGATACCCTTGACACAGCCTAGAGCAGGGATCTCAAAGTCCCTTTGAGGGCCACAATCCAGTCGGGTTTTCAGGATTTCCCCAATGAATATGCATTGAAAGCAGTGCATGCACATAGATCTCATGCATATTCATTGGGGAAATCCTGAAAACCCGACTGGATTGCAGCCCTCAATGAAGGACTTTGAGACCCCTGGCCTAGAGCAAAATGGAGATTTCCCCATCATATAAGGAAGAGGGATAGAACCCGGTGCCAGAAGGAATTGATGCGTCAACAGCGGAATGGCTTGAAATGCACGGTGCTATACAGCTAAGTTGCTTTTTTTTCCATGCTTGCATGACTTAGAACTATTGCTAGAGTTGAAATACTTTCATATGACATAGAGTGACTGTAACCAAGCAAGCAAAAGCGGACAATGTGGAGGATATGTGGTCGACTCTGAAGTCCATCCTACATGAAGCAACAACCCGCTACATAAGAACAGTAAATAAATGCAGGAGAAACAAAAGACCCCAATGGTTCAACAACGAAATTTCAGACCTAGTTAAAAAGAAAAAAGAAGCATTTATCACCTACAAACATTTAGGAAGACACGAGGCGAAAGAGGTCTATCTAGACAGATCTAGAGCTGTCAAAAAGTAGTCAGAGAGGCCAAACTCCGAATGGAGGAAGAGCTAGCACGGAACATTAAAAAAGGGGATAAATCTTTTTTCAGCTATATTAGTGACAGGAAAAGAAGCAAAGATGGGATTGCTTGAGTACCTGATTGTAAAAACCACTTAGATAACCTTGATAGGCGGTATATAAAATCCTAATAAACTTGAAACTTGAAACTTGATTGTACGCCTGAAACAGCCAGATGGTAACTTTGCAGAATCAGACTCTGCCAAGGCAGAACTACTAAAAGAATACTTCTGCTCAGTCTTCACATGTGAAGCACCGGGAGATGGTCCACAGCTTCAGACGGTAGATAACCAAAAGGACCCATTTCAAGACTTCGAATTTACACCCAGCAGCGTCTACAACGAACTCTTGAGACTCAGGGTGAACAAAGCCATGGGACCGGACAACATACACCCCAGGGTGCTTAGGGAGTTAAGTGAAGTCCTGGCGGAACCATTATCTGTGCTATTCAATCTTTCCCTATGCACAGGAAAAGTCCCCTTAGACTGGAAAACCGCCAACGTAATCTCACTCCACAAAAAGGGCTGCAGGACAGAGACAGCTAACTACAGACCAGTGAGTCTCACGTCTATAGTGAGTAAGCTCATGGAAACCCTGATCAAACGGAATCTTGACACAATCCTAGATGAGGAAAACCTACGCGATCCCCACCAACATGGGTTCACCCAGGGTAGATCCTGCCAATCCAATCTTATTAGCTTTTTTGACTGGGTCACTAGACAACTGGATGCCGGAGAGTCACTGGACGTGGTATATCTGGACTTCAGTAAAGCATTTGATAGCGTTCTACACCGAAGGTTATTGAACAAGCTGAAATCGTCAGGATTGGGAGACACTCTAACTACATGGGTTGGGGACTGGCTGAGTGGTAGACTACAGAGGGTGGTGGTGAACGGTACTCCATCAGGAGCGTCGGAAGTGCTCAGTGGAGTACCGCAGGGCTCGGTCTTGGGCCCGATTCTATTCAACTTATTCAAAAGAGATATGACACAAGGACTTAGAGGAAAGGTATCACTGTTCGACGACGACGCGAAAATTTGCAACATAGTAGGCAAAAGCTTGTTACCTGATAATATGACACAGGACCTACTGCTGCTGGAACGATGGTCAACGACTTGGCAGCTAGGCTTCAATGCTAAAAAATGCAAGGTAATGCATCTGGGCAAGAGAAACCCGCGCAAAACTTATACACTAAATGGTGAGACCCTGGTTAAGACCACGGCAGAACGGGATCTAGGGGTAATCATTAGTGATGACATGAAGGCTGCCAATCAGGTGGAGAAAGCTTCCTCCAAGGCAAGACAAATGATGGGTTGTATCCGTAGAGGTTTTGTCAGCAGGAGTCCTGAAGTCATCATGCCATTATACAGATCCATGGTGAGACCTCACTTGGAGTACTGTGTTCAATTCTGGAGACCACACTACCGTGGACGTGCTGAGGGTCGAGTCGGTTCAGCGAATGGCCACCAGGATGGTCTCGGGGCTAAAGGATCTAACGTATGAAGAAAGACTAAAGAAGTTGCGGCTGTACTCACTTGAGGAGCGAAGAGAGGGGAGACATGATTGAAACGTTTAAGTACATCACAGGTCGCATCGAGTCGGAAGATGATATCTTCTGTCTCGTGGGACCCTCGACCACCAGAGGGCATCCACTGAAAATAAGGGGAGGGAAGTTTCATAGCCACTCCAGAAAGTACTTCTTCACCGAAAGAGTAGTGGATCAGTGGAACAGACTCCCACTGCAGGTGATTGAGTCCAGCAACGTGACGGATTTTAAGAGAAAATGGGATGCTCTCGTGGGATCTTTGAGGGAGTAAATTCAGAGGGGCGGATACTTAGCAGGGGCAGACTTGATGGGCTATGGCCCTTTTCTGCCACCATTTTTCTATGTTTCTAATCCTGAAATATACATAATTAAACGAAGAAAGGAGAGGTTTTTGTACAATGCAATGGGGTATAACTTTGGATGTTGAAGAAAGGAAAACCAGTCTGAGTTGCACTCAGCTGTCTGAGTCTCTTGAACTTTGGGGATTAATAAAACTGGAGGTTTCTTTTAGACCCATGAAGTCAAACTCCACTTTTTTCCTTTTGTCTTTTCTCTTAGGTTCTCCTTTCATTGGATTAGGTGCATGTATATAGATGGGTATTAGTCCATCCATACGTAAGCCTAAGCACATTATTGCTTTTTAATTCTGATTATGAGAAATGTGCTTTTCCTACTGAATACAGTGTAGTTGAAATGACCCATTATTACTGTGTTACTCGGTTTGTTAGCCTCGCTAATTTCTGATAACATTTCAGCATCTGTCCATTCATTCTGGTCAGGCAGACAGAAGTACACACCTATCACTATATTTTCCCCCTTTACACACATAATTTCTACCCATAGGGATTCCAAGGTCTGTTTCTGCTCCTGTAGAATTTTTAGGCCCTCCTTATCATATAACGCTACACCTCCAATTCAATCCACCCTATCACTACGATATAACTTGGACCCTGGTATGACAGTCTCCCATTGGTTATCTTCCTTGCACCAGGTTTCAGAGATGCAATGTAGTCTCTCTCTCCCATCTTGTTTCTTAGGCTTCTGGCATTTGAATACAGACATTTCAAACAGTGTTTGTCATACCTATTTATAATTTGTTCAGCAGTTGGTGGCATAGATAATTTGCAATCTTTAAAATCAGCCTGCTCTGTATTTAAGGAAACCTGATCTACTGTGGCCTGTATTACAATCTCTGGAGCTACTGTTCCCTGCCAGGATCTATACTTAAGACTAAATTTTTTAAAAGGACACCATGCAATTCCTACGCAAAGCAGTCAGTTTAGACATATTATAAACCTAAGTTTTAAGAAGTCACTCTAATGCTATACCCAAGTACTAGGACTGGGGAAATCATGGTGAAATCACACAGATAAAGTAGATTTCGTGTTTGTTCCAAGAACACACTTCCACCACAGAAGATAACTCTTGAAAGCTTAAAAAATGGATTTTGAAATGTTGATGAAACCTCTTCTGCAAAACATATCTTTTCCTCCAAGTCTGCACAGTCCTTAGCATTGTCACATAACAGATACAACAGAATACTCACCATTGAAATTGGTCCTGCACCTTTCTAAGCACTAACACCACAGAACACAAACAGAAGACGTGAAAAGTTTCACATATCTGTTATAAAACAGTGTGCTGGGTCTCCATGCTTGTGCATAAAAGAGAAGACTATGATAAAATGAAGAAATAGATGAGTGGCCCCCCCAAAAAAACAAATGGGGTAGTTGCAAGGATCTTAAGAGTTCCAATAAAACATTATCACAATGTACAAATTAAGAGTTCCTTTTACAAAACTGTTCTGTGGTAGCGATTCCAACATGACCGATATGACGCAACCCATTCAATTCTCATGAGCTGCATCACATTTGCCACATTGGGACCCAAGAAAAAGCCTCAGAATTCTTATAAGCACCTTTAAATGTTTCTATACTTAATCATTTCAGTCACTGGCATTAAAAAAGAACAACTTCCTAAACAACCAACACACAGTTTGCTATTTCAAAAATCTTTCAATGTCCCTTTAATTCAACAATTTAACCATGACGAATATATTCCAATAAAGAAACAAAAGGACTTGCTGCTTATCTTTTGAAGCAAGGTCCACCCAACAATAGCCAGCATTTTGCAGATACTGATCCACTGTCTCAGGGATTCTGGCATCGTATAACGTTCACAATTCCATTTCTGACATGCAAAGCAAAATGAGCGCAGTCTCCAGCTTTTATTGATAGATTGATTATACATCACTCAGCTTCTAGGACTTTACGTTCCACGGATCAGTGTTTCTTATCTGTTCCATCAACGCGTAATATTGTTTATGACACCACCCGAAAATCCTTTTCCGTCGTACTGCCATCCTTTTGTCATGCTCTGCCCATTCAACTCAGGCAGCAGGATTCCTTACCTAAATTTAAATCTATTTCTAAAACTATGATATGCGACACATTTTATCTCCCCCTCTCTTTCCTATATATTTATTGAACTTCTTCCCTTCCTCCCATTTTATTTCCTGTAAGGTTTTCTCTCTCATGTAATTATGTCTATTTTTATTATTTCTAAATATTTTATTGTACACCGCTTAGATTTTCTTAGAAAGGCAGTTTAACAAAAACCTAATAAACTTGAAACTTACTTCAGTCTTTTCTGTCAAGAGATCCCACAAGGCGTAGCCATTATTTAATATTAATACTTATTCTTATAGCTCCACTGGATGTACACAGGGCTGTACAGTGGTGATAATACTCAGGTAAACAAGAAAAGGTAGGTCTCCTTCCTAAAAGGGCTTACACAGTCGTAAGGGGTGAGGCAGTAGGAGATAAAATAACTTGGCTCCAGGTCATAAGAAGTGGCAGTAACAAATAACAGGCTCTGGACAAAATATATAGCATTGCTCAAGAAGAAAAAGTTGAAGGAAGGCCAAATGGCTACCAACATAGTTACATGGTGAGGTGAAAGAGGAAGCTAAAACACAAAGGGTATCTTTCAGAAAACAGACCCAATTGAGGAAAAGAGGGATCGGCACAAGAACTGGTGAATTAGACGGAAAAGTCTGAGAAGGAATCTGAAGAGAACCTGGACCAAAACTAATACTACACACTTTTTCAAGTACTGAAGCAAATGCTTGTGAAAGAGTTGACTTAGAGATGATCAAAGGGTAAAAAGGGTTATTTAGGGAGGACAAGGGAATAACACAAAAACTGAATTAATTATTTTCCTTGGGCCTTAGCGAATACAGAAACATTCTGATGGGGATGAACCAGAGCACATAAAATTGGTGTAAATCTATGAGATGTAAGAAGAGTAAATTGGCAAATAAAAAGCAACTAAATCACCAAGACCAGATGGTGTCCCCTCTCCAGATTTTTAAAAAATATGTTATCCATTAGCAAATAACCTCCTTAGTATGGGAAAGTATGAAGCAAGAAACATAGGGAAAGATAACCTCAATTACAATGCTGGGTTATGTGTTAGAAGTCTTCGGGAAGAAAGTGACCACTGTGGATAATACATTGTAGTTTTCTGCAGGGCTGTGAAGTCAGAATTGGAAAAAATGTACCAATGTGAGAAAACAAGGCAATCAGTTCACTACAGAATCCAACATGAAACAGAAGACAATAAGCAGACCATATAAAGATAAAACCAAGATTTAATCAAGGTGCTCCCAGGAACAGTGTATGGTGCATTTCGCCTGAAAGGCTGCCTCTGGGGCATATAAAGAGTCCTGAGCCCATTGTGACTGACAAACAGAACCAGGACTCTTTACATGTCCTTTTCAGGTGAAACTCACCATGCACCCGGGAGCACCTTGATTAAATCATGCTTTTACAGTATCTCCATTATGGTATGCTTATTGTCATCTGTTCCAAAAATGTACCAACTCCAGCTTCAAAATAGAAAAGTTATAAAATGGTTATAATATATGATAAATTTCTAATGTATCCCCGTCCTGGATCTAAAGTTATATTTACCAGTACTTTAGATCCAGAATAAAAAAACGGAAAGCCTAATCTGTAGAAGTCAGACAGTAGAAATGTAGACGATCTGGAGTCAGAGTTGCAGGTTTGCTGTACTGTTCTGGTAATGATACTTAATGGTTTATAGTGGCAAATCCGTTGTAAATATATTAGGATAGTGTTGCTCTAGTGCAGTGGTTCTCAACCGTGTCCTGGAGGACCACCAGGGCCAATCGGGTTTTCAGGCTAGCCCTAATGAGTATGCATGCCTGTCACTTCCATTATATGCAAATCTCTCTCATGCATATTCATTTGGGCTAGCCTGGTGGTCCTCCAGGACAGGGTTGGGAACCACTGCTCTAGTGTACTTTTAAGTAGCTGCCAAAATAAAACCCAAACACCGAAAAAAACAGAATGTTAGGGAACAGGAATGCATAATAAAACCCCAGAATGCCATTATGCATCTGAACAATGTCACTCCTCCCAAAACTTCAAAGATCCCCCAAAGACTCTAAGGGTTCTGAGAGTGCAAATAAGACCGAGGTCGCCTCTATCACTAACACTATTGATTGTGATTCAATTCAGGTGCGTCTCATTTGCACTCTCGGAACTGTTTGTTTTGTCTTATTTGGGGGGATCTGTACACTTCTACCATGTGAGCAGATCGGGTCGCCCCTAGACAGGCAACAGAAATGGGAAAAGAGATGGTACAGCTGAAGTTACAGTTCTCATGAAACAGGAGCGAGTGGTGCGGCGCCGTTAAGCAGGGGCCGCCATTTCACTTTTCAAACAATCTCTCCCAGAAAGTGGAGGCGCCGGGCCATGTCCCTGGAGGAAAAGTCCCTTTGTCTCACCTCGCGCTCTCAAAACCAGAGCCGCTCTCCAGACGCCGCGGGAAGGCGAGCGACGGCTCCCACTCGCAGCCCTTCCATGGCAGGGAAAGCGCGGGCCTCACCCGACAGGCCGCAAGGCGAGGGGGGCCTGCCTGCGCCGCCCCACATGACTCCTCCCCCGCGGGTCACCGGGGCGCTCGGGCGGCCAATCAGCGGCCCGCGCTCGCGGCCGTAAAGCCCGGGTGCCGTAAAGGCGGGCGCGCGACGGCGTGAAGCGGCCGGCTCCCAGGAGGCTTTGCGGCCGCTTCCGGGATGCCGAGCGAAGAGCCGCTGCTCCTGCGCGAGCTCCACCGGAGCGTGCTGGCCGCGGCGCCTCTGCCTCGGGAGGGCCGGCTCTGGGCGGCCGGGCGCGGCTGGGCCCCGGAGGCCCGTCGGGAAACGGCCTTGCTCCGCCTGTCGCTCGTCAGGGCCCTCGTCGCCAAGGCCCTGGCCCCGGGCGCGCGCGTCAGGCGCGAGTACGCGCAGGCCGTGAGGCTTCTGCTCGGGCGGGCTCGCGTGGACCGCAGCACGGTGAGCCGCGCGTCGCCTTTGGGCCGCCGAAGCGCGTGGGGAAAGCGAAGCCGCCACTAAGGCCCTCTCTCGCCTCTCTTCCTTCCTAGGTGCCCTTGTTGGCGGGTCCTGACAAGGTGCTGGCCCGCCTGGCCTCCCGGTGCATGGCCCACCTGGTGCTCTTCCAACTCAAAGAGCAGGTGAGGAGGGTTGCAAGGATTCAAACAGAGACTGGACAGATTCCTGAGGGATAAAGGGATCGTGGGATACTGAGAGAGGTGCTGGGATGTATCACAGGTATAGAAAGCTAACCAGGTAATAAGTATAGAAACCCAACCAGGTCGTGCATGTGCAAGACTGGAGGGTTAGGACTTCGATGGGAAACCAGGGTGGCAAGGGGACCCCCTCTGGGGATTCAGACAGGTCTTGACCTGTTTGGGCCGCCGCGGGAGCGGACTGCTGGGCAGGATGGACCTGCTTATGTTCTTATGTAATCAGAACGCCGCGCAGAGCTTTGCATTCTTGCCCAGAAATAGATAGAAGAAAAAATGTAAATTGAATCGGGATGCCCTCATCTACTATGCTACAAAATTACCCCCCGAGCACTTTTCTTAAGAATATATTCCATAGACTAGGGAGATAACCAGTATTATTCTGTCATGAGTAACTGAACTGACCACTCTTTAATCACAGCTCTTAGCTTAACGAACAATAATGGAAATAATAATTATCATGTGAAGTGCTCAGACCACATAACCAATAAGTCAGTGTTAACACCAAATTGTGCTGCCCAAAGGGACCATCGTTGCCTTCACTGTCCCTAACCCAACCAATAAATATTCATGCTACTCATAAATGATAAACAAATATCATCACTTATCTGAAGTGGCTGGGTAGATGAATTTTCGCCAACCACAGTTGTTTTAAAGTGCAGTGCTCTAATGTGCTGAAACTTTCAAATAAATTCATTTAATTAGCCATGTGGTAATCCCTGGCCCCCTGACTCCAGTTTCGGTTCTTCATCAGGAGGGGACACTGTTAAAATAATGAAATTTATTAAAAACTATATAAAATCAACTTTAATTAAATTATTAAACTAAATCCACCAACCACTTAACATCTTAATAATAATATAACAATGTTCTGCCAGTTAACATTGAATGAAAGATGCTACAAATTGAGTGGATTTAACAAAGTTAAAAGCTAGTGATTAACAGCTCTAGGGATCACTTATTGTGGAATGAGATTGTGCAGGTTAGTTGCCTAATATGTTTTTAGGCGTTTCTTAAATTCCCCATAAGTAGTAGACATAAGCAATTGTATGAGATTCAAAAAACAAATTTGCAAATAACATCTGTTTTTGACTTTGTTTGGGCCAATACAAAATAAAAAGCCACGATACTTTAGCAATTGTGCATCTTTAGTCTAGGTTGAATTAATTTTAATCTTTATGTTCATCTGTGTCCTGCTATTTCTATCTAATCTGTATTTTTTTTTAAAGAGCAAAGTCAATGAGGTTTGGCTGTGTGCTTGTCTGGAGATGTTCTCACACCCAGCAAAAGATCCATCAGCGGAACATTTGAGCTCTTTTCTGGGTGTCCTAAAAAGCATCTTTAGGGACAGAAGTTTGTGCATGGCAGGTAAGATGCTTTAAAAGTTTTTATTCCTGATTCACCTGTATTGACCAGAACTGTTTCAAGTTTGTTTATTACTCAGGAAAGAGCAAAATAATTCTGCTATGTAGACACTTGGGGGCGCTTCAGCCTGCAAATCAGACTACAGTTGTTTGGGTTATATGAGGCAATCCAATAAACTATCATGTAACATTTTGGTAGATTAGATGATACAGATGTTTTCTTAGCTTCTGCAATTGGCATCGTGATTGTTAACTTGTCTGGGTCTTGCTGCATCTGAGTAAGTGAAACCACCGTTTTAGCCATAGCATGATGGCTGAAACATTTGTGTCCTGTCAAATGTGTGCACGACAATCGCGCACTGTCAAATGTGCGCATGACAATGGCGCCCTATCATTTGCGCTCCATACAGCGGATACTATTTTGTCTTTTTGATATTACAAGTTCTTTTTTGAAGGGGGATGAGGGGTCAGGTAATAATGTGGGTTTTCAGATCTTACTATGTTAATGTGGCTGTATCCTTCTTAGTTCTCATTTCTTTATCCCGATTCTATCCTCTCCATGTTTCAGAAAGCCTGCCAAAGCTTCTAGGCCCCTTGGATGCCACGTTGGAAAGCCTCTATGACTCTCTTTTTTCTCCGTCTTCTAGTTACAGCTGCCAGAGTGATTCTTTGGACTTGGGAATAGGGAATAACTTGTCAGCTTTCATAGATTTGCTGGAAGTGCTTATAGCTCTAAGAGGCAGCCTACAGCTTTGTTTTAGGTGCCAGAGAAGTGTCTTCCTGAGGACTTCTCATATACTGCAGTCGATCACCTCTTCTGTCCCTTATTTCATCAAGAAGAAGCTTGTGCTGTTGCTTAAAAAGTGCCTCCTCTCTAAAACAGGAGAGGACATCCTGCCTTCGCCATTGGCCCTTTGGACTTTGCAGGATTTGTACTTGGAGGCTGACAAGCTTGCTTTGGCTCAGGCCATCCTGCAGGCTGTGAATTCCAGCTGGCTGCAAAAGGTCTCTGTTGAAAAGAAAAGCTGTTACTTTGGAGGCACAACCATGATCTTAGAAACGGATGCTCATGCCAGCCCTGACTTTGGGATCCTCCGAGCCCTGAGTCTGGTTTTGCTTAAAGCTTTGGAGATCCAGCTCCAACATTCAGTGTCAGAAGCTGAGGTTAAAGGTAAGTTTTTGTTTTTGAGTCCATTAACAGTGTGACAGTTGATTGGTACATAAAATCTCTTAAGACTGGAATTATCTAAAGAGGATGCTATATCTGAACTTTCAGGATCACAGGCCAGCTCTCTCCTCCTATGTGGGCTTCCTTTTAAACTGGAAACCTCTGCAGAATACTGAGATATGTGAGCACACACTGACATACAGGGTCTGGTACTGCTGTTGCTATTGCTGCATGCTTTGGAGAAGAGCTTTGATATTTTGTTTTCATCAACCTCTGGGATCATTTGAGTTTTAAAGCTAAAATGGATGCATGTTGGAGAAATGTTTGGAAAGTTTTGGGCTGGATAAAAATGGCTGTATCATATGTTAAGCCAATTCTTACCCCATTCCCATAAAGATGTCACAACTTAGAGCACTGGTTTTATCCAGGTCCAGAAATTTAATTAAATAACCAAAGCTTATTTTCTGCTCTTACAAAAAAAAAAAAAAATACAAAAGAACTTAAAAAAACAATAAAACAAAACATTAAATCAATAATAGCTGCGCAAATTTGCCATTCATTAGAATGTTGGTGGATGTTTCCTGTTCTTCCTAAGCCTGGAAGGCATTTTGCCCTTCCTCCTCTGGCCACATGGTGGTACTGCTTCTCTGAAGGGCATTTTGCTCAGCTGAGCTGCTAGGCAAGCCAACACAGACTACACAGCAATCATCTGCCAAATATTTCACAAACAAAATAACTCCATGCATTAAGGGACAGGCTTATTATCTGAGTTACATCTCTTAGAGCAGCAGAATTTTTCAGTTTCATTTGTAGTTAATATACTGTAAATAGTCAAATACATTTAAGTGGTTTACAAAAATAAATTTTATAGAGAAAAGGAAAACAAACAAGAGGATAAATGAATTACAGTAAATCGTTATAAGGAGTGGGAATGTAATTAATTAAATTACCTATTTAGAGGGAACAAAAGGCGGGAAAGGGTGAAAAGAAGACAAGATTAAGTGAAGTAAAAAGGAGAATTATAGGTCCATTGATGAACCCAGGACTGGCTTAGCTTCTCTTGTAGGGCATGGAGCCATCTGGTGCCTTTATGCAATGTAAAGAAGAGGTCACTCCGGGCTTTTTGTTTTCCAGCTGACTTCCAGAATTTCATGTTCCAGCTGTTGACGTTCCTCCAGAGCCACCTTCAGCAATTGCGGCTCAAACATGCCTGCGAGTGGATCTCTCTAATCTTTATTGAACAGGATGACGACATGCTTGAGGCAGTGAAAACTCTGCTGTCACTGTATTTAGAGTGTGAGAGGTTGGTATGTTTCACCTGGACCTTTTCCAAATACCAGAAAACCTATTTTAAGCCATATAGTCTGGCAGAGCTGGCATGTAGTACTCAAATAATGCTAGTTGTCCTGCAACATGTGATGCTTTCTGGGGGCTTTATTATAATTCTTAAATTTGTTTTAAGAAAGGTTTGGACAAATACCTGGAGGAAAAGTCCGTAGTCTGTTATTGAGAAAGACATGGGGGAAGCCACTGCTTGCCCTGGATTGCTAGCATGGAATGTGGCTACTGTTTGGGTTTTGGCTAGGTACTAGTGACCTGGATTGGCCATCATGAGAACGAGCTACTGGGCTTGATGGACCATTGGTCTGACCCAGTAAGGCTATTCTTATATTAATGTTCATTCTCTCTCATTTTCATCATAAAAATATAAATGGAGGACTTCCCCTCCCCGATAAACATGCTTGAGCCAGGCAATCAAATCCATGTTTGTGACATTCATTGACAGCAGTCAAAGCAAGTTATGCCCTGTGTATTGGCTTAAGCTGATATGAAGCTTTTTCCACTTGTAACGTGGATTTGGGAAAAATAGCATACCTTTGTCAAATATGGGTTCACTGCAAGACTCCACCCAGCTTTCTGCTGTCTGCATGTATAGTCATGCTTTATAAAACAGGCTTCTGCACACACTCTCCTCTACCTTCTTTAAAGTGCCTATCTTACATTTTAAAAAGAAGAAAGGAATCTCATTTGGCGTATAAAACATTTATAAAATTTTCAGGATCTCGGCGATGCCATCTTAAAGCGACTCAAACCTACATTGTCACCAGGGAATTACACATCAATTCTTCATCGATCCATAATTCTTCACCAATCAATAATTCATTTTGTTAGCTTGTTTAGAATTTTAATATAGTGTTTTGTACGTTCCTCTCAAACATAACGTTTGCATTCTTTGTTTGATATTGAATTCCACAAGCACTCCAATATAGACTCTCTACCCCCTGCGGCGATCTTAGCTGACTTTTTCGCTACAAAAATCCACAAATTGAGATCGTCTCTTGCAGGTTCAAGCATAGATTTACCTATCATGTTTCCTGCCTTAGACAAAGAAGGTAGAGCTGTTGATATGATCTGGAATCACTTTGAAAACCCAGACTGGAGCCACTTTACTCAAAATATGTAAAATCCATTTGCCTATTGGACAACTGCCCACCGACTATTATGAAAACAGCTCCTATCTCCTTCAAGGCTGAACTTTTTAACTGGGTTTCATCATGCATGCGTACCGGTAAATTCCCGGAGAAACTTGGCCATATCCTTGTGACTCCTATTATCAAAAACCCAAAGGAGTCTGTTTCCTTTATGGCCAATTACAGACCCATTGCCAACATACCATTCTTTCTTAAACTAATGGAAGGTCTGGTTTACATTGACCTCACAGAATATTTAGAGAAGTTTAACATTCTACACGATTCTCAATCTGGCTTCTCAACAAATTACAGCACTGAAACAGTTTTGGCCTCCATGACTGACCATCTTTTCCTTTGTTTTCCCGGGAAAAAAGTGCACTGGTAAGGCAGTTTGACCTGAGCAGTGCCTTCGACTTTGTTGATCATGACCTCCTGCTTAGGTGCCTTGATTCCATCGGCATTTCTGGACAGGTACTAAATTGGTTCACGTGTTTCCTAAAATAATGTACATACCAGATCTACAGCGAAGGAACCTACTCTCAAGCTTGGTCCAATCCCTACAGAGTGCCACAGTGCTCCCAACTCTCCCCCTCACTTTTCAATATTTACATGGCGTCACTGAAATATGCTATCTGATTTTAAAACTGAATGTACATATACGCGGATGATATAACAATTATTATTCCCATAACCTCATTGACCCAAGAGACAGAATAATTCATCTCATCCGTCCTTACCAAGGTAGAACATTGGACTATGCACTCCAGACTAAAACTGAATCCCGAAAAAACCAAGATCTTCTTGGCAAGTCCCAATAACAAGATCGTGAACACCTCCTTGAGACTAAATGGATCAGACTATCCAATTAATCCTACAACCAAAATCCTTTGCGTCACCCTGGACCGAAGCCTGACGTTTGAAGATCACACTAATGCTCAAGTCAAAAAATGATTTCTCACTCTATGGAAACTTCGCACCATTAAACAATACTTCGATTTCTTTTCCTTTTGACTGTTGGTTCAATCCCTGATCTTAAATACCTTAGACTACTGCAATATTATATACTTGGGATCTCTCAAGAAAGCCATCAAACGACTGAGAGCCATCCAAAATGCTGCAGTCCGTCTCATTTATGGCCTCAAGAAATCAGACCATGTAAGCCCATATTACAAAAAACTACACTGGCTGCCTGTGGAAGCAAGGGTTATTTTTAAGTTTGCTTGCCTTTGCTTCAAAACCTTGACAGGTTCATCCCCAACCTATCTGTCTCAGCAATTCGAATTCCCAGGCACAACTAATACACACAGTACCTACTTGTTCGCTTTTCCATCCCTAAAGGGCTGCACCTACAAGAGATACTTCGAGAGAACACTATCATTCCAAGCAGGCAAATGGAGCAAATGTTTAACCAACTTCATCTCAAATGCACTTTCGTACCAAACGTTTAGAAAGTCAATAAAAACTTATCTCTTTGACAAATTTCTCTGACCCCACTTCAACCTGATGTACTTCCAAAACACTTCCATATAAACCTGACTAAACTTAGCATGCCAATGTAATTTTGAAAGTTCTCTGTAAAGTCGCTATCTGTATACAGTTTCTTCCCTTGTAAACCGCTTAGAACTGTTTGTGATATGGCGGTATATAAAAATAATACCACATTATTATTATACCACATTACCCTTCAGATCTATGCGATTTAACAAAATGGAAAATGCTACAAACACAGAAAGAAATACAAATTCAGTCTTTTAAAAATTTCCTAAACAAATAAGTCTTTAGCAATTTCCTAAAGTTTTGATATGATGCAGATGTAAAAAACTTGTAATAGTTTTAATAATATCTTGATTATAAAAGCGAAGCAGTTTTACTATCTTGAAAATAAATTATTTATCGAAACTATTACAAGTGAGAGAAACGTACGAGATACTACGAAAATTCTAAAAAAGCTAACAAAATGAATTATAGATTGGTGAAGAATTATGGATTGATGAAGAGCTGATGTGTAATGCCCGGCCCTTATGCTCAAGGGTTCTCAATTACGATTGGTTAGGCACAAGCCTTTGCGTTAACATAAGTTAGGCCCACAGCTGTAGACTTGCGCTAGAATTCTAGAACAGCAACTGTGAGTAATTGCCACATATGAGGGGCCGCTGAAAAGTTCTCAGCCCAAAGCTGGGGCAGGCTCCACTGAGGGCTAGGCACTTAGTCCAGTGATTTTTTTTTTTTCCACTTTTTTCATTCCGTTGGAAAAAAGTGGAAAATCGCTGGACTAAGTGTCTAGCCCTTGATAGAGACTGCCCCTTGTGGAATTTACACTTAGCAAGTATCATCTTGGTTTTAGCCAACCTTTTGAGAATTACTCCCTATGTGTTTTAGCAAAACATCAAGGAATGCTTTGAAAACGTCCCTCTGACATTCAGGGCTTCAGAGAGCAATATTGCAGAATCCACAGCCTTTCAGAATCGGAAGAAGGGGCCTGTTTTTATGTGTGGGCTTTTGAAAAGACACATCACCATGTGTAGAATAAGACTTGTGTGTGTCAAAGGGTATATGAAAATGGAATTTTGGAAATTCAGCTGTGTTAGTCAAGTTTCCCCTCCTTTCTGGTATTTCTCTGCTTCACGGGAAAAGTTCATCTTACTTCAACACACAGACACACTGTTACCCGCTCAGAGAGCTTGGTTGGTTTCTTGCGCTTCTGGTCTTCCACTCACATGAACATTGGATTAGGTTGAGTGCTGCTTTAATTTCCTCTTGTGATGGCATGGAGTTGAAGCGCCCTTTTTTTTTTTTTTTTTTTTTTTGCAAACAGCACTTTAGAGAGAGAGAAACATCCCTTTGTCCATTTCTGGGGTGGCAAGTCTGACTGGAAATTTTGATGCCAGATTGTCACAGTAGCCCTCAGGGGAGTGAATAGTAGCAGCTGTGCTATTGTCACTCATGATTTCAGCGGTACAGGAGGACCCAAAGTGTCAGAGCATCCACTCCCAGGTACCTCCTGCAGACCCAGAGCAATTGCACAATTCTCACCATAGAGCAGAGAACTGTCAGGCCATCTTGAATGGCATACACTTGCTTTTGAAAGAAGCCAAGTCTGCTCTAGTTAACTTGGGACAACTGGGCCCTCGGTTAGTAGGGAGCCACTTTGGAAATACTCAGCTAGTGATCAGAACTGAGGGGCAGGAAGCCAAGGGCCTGCCAGGCCTTGTCTTGATTCTCAGCTCACTGAAGAGTTAAACTGCTAAGCTTTATTCTTTCATTGTTCAATACTACAGAATTTTATATAAAAAAAACAAAAATCCAGGATCGAGTCTTCAGCAGGACTTTATCCAAGTAAAAATGGCTGTACGTGATTGAGTCTCATTCCCTGTGTCCATACCTGGATTTTCAGCAGCATTATCTAGAGAGACCACCTCGATCCAGGTAGTGCCAGGGCAGGGGTGAAGCCTGGGTAGAGGTAGCATTTAGTTGATTAGTGGCACTATTCAGCCTGCTCACTGGGCAACTGTCCAGGTAAAGTTTGGACAGCAAAAAGGCTTCTTAACTCTATCCAGCTATTTGTTTGGGTGTTGGTTTGAATATCATCTGGGCCCAGATCACTGAAGTCCTGGCTATGGGAAAAACCATAACTATACTGATCCCCCACTCTTAGGCGATGCAGTACCTTAGACAGATGGTTTTATCTTATTATTAACTTAGGTACTGCACCGCCTAAGAGTGGGGGATCAGTATATATAGTTATTGTTTATTGGTCCACTTGGTCAAACAATTTTGTCTATGGAAAAACCATGACAGCCAGAGTTTAAAAAAACTGCAAGCTGAATGTCCTAAGGAGGGAGGGGACTAGGTCCTACTAAGCAAACATTCTTATCCCCGGTGATAAGAGCTTGGCCATTAGTTGAAAGTACCACTTCTCGTTCCATAGACTGGATGAGGTCATGAACTTCTCTCACTGCTTACAGCTGAATACCAACCGCTGGATCGGGTGATTCAGTGTAGGATGGGCTGGGGAGAGCAGCAATGGGAACTCCACTAACTTGGAATGAGATGTTACTAGCCAGACTTTACAGTAGATATCCTGCAAACAACGGGAAGGTTAAATAGGCTGGAGTGTGCTTAGTTGGAACCTAATATAATATCAGGTGGACATCTTAGTCTATGGCCCAGAAAGTTAATTTAATAATGAGAATAAGTAATGGACAGATTGGATGGATCGTTCAGGTCTTTATCTGCCATCATCTATTATGTTACTATGGATTTAATTTGTGTTGCAACTTTACTCTTGCAGGTTCTGTGGTAAGCCACCTCCTGTCATGCACCTCAGTGAAGAAGACAACCCGGAGCTTGCTGCGACCCATGAGAGTGGCTATAACCCCCACTGCCTCTTTCTGTTCTTCTTAAACAGCATCATGTTTGATTCCACAGTCTTGCTTGACTTCCTGATCTCCTCGGAGACCTGCTTTCTGGAATACTTTGTCAGATACCTAAAACTTCTTACAGGAGATTGGCTGCATTTCTGTCACGTTTGCAGACTTTTTTATACCAGTGCCCTCAACGCACCTTTATCTGTTTCTGAGACTAATATTTCAGAGCCAGAGAGCAGCAGCAGTGGAAGCATTGCCTTCCCTGGGACAAATGGGGCCCTTCTGCTCTCTTTAATACCTGACCAAAACTCTCTTGTGACTGTTAGGAGGCAAAAGGGTACACAATCTGTGAAACCCGGTCAGTCTGACACCTCCTCACTGGGGGCACTGCAAAGCCTTGTGGATTACGACAGCTCTGAAGAGTCTGAACTGGAATCGCTGGAAAGAGAGTGTGAGCCAAACATTAACCAGAGCTATGCAAGGCATTCAGGCAGCTCCAGGATAAGGAATGCTCTTAGCAGGGATGAGGAGAAACATGTGGACAGACCTTTGCTGGAAACAAACATTTGTAGGCCGAAAGCATGTCATATCCCATCATTTCAGCAGAAACCCTGTGATGAGGGGACCTCGTCGGAGGAATTGCTGTTCAGATGTATGCGATGCCTACAAGAGTTGCGAATGGCAGTTTCTAGGTTAAACGAGAGAAACCTCTTCCCATACAATCCTTCAGCACTGCTGAAGCTGCTGGTGCACATTGACTGTCTCGCAAAGGAGGATAAGGGTGCTGTGAAAAGCACATTTTCACCAGTTACATGTAACAGATTACTCGCAGAGTTCTGACAAAAGGTTTCTGAACTTCCCTAGGATGTTTTGTGCTTTAGCACAAATTGTACTCAAAATAAGAGGGTTTAGATAAGGGTGCGATCATAGGAGAGAATAAATAAAATTTCAATAGTGAGCGGGAGATGCTCAAAAGCCGGCCATAGAAGTAAGTCTGGTTGTAGCCATTCTTATGTTCAAGGCAGCTCTGGTGCACAAAGGGTTCTGGGGGGCTTTTACCAATCGCAATAGCAGCCACCCAAGAACCTGATGCAAGCGCATTACAAGGAGCTCATTAGTATTAAAATGAGCATTCCTTGTAATGCACTGAAGGGAATGCCCACCTCTTTACTGAGTCAAATTTTCCAGCAGGTCAGGAGCTGTTTGTGTGGGCCGTGCCTGTGCTCAGAACGCAGCTGTTAGGTATGGGGCACACACACAACAGCTGTGTCCATATTATATGTGAAACACCCCCCCCAAAAAAAAAAAATAAAGCAAATTTGATCAGGAACTGTACTAGGCCTGTGCCTACCGCTTAGCTGTTGTGCATAAGCACCAGGCACAGTTCCTTCCCCTTTTACTGGGATACTCAGCACATGCATACGATTTGCATGCAATTTGTGCTGAGCTTATGCTGGCAAATCAAAAACACTCCCAAGCCACTGTTTTCTGAACTTTGTGTGTTCTGCCCTGTGTGAAAAAAAGTGTTTGATGTATTCTTGGCAGGTTATTGATCCCAAGTGCATGTCCTGTAGTCTACAAGGGAAACATGGTGAAGACTATCTAAGCATGGATGGACTATTTAGAAAGGCTAGTTGTAACCCTGTCCAAACAGCTGAGCACAAGTACTTTTCTAGTGAAGACGGGACTCCCTTTTGGACTTTTATACAGGTCTTATGTCAAACATTCAGTTGTGTAGAGTTACTCAGCAGTGTGGCTTACTTGTCACCCAATTATTTAAGCACCTGATTTTAATTAGCCAGTTAATTATGCTAAGGAAATTAGGGTTCACTTTCTAGTTCACACACTCATTCTAAATTAGTTCAATAGTTTCTACTCTGTACATTTGGGGTTGATTCTGTATAGGACGTTGATCTTGGCAGCCGCCTACGAAATAAATAAGAATTGCACCTGTCTTAAAGAACAGATGCCTTACATCCCTCCTTCCAACTCTCTAACAAGTGCCCTTGTCATGGTGCCAGTTAGAGAATGATGTCTAGACTGATTGCAAAGATAGGTGGTTCAGCTGCCTATCTTTGCCGAGAGATCCCTTGCCATCAGCTGATTGTGGCAAAGGAATCCCCAAAACCACAGCTTTGGGGAGTCCTGTTGGCTCAGCTGATTGTGGTAGGGGGGGGCATATGCCTGCTATGATCAGCTGAGTCAACTGTGGCAGAGGAAACACCCCCCAACACCCACATCTGTGATCAGCAGGAGGGATGCCCACTCCCTCCTGCCTGACTCCCCCCAAAGAGTATCAAGATTCCATACAGAATCTCAAAGAATAGCAAGATTCCAGAACCCCCCCCGAGTAGCAACAGTCCATGCTACCAATCCAGGGCAAGCAGCGACTTCCCCATGTCCGTCTCAATAACGGATTATGGATTTTTCCTCCAGGAACTTGTTAAAACTTTTTTTTTTTTTAAATCAGCTATGTTAACTGCTCTTACCCCAACCTCTTTAGTATCAGTGCAGTTGTGTTCTAGTTTACAATGGATTTTCTTGCAGCAAGCTTTTTATTGGTTGGAATTGAAATGTCTCAAGTGCTCATAACCTATTCATTTTCCATAGTTCTCTTAGGGTCACCATCTTTCTGGTACAGCAAAGTTTCTTATAAGATTCCTTATAAAATCTCATTACTAACTTTTAAAACATTGCAAACAAAATCTCCCCTATTGAAAAATATTTGATTCCTTACGAGCCAGCCCATCTCCTCAGATCTGCGGATTGGAAATTAACCATCCCCTCTCTATGTATAAAAGGTACCAAGCGTCAAAACATCTTTTCAGTAGTAGCCCCCCAGCTTTGGAACACTCTTCCAGCCCAAATAAGAGAAAATAACTTGGATCATTTTAAAGGCCTTCTTAAGACCCATTTATTCAAAGACACCTTTAATATTTAAATCTTCGCTAGGTTACTTATGCTTTTCTAAAAGAATCAGTATTCCTCTTCCTTGTGTTCATTCCATAATTGTTACCTATCCTTTATCGATTGTATTTCTACCCCTTCTTCCTTCTGTATCATGTTAGTTTCATCCATTTTGTCCTATCTGTGATACGCCATTTACTTAAGTTGTTTTAATCTTTTTATTTGTATTGTTGCTGGTGTATTTTATATCCCTTATTTATTTTATCTGTAAATCGCTTAGAAGTTGTATAAGCGATATTATTAAATTTTAATAAAAACTTGAAACTTTTCCTACCATCTTATTGTGATTTCCATATACAAACCTTTTCCAATCAGAACTTTACTGCCATATGCTGGCTGTGGTGCTTACATCTTCACTGCACTCTGGAGTAGTTTAGATGGGAAGTCATGCTATTGTAGAAAGAGAACTAGCCTTCAGAGCTTTGGAAAGGACAGATGTCTTTTTCTATATTTTTACTAATACAAGTCTATCCTTATCTGGGCTTCCCAGATTGAGTCGACACATAACATATTGAAATGGAGCAGTACATTGAATGATGTATGGGAAGACTTTTCACATCATTAGTGCCATATGCTTATGTTTCAACCAAGCAGAAGGGTGACTGCATCTTAGGAAAATGAAGAGGCTGTACATGTTAAAATCCTCATATATTAATGATCCTACACAGGAGACCTTTCACAAAAGATGCATAAGAGCCTGATGCTGGTTTCCTGAACTAGGCATGGCTTTGGAATATTGTTCTTCAAGTTTGCCAATGTCAACATGTAGCTTCCTGATGGGAATTTGTTTAAATCCTATGTCTGTATGCCTCAAATTGTCCTGGTTATATATGTCATTACTGCTGATGCTGTAGCACTTCCAGCCTCCTAGTAGAACCTTGTTACAAAAGAAACATTTTCCTTAATTTTTAGCCTTTCAGTTCATTTCAAATGTTCCTATTATAAATTTTTTTTTATCCCACTTTACAACTTTTAACATGCACATATCAACTTTGCATGTATTTAAAGTATGTATCTCAGTGTTCCTGCAAGGGGGATATAATGGCCATGAAAGAAAACAGAGTTTGCTGGTAAACTTAGGAACTAAGATATATCATACTAGGACTCTGCTAGTCGTTGGTGAAGCCTCACCTACAGTACTAAGGCTAAGGATGTAAAAAGGCTTGTAGCGGTAGAATGACACGGTGACAAAATTCATCATCGTTCCCGTCCCCACGGACAACCGTGGGAAACCATCTTCATGTCATTCTTTAAGGAGAGAGGGAAGAATCAGAGTATGAATGGCCACAACCACTGACCCACAAGCTTTGCTTTGAAGAATGCTGGTGTAGAAGGACTGAGGCTGAAATAGACAATAAAAAATGACATGAGATTATTTCCCGTGGTTATCCGCAGGGATGGGAATGGTGATGAATTTTGTCACCGTGTCATTCTCTAGTCCAGACAAAAACAACAAAAATGGTATGGGGCTTGCACCAAAAGATGTAGAGATTGGATGACCTGAATATAATATACTCTAGAGGAGAGGAGGGACAGGGAGAGATATGATACAGATGTTTAAATACTATGTATTCATAATACCTTTCAAGTAGCAGTAAATGATAGCAGATAAAGGCCTAAATGGCCCACCCAGCTTGCCCAACCAAACATGCATTAAAATTCATGATATAGATTTGTCTATTTTCTTAGATATTTCTGGGCCACAGACCTAGAGGTCTGCCCAGTTCTGTGCTTAGGTTACACTTCCAACTACTGAAGTCTCTGTTGAAGTTCACTGTAGCCTATCTAAACTGTCCCCCAGCCTTCCTCAACTGAATGGCCATATATGGGGGACAGACTGTGCAAGTCCACCAGGTATTAGCCAGTCTTAGTTCTTCAATAAATACCTATTATTTTCTTATTAGAGATTCCCTGTGTTCATCCCATGCTTTTTTGAACTCTTATCATTTTGCTATCCACTACCTCCCTCAGGAGGGCATTCCAGGCAGCAACTACACTCTCCACAAAGAATTTCCTAACATTGTCTACCACCCCTCAACCTCAAATTATGCCCTCTAGTTTTACCATTTTCCTTTTTCTGAAAAAGATTTAATATGTTCAAGTATTTGAACGTTTGAATTGCATCTCCCCTTCTCCTGTCCTCTAGAGTATACATATTCAGAGCTTTCAGTCTCTCATATGCTTTTTGGAGCAAACCCCCTACCATTTTTGTCACTTTTCTCTGGACCATTTCAAGTTTTCTTATATCCTTTGCCAGATCTGGTCTCCAAAACTGAACACAATACTCCCAAGTGAGGCCTCACCAATGACCTATACAGGGGCATCAACACCTTCCTCCTACTGGTTATGCCTCTCTACAGCCTAGCATTCTTCTGGCAACAGCCACAATCTTTTCCAGAGAAAGTAAAATGGTAAAACTAGAGGGTATGAAATGACTTAGGAACAATGTTTTATCATGAAAAGGGTGGTAGATGCCTGGAATGCCCTCGCAAGGCAGGTAGTGGAGAAATGACAATTTTAAAAAAGCATGGGATGAACATAGAGAATCTCTAATTAGAAAATGAATGGTATAAACAAACTAAGGCCAGTAGTAGGCAATCCTACATGATCTGTGTCTCATATATGGTAATTTGGTTTAGGTTGAGCTGGGGAGGGCTTTGAAAGAAGCTCCAGTGACAAAGGCTGGAGTGGACTTTAATGGCAACTCCAGCAATGGGAATCTAAAGACAGTACCGGGTGGACTTCTATGGTCTATTGCCCAGAAATATGAAAGAGAAGATAATTTAACCATTAGTGTAACTACTGAGCAGACTATCTACTGCCATTTATATTATGTAGAATGGGAAAGATGACCGAATATTTCCTAGATGATCCCTAGAAGTAACAAGACAGTGAAGAGCAGCAGAAGCTTGTCCAAATGGAGAAATTAGTTAATTCAAGTCTTTGTCTTCATTCTTGAACCAGTTCTTAAACAAGAAGTAAAGTGGGAAGCTGACAATCTGCAAAGCATAATGAAGATAAGCTGATTCCTGTGCAAGACCCAGCAGACATAAAAATATGTTGTATAGGAAGTATTATAGAGCTTAACTAAATGAAGATCTGTTCCACCAAATACAAGTAGGCAGTGCTAATAGCTCTAACAAAAGCATGAATGTCACTTTGACTCTTGCCAGTGCTTGCATTTCATTAGCCTGAATTGATTTCCTCTGGGAGAGTGGAAGGAATGGGCATGAAGTGAGGGACCTGTTGGGAGTGCCTTGTTATGGAGTCAAGGCCCCTCGATGCATCATCGTACAGTATGTAGTGAATTATAGGATGGGGATAAAGGGGACTTTTTATGATTTTACATAAGCGTTATCTTTCTGTTGCATTTACTTGGATTTCTGTATTGTGATGTTTCCTTATTCATAAATAAAAAATTAAATTCTTTAGGGCTGTCTAGCTCTCATTTGTGAATACCAAGTTCCTTCACCTCTCTCTTGAAACTCTGTAAACACCTGTCCTTGAGCTGAAACCCTGGTGTCAACATCAACCCCCTCCCCCCCCCCGCATATGTGTTTTTGAAGGGCTAAGTTGTAATGCTTTTGCATAATCACAAAGCCAAAAATGATTATTCACAAGCAACAAACAAATTTCTCTTAGTTTTATTATGCGCAGATCTCAAGTAGTTAACAATAAAATCATATGGCATTTTCTTCTCAAGTTTATATCCAGTAGTGTAGTTCCCAAAGCAAAGACCTTGTTTTATTAGTATAAAAACAAGAAACATGAAATCATACATTGCATTTTGCAGGTAATGTCTTCTACATACAATATAACTGGAAGAATACTTGAAAATTAATAAGCTTTCCTCACATCTACAAAGAAAATTGTTACCTATGGTATATGACAGCATACATACATACATTTGACTTAAGCCTTTGGCATCTAAAGGTTACAAGAAGGCACAACAAAGGTTATTCTCACACAAAAACAAACCACAGCTTTGTGTCTCAAAAATGTACAAAACAATAAAAAATACTTTAGTAAACAAGATGAACTCTGCCACATTTTTAGGTGTTTTTAAGGAATTGTTTTCAGCAGAAAAAGGGCTGGCCAGGTTAAAGAAGCAGCAGTTCAAAGTTCAAACTTGTGTGAACTTTGATGACGCTGGCACAAGTTTAGAAGTTAAAAGAATGACACTCCATGTGTGGGTCGAGGAAAGAATTAATAAAACAGTTATCCACTAATGGCAGCCTGTCTTTTTTAAGTATTCTTGTCTGCTACATATTTTTGTCCTCTCATTTTTCCCCAACCATGAGTGAGCTCAGAAGGACATAGTAAAACCATTCTCAGGGGATTGTGCCCTGGCTCCAGGCCCACTGATCCCAACACAGAGTTTGAGGGGAATACAGGGATAGGTGGCAGACAATACTGAGGAGAAGGGAGCCATATAAGTAAAGGCCACATTATCCGCACATATGGTCAGAAGCATTAATCCCAGGTGACGGACGCTTCAAACATCAGAGTAAGCAATGGAAATAACCAGATGAGTAGATTAGGAGGTGGTGACCACAAGTGGTAGAACTATTCTAAGCATAGTAAGCAGTGAAGATCCCAGGTGTGATCCACATCGAAACACACCTAGGGTGCTGTCCTGGATATGGTTGAACCAGTAAAAATGCAAATGAGAGAAGCTGCAACTGGGATGTGCAGGCAAGACTGGAATTCTTTCCACAAAAAATCATTTTCTTTTTTAAGTTATTGGCTATGATCAGTTTTTCTAGGATGTTTTGGGCACATACCAGGACTACTTAAGCTTGTTTCTGAGCCCAGCAGGTATGGCAGAGCCACACACACAGAGGCCTTGTGTGGTATATCATGCTAAATGCATCACGAGCCATCCTGGCAAGAGGAAATCCTGCCCAGGAAGCTTGGAATGTAAACACTCCAATTACAACTACCCTTCTTTAGCTCAGTGCAGAGGAAAAAAAAAATCTAGTGGTCTCCTTAGAATAAAGAAACAAGAGAGAGAAGATAACAAGATGCCAACCTCCGTAGGGCGCACACTGCTTTTCTGGCTCCACCCTCCATGTTCCCGTGGCCAAGAGTTCTCCTGTGCTGGTCCCTTCTTGAGCAGGCAGGATCTGCTTTAGAACAAAGTGACTTACTAGAATAAATACTGTACATTTATTTGAGGCTACCCAAGTTTCTTATAATGGGGGTAACTTATAGAAAAGGGCCATAGTACTTTAGTGCGATTGGCCAATGAGTTCTAACCATTGGGTCAGCCGTGCTAACAAGTGATCTTTTATGTCCATTCAAAAACTGCTTCTAATATATATTTATAAGAGTTTATACAATGATTTCCAACGTATCGTATGATTTTATAAATGCAGACCTTTATGTTATAGCTTCAATACAAATTTGGCACAGAGGATACACAGACTGCACTGTCCTCAACATCCATACTTTATGTTACTAAGTGCCGCTAAGTCCTCCAAGACAGTGGGACAAAAATCCACAAAAAACAAACAAACCTTATTTCTTATAATTCAAGCTTTTTTCTCTCTTTAAAAAATAAAAAGTAAACTGTTTGAAATAAAATCTGCATTTCACATAAAATATTTAGGCCCAATAACACGATCAACTATTGAAACTTTAAATAAAGCGATACATCTAGTCCATGAGAGTATGACAAAAATAAAGGCTGTCTCCAATTTGAAGGATCAGAGAAGACTGACATCTTCTGAATAGGCTACAGCAGAATTTGACTTTGATCTTTGTCAGGGACCCAGTTATAGGTTTGATGGATGACATCAAATTACTGAAAACACCGGGAGTGGCTTCACACCAGAATCTGACTATGATCTTCTCAAGGACCCATTAATGGGTATGATGGATATGACACATCAAATTATTGCCAGCACCAGGAGTGACCTCCATTCTCATACACCAAGCTGTGGTCCTGCCTAAAACAGTGAGCCCTAACCTTGTTCTTATAATCCTCTATCTTAGCTTCTCCCTCTGCTCGGCTCAGGATTCACATTATAGCTCTTTATGACTCTACCCTGCAGTTAATAGAGAAATTGTGTTCTGCCCAATAAATTTATTTATACTGCATATATCCTAAGTATGTTCCCTATCTGTACCAGCAGACTCACAATCTAACTATGGTACGAAGAGCAATGGAGAATTAAGTGATTTGCCCAGGGTCATAAGCTCTAGGACTGAACCCACAAACTCTGGCTCTTAAGGCAGCAGTTCTAAGCCACTCCTCTGTACTGTGGGTGCTCTGCATCCCCAATATTGAGCAATCACCTTCAGTGCATCCACAGAGGGGTCATTTGTATTGCATTTGGCATCCTTGGCGCTTATGTTCTGCTCACTCAGTGCCAAGTTTGACTCAAAATAGGTGCACAGACAGAAATACAAACAAGACATCTAAAGATTTATTTGATTAAAAAAGAAATAAATACATTTAAAATGTCTTTTTGCGTGTAATTATATTTCAGGTACTACTAGGGCATCTAGATGCAATTCCAAAATAATTTGTCTACTAGATAATATTCCACTATCAATTGTGTTGTTTGACTAAATTGAAAATATTCAACCTATAATCTGTTCTAAAAAGTATCTAGTCAAGAGGATGCTAAAAATCTAGTGTAAAGACTTGTGTCTAGTTGTATATATTGTGTATTATTAGATATCAACCCATAAGCATTTTTTATTTCTAAACAAATGAAAAAAACAATGGATTACAAGAAAGGCTTTTGGCATGGCAATTTAAATCAATCCATCCCACTATACCAAGCCTGGTTTTAGCATGGCATATCATAGAACTGTAGTCACGTTATTTGGTAACCCTGCCTGCCCAGGCAAATTTGTCATGCACTGCAGTAACGGCAAAACACAGTCTGCCATAGAGTCTTAAGGCATACCCATATTCCTCATAAAAGAAGGTGTGCACAATTAGAGAACCTGGAAGAAGGCACAAAAGAACAGCATTGGGCTCCAGGATACAGATTCCTCCCCAAGGGACTGCTGTTTCTCTTCTGTACATCCAAAATGACAATGGCATCAGACTGAATTGCCTGATGTCTGGACCACTGCTCCTGTACAAGTCATGAGGGATAGTGGATCCTTATTCTTATCTCATGACCAGGAAGAACAGACCAAGCAGATCCCTGCTTCACACCTACAAGTTCCTTAAAAATGTTACATGTGTGTGTATTAAAATGCATGGTACATACAACATAAGGTCAGCGCTGAAGACATGTAGAATTTGTTTGAAATAAAATGTTCAGTTGTTTCAGGGAGGAAACATTCATTCTCCTTGTCAGAGGTTTCAAGAAAGATTTTCAGTGGGTATATATAGAAGATCTGTTGTTGAGGAACAGAGTGATCCACCCTGTAGTAAGGGAGGGAAACTGTGCAGACCCCCCCACCCCCCGGAAAAAGAAATAGGTGGGCCCTTTAGTGCTTTCCTGCAATCAGAATTTCTGTTTCTACATATAACACTAGAGTCTCAGTCCATTCTCTTACATCATGTTGGTTATATTTAAAAGTGTGTGTATATGTGTGTGTGTGTGGGGGGGAGAGTAATTAAAAAAAAATATATATATATATATTAGACTTTAGTTTGTAGTATCCACCATTCTCCTACCACCCTGTAGTGCAGGGTGTTTTAAGCAGGTGGCAAGGTGGTTTTAGAAAATGCTTTCAATCTGGTACCTCAGTAATGGCACAGGGACAAAGACAAGATAAGATGATTAGGCCCTGGAGAAGAAAGAGGTCTTAAATACTGGTTAGGATAATAGCAAGGCAGAAGAGGGGAGAGAAGTATCCCACCACAGAGGTGAAAAACCAGGAGCAGTGTCCTGAGAGCTTACTGCAGAAGTGTGCAGAGATGCTCTCCCATACTTCCCCCCCTTACTTATCTCTGTGTACTCACGGATACTGAAGAGACGTTATAGGTACCAGGTAGCTTTGGGGGGGGGGGGGCAGGGGAAGTAACAATTTTGTCAGGTGAAGCAAACGTTTCCCTGGGATTCTTGGCCCTCAGGTGCTCGATCACTCAAGGCAGGCACGGTGTGTTAATGGCAGCTTGTTTGCATTGTTTAAGGCCACAGTGTGGGTGTGGGGGTTAACGGTCATGCTGTCCGTTCACAATCCGGCACATGTTTGCCCCAGAGCCATTTTTGAGGCATGGTTCTTCGTCCTCTTCCTCAGACAGGTCATCCTCCTCCTTGTCACTTCGGTCATCACCGGACATCTGTACAAAGGAAGACAAAAATTAAAAAGCACTTGGTCTCCAGCAATATGACATGTCCTGGCAGCTTCATGGGAAAGGGAACCCATTCCTTACAACAAGGGATAAGAACTAAAACCAGTTATTTTATTTATATTCCGCTTTTAGCCAAAGCGGCTCACAATTCAACATACATAATCTTTAAAACACAAACGTCTCATAGTTCTTCCAGCGAACAAGAGTAAACATAATAAAAGAGGTAACTTGCTAGACATGACTTTTCTGAGACAGGATCGTTCTGGGAGACAGCATAAACATATACAATTATAGCAGTGTTAGCACATGCACACATGTTCATAAAAGAACTCAAGAATCTAAAGCTGGAGTCATGGAGCGTCTAAAAGAATTCCAACTTGAGGCTAAGTAGATATAGCTATGCCATAAAGTCTCTGCCTAACATATGATTCTCCACAAGCAGTTTTCTGCTCAAACCCCACCTCCCCCCCCCCCCCCCGACTACCTATTTCCCATGGACTGAGAGAAGATATCAGACGTGATACATTATGCATGACATTTTGAAGTTAATGGGTGCAGAGATGGGCAGCCAGTGAAGGCTGCTGAAGGAGAGTGATTTGGAATCATATTTTTTCAGTCTGAAGATTAGTTGTATTGCTGTGTTTCTCCACTGCCCCAGGTGCATTAGACAGATTGGAAAAATGCTTGAAGTAACTGTATACAAAACTGCTTTGAGTATGGTTGTATAACTTCCCCCCCTCCCCCCCAAAAAAAGGCAGCATACAAGTCTCAATCCCTTTCTCTCTTATTTAGCCATCTCCAGTGCCTTGTAAATGGCTTCAATATGATTCCGTGAGTGGCGTTATATCAAGCCTAATCTATAATAATAAAACGCTAAGCGCAAATGCGCACTCGCGCCGCGTGTTCCCTGAATCCGTCAGGATGTGGCGGCATGAGTGCGCATGAGCTAGATAGTGGAGTGGGGGGCCGGCAAAGGAGAGCCGGCCCGGGATTCGGCTGGCCCCGGCTAGGCAAAAACCCCCTTCTCCGCCGCACCGAGGCCCTGGCGGTCCCTGCCGGCAGAGAAGGAAAGACAGCTCGGCGGCGGGTTGGCGTGACAGCGCTAAGGCAGCTTGAGGTGCCGCCGCGGCTGTCGGCGCATACAGACCGCAGCGGCTTGAGGCGCCTGCAGTACGTGGCGGCTGTCGGTGGAGGGCAGACGCTAAACTCAAGAATGTCTAGGGGCATGCAAAAACTAAGAATTGTCACCTGCGGGTCTTTTTTTTTTTTTTTTATTCCAGAGTAAAAAATTTTCTGAACAGCAGGGGTAAACTGCAGGAAATTCACTGGATTGTTTTGCAGGGCCTTGAGCGGTTCCCCTGCGAATAGAAACGCTTAGCTTCTCCCAAAGCTCCTCTGAGAGACTTTACTTGAGTTGGAGGAGGAAACGGACACAAATGACCCATTGACGGGCAGAAATCTTGGTGGTGGGAGGGAAGGAGAAGGGGCAGACCTCTATTCTGTAGGGGTGCAGGAGCCGAGAGCGTACGGTGGGCACATCTTTGCCTGCTGCCAACGGAAGTTCAGCACAAAGCTCTACAAACCTCGGGTCTGGCTATTTCACTCTGGAGCAACCTATTCATTGATGGCTCTCCAGGGCTGTCATCTGATTTAGCTCCCTACAGAATTACACTTATTTATCGAGCTGTGAGTTTCCCTCGATTACTGCCGTGAACCGAATTATATTTTGGTATGATTTTATTACAATATATGATGGAGTTTGGCTGAGAGCATATTTTGAACATCTTTTTAGTAGCCATAGCTGTTTGTGAGGTTTTTTTAATGCTACATCTCTCTTTAGCAATTTTATATCTATCTATCTATATCTATATATCTATAATAATAAAATGCTACGCGCGCATGTGCACTCTCGCTGCATGTTCCCTGATCCCTGATCTGTCGGGATGTGGCGGCAAGAGTGCACATGCGCTAGATGGTGCGGAGTGAGGGGCCGGGACTTAGGGGAAGGAGAGCAGGCCTGGGATTCGACCGGCCCAGGCCAGGCAAGACCCCCCTTTCCCCGCCCACCCCCCTTCCCCGCCGCAAAGAAAGAAGGACAGACAGGGGGAAGGGAGAGCGACAGAAAGAAAGACAGACAGGGACCCAGGGAAATAGACAGAAAGAAAGATAAACAGACAGAAAGAAAGAAAGGGGGCAGGGAGAGAGACAGAAAGAAAGAAAGAGAAAGAAAGAAAAAGAAAGAAAGAAATGCCTAAGTCTACACATCTATTCTAGCACCCATTAATGTAACGGGCTAAAAAACTAGTAAAATAAATAAAAGACCATTATACACAAGCTCAGCTGAACCTCTCATAAACCTTTTCCTCAACTCTTGGTCCACTTCGACCAGAAACATCAAGAAACTTCTTTTTATCCTTCCATCACCTTAAGGAATTAAACACAAGCGTATACTTAACACACTTATCACCTACATCGGCACAAAGACCTGGAACAGCCTCCCAATAACCATCAAAGCAGAACCCTATTATCTCAGATTTTAAAAGAAACTAAACATTATTCTCTTTGACAATACACTCCACTAACAATCATTAGTTTGATCAACTTCAATGAACATCATTTCCTCAGCTAACGGGAACACTCAATGAAGTTACAGGGAATTAATTTTAATACCAATATGAGGACATTTTTTTTCACTCAGAGAATAATTAACCTCTGGAACGCATTTGCCAGAGGTTGTGGTAAGAGTAGATAGCGTAGCTGGTTTTAAGAAAGGTTTAGACAATTTCCTGGAGGAAAAGTCCATAGTCTGTTATTGAGAAAGACATGGGGGAAGCCACTGCTTGCCCTGGATCGGTAGCATGGAATTTTGCTACTCTTTGGGGATCTGGAATCTTGCTATTCTTTGATATTCTGCCTGGAATCTTGAGACTCTTTGGGGTTCTAGAATCTTTTGTTATTCCTTGGGGTTCTGGAATGTTGCTACTCCTTGGGGTTCTGGAATGTTGCTACTCCTTGGGGTTCTGGAATGTTGCTCTTCTTTGAGATTATGCCTGGAATCTTGATACTCTTTGGGGGTTCTAGAATCTTTTGTTACTCTTTGGGGTTCTGGAATGTTGCTACTCCTTGGGTTTTGGCCAGGTACTAGTGACCTGGATTGGCCACCGTGAGAATGGGCTACTGGGCTTGATGGACCATTAGTCTGACCCAGTAAGGTTATTCTTAAGTCTTAAACAGTACTTCTAATGTCAACATTATACAGTGGTACCTTGGATTACCAGCATAATCCGTTCCAAGAGCATGCTTGTAATTCAAAATGCTCGTTTATCAAAGCGAGTTTCCCCCCATCCCCGATAACCGGCATCGCTCCCCCCGCTCGCAAAGGCCCCCTTGCTCCATCCGGCACCCCCCCCGCATGAACCAGCCCCCCGCCCGAACAACTTAAACATACCCCCTCCCCCCCACCGTCTAGCGCAGGCACAAATCGTATGCCTAGAAGATCTTCCGGCTTCTGCCTGCCTGCCTTGAGCATGCATCTGCGCATGCTCAAGGACTTCTAATTCTCCATCAAGCCCAATATCCAGTTTCCAACAATGGCCAACCCAGGTTCCAAACACCTAGCTAGATCCCAAATAATAAAGCAGATTTTATGCTAGGGCAGAGTACCGCCACACAGGATATTGCTGAAGGGTTGTCGGGTAAGATTTGCCTCTTTGCGGATGATACCAAAATCTGCCGGATGGTGTGAACAACATGAAGAAAGATCTAGCAAAGTTTGAAGAATGGTTTGAAATTTAGCAGCTAAAATTTAATACTAAGAAATGCAAGGTCATGCATTTGGGCTGCAAAAACCTGAGAGAATGGGTAAAGAACTTATGTGCACGACAGAAGAGCGGGACTTGGGTGTGACTGTATGTGATGAAAAGGTGACAATGAAAGCTAGTGTGCATAGAAAGAGGTATGGCCAGTAGGAAAAAGGAGGTACTGATGCCCCTGTATAAGACTTTGGTGAAACCTCAATTAGAATATTGTGTACACGGGGGGCTGGAGTGTTGGGTCTGTTTGCTTTGTATTATGATTCTATTCTGTTGTCACTTCACGGTTGATTGTAATTTGTTGTTTGGATTTTATTATTGAAAAAAAAAAAATAGATTCCACATAAAATATTGTGTATAATTCTGGAGGCCGCACCTTCAAAAAGATATAAAAAGGAAGGAATCGATCCAGAGGAAGGCTACTAAAATGGTCCAGAGGAAGGCTTCAAGTGGTCTTCATCATAAGGTGTATGGGGACAGACTTAAAGATCTCAAATCTCAATCTGTATACTTTGAAGGAAAGGCGGGAGAGGGGAGATATGATAGAGACATTTAAATACCTATGTAATGTAAATGCGCATGTGTCAAGTCTCTTTCATTTGAAAGGAAGCTCTGCAATGAGAGGGCATAGGTTGAAGTTGAGAGGTGATACTTTTTTACAGAGAGGGTGGTAGATGCGTGGAACAGTCTCCTGGAAGAGGTGGTGGAAACAGAGACTGTGTCTGAATTCAAGAGGGCCTGGGATAGGCACATGGGATCTCTCAGAGAGAAAAAGAGATAATGGTTACTGCAGATGGGCAGACTAGATGGGTCATTTGGCCTTTATGTACCATCATGTTTCTATGTTTCACCAACAAGTGCGCCTGCATTTCCCCTGCTTGTCTCCACAGAACAGATTGTCCACCGACATAAGATACACAGAGACAGCGCTCTGTAAACTCTCACTTACCTTCACAAAAAGAAAATAACTCCGGGGCTCTAGGTGGCTGCCTCAACCCTTCCCAGATGCTGGCAAATGGGGAACACAAAAATATTTGTTTGTTTGGGACCAGCGAAAACAAAAACGCTGTGGAGAAGATGATGTTCAAGATGCAGGCTTTATTAAAAGTACAGTCTGTATGTGTATCGTGTCTGATTTCAAGAAAGCCTGGGATAGTCATGTGGGATCTCTTAGAGGAAGAGATAATGGTTACTGAGGATGGGCAGTCTGGAGGATGGGCCATTTAGCCTTTATCTGCCATCTTCCTATTTTCCTCAGAGTCTAGTTTTCTAGGCTTCAGCCCTTGGTTTATTTATATCCTATTGTGTTCTTCCTATCGAGTTCCTGATTGGGGGAGGGGGGACTAGCCAATTGTCTCCTCTATGTTGTTTTATTGGCTAAAGTAGTCTATGAAGAACATGATGGTCTATCACTTTCTTGAACTTTCCGGTAATGGGTGACTGTCTGCAACACGTGATTGATACACAATGGAGTTTTTTGACTGGTGATTAAGCTGCACTTGCTATTTTTTAGCGTTGCTATATCAGTGGAGTGCAGATCCGACTGAAGTCTTTTTTTCTCCACTTTTTTATCTTTCAGGTGGTTCCACTATTGGGGTTTATGTGGCAGCAGTCTCCACATTCCTCTGGATGATTATTGTTAGATCAGAATTCTCTAATTGGGGTATTCCATTAAAATCTTTCCACTGCCAGTTTTGTAAAGGTTAACACAGAACTGCAGCTATAGTTGCCACTGCATTTCTCCAATTTTTGCAGTGTGGACAATCCCGGTCCACGGCAGGGTCAATCAGCACAAGAAAACACCTTGAACATAAAGAATGAAAACTAATTCATAGAAAAGTAATTGAATACAGAAAACCTATGCCGGGAGGAAGAGATGTCCACATTTTCTGAGTGTTGCTTGGAGGCATCATTACTCTGCAGCTCACAGCACAGTTCAATAATTACTCACTCCAGCCCTGCACACACCCCGAGTTGCTCTGTACACACCCTTCTGCTCCACATTGCTTAACTAATCCTTAAATGCTTGATTGCTGATAAGCCCTGCTGAGATTTTATTATTTATTTATTGTACTTACTACACCCACCTGTACCAAACAAGGACCCAAGAGGTGCACAAGACTAAAATTAACATTCCTAGAATTTAATGCAGAGGGTTCAGTCATTTGTGAACGAGACACCAGCACGCCGCGGGAAAACTTACTTTTAAAGAGCTCCGAAGCGGGGTGTGAGTGGGGAACCCCCCCACTTTACTTCATACTGTTCGCGCTGCCGTTGGAGAGGGGGAGTTTGAGGAGTTGGAACCCTCCATTATAGAGAAAACTGAACTTTTTCTGATTTTTTCAGGAAAAGTTCAGTTTTCTCTATAATGTGGGGGGTTCCACCCCCCCCCACACTCCCCCCCCAACGTCAGCGTGAACAGTATGAAGTACCCCCCCGTTGGAGCTCTTTAAAAGTTTTCCTGCGGCGCGCTGGTGTCTTGCCCCAAATTGTCTGTGCTCGATTGTCGGCGCGCTTTTGTCCCGTCACCAGTGCAGAGAGCCCAAGGGAGGTCAGGATTTACTTACATTTCCCGAGAACACCTTCTTCATCATTCTAAAAATGAGGCAACTCCAATATATATGCAATAGCTGTAGGGTGAACATGATCATATTGAAAAAGTAATAGAGAAAGAATGGGGTACAGATGTCTAGCGGATAAACCACTGTTGCGTAGATAATCCTAAGGAAAGACCAAAAGAGAAAAAGAGCCATCAGGTGGTCATACTGTTTTCTTTGAATCAATCAAATTTGCTCATGCAGCCCTGACACAAGCAGCTCTGATGAACTTCCAGCAAAGCTGCAACCAGGCAAGGGGCAGCACGGGACTAGCTTAGATGAAGACATCCATTTTACTCACCAAAAGGGGAAAATGATAAGTCTGGTGATTGTAAAGACCAAGGCGAAAACCAGGAACAAGACATCGCAGGACCGCTTCCAGCGGGCGTAGTTACTCATTTTAGCTGCCTACATACAAAAGAAAATGTAGATACTGTCAACCAGGATAGGGGCAGCGAAAAGGCCATTTGTCTCTACACCCCTATCATCGGGTGCAAAGCACTCTGCAATCTCAAAATCCAGACCAAGGAAACAAAATCTGTCAAGCATCAAACAAGTCCAGTCCTTTATGTGATATCATGCATCTGCACACACGAACCCACAGCCTCTGCTTGCAGAATGCTACATGTACTCACACAGACACATATGTGATTTCATACATGCTCACATAGACACGTATACATGATCTCGCACACGAACGCATATGACCTCCCCTTACAGGCTGCCTCACACACCCTTCCGCTTGATATTTCATACATGCACAACCTGAGATTTGACATGCCTCCTCTTCATACCTGTCTGCATACACACGCACATTACTCTAGACATTCCATCTTCTCCAGTTGGCCAAGCTGACTTTTGCGACTGGCAATCCAAGAGCCAAATTTTACCTTTGTTTTCATGTTTTTGACCCACCTCCCGATTTAAAAGCAGCAGCAATCTCTGTATTGTGAAAACAGACTTCTGGGCTCAAACCTAACAATTAAGTCTCTTTCGCAAATGACAATACGTCAATCAGGCCTCTTGATCTTAATGATACCAACATTTCATATTACACACTTATTATAGCACACACATACAGACCTAGTGGTTAGAGCAGCTGCCTCATCATCCTGAGGTTGCGAGTTTGATTCCCACTCTGGGCAAGTCACTTTATTGCCCCATGTATAAAATAAGTACCTGACTAAAATATGTAAACCACTTTGATTGTCTAACCACACAGAAAAAGCGGTATAAACTTATCTTCTTGGAAGAGTATTCCAAGAAGGAGATATGTTTGAAGATCAAGTCGACCACTGGGATGAGACAGTTATATTATAATAAGTATGAGATTAGGGATCTGATCCTTAGTTTTCAATTAAGTTTGCCTGCATCCATTCCTGTGTCTTGGATACGCTTGTCTGACAGATGAAGATCCGCACCAAAATGGACTGCATCTCCCTAAAGAACAATAGCTGCTGAGACCACTTAACTGTCTCCGGAAAGGAGAAGAAGCATGATAATGACAGTGCTGCAGTCATTTGAAGGCAACTGGGTTAAAACAACCCTAGAGGAAAGGAGAGACAGGGGAGATATGATTCAGACGTTCAAATACTTGAAGGGTATTAACGTAGAACAAAATCTTTTCCAGAGAAAGGAAAATGGTAAAACCAGGGGACATAATTTGAGGTTGAGGGGTGGTAGATTCAGGGGCAATGTTAGGAAATTCTACTTTACGGAGAGGGTAGTGGATGCCTGGAATGCGCTCCCGAGAGAGGTGGTGGAGAGTAAAACTGTGACTGAGTTCAAAGAAGCGTGGGATGAACACAGAAGATTTAGACTCAGGAAATAATATTAAATATTGAACTAAGGCCAGTTACTGGGCAGACTTGCTTGGTCTGTGTCTGGCCGTTTGGTGGAGGATGGGCAGGGGAGAGCTTCAATGGCTGGGAGGGTGTAGATGGGCTGGAGTAAGTCTTAACAGAGATTTCGGCAGTTGGAACCCAAGCATAGTACCGGGTAAAGCTTTGGATTCTTGCCCAGAAATAGCTAAGAAGAAAAAAAAAAAAAAAATTTAAATTGAATCAGGTTGGGCAGACTGGATGGACCATTCGGGTCTTTATCTGCCGTCATCTACTATGTTACACTAAGATTCCCCTTTTCCAGTCTCAGTTTTACTTTATTGCAAAGAGATTTGTGCTTAAAGTCTATGAGCAGGCCTCATCTCCCTCTCCAAAACACAATAAAATGCAGGATGTCACAGTGCTGATCCTCAGAGCACCTGTGCAGATATCAGATAGAGAAACACAAAGTATAAGAAAAACACTGCCAATATAGAGGAGACTCTTCCAAAAGCAATACAATACAGAAGCAAATCATCAAATCTAGGGGGGGAGGGGACATAGGAAGAAGACTAAGAAAAACAACCCACTGCAGTGAAGCAAACTTTGCTGGGTACATAAGAACATAAGAATAGCCTTACTGGGGCAGACAAAGGTCTATCAAGCCCAGTAGCCTGTTCTCACGGTGGCCAATCCAGGTCCCTAGTACCTGGCCAAAACCCAAAGAGTAGCAACATTCCAGAACCCCAAAGAGTATCAAGATTCTCAAAGAATAGCAAGATTCCGGAACCCCAAAGAGTAGCAACATTCCAGTTGCTTCCCCCATGTCTTTCTCAATAACAGACTATGGACTTTTTCTCCTGGAATTTGTCCAAACCTTTCTTAAAACATTATCTGCTCTCACCACAATCTCTGGCAATGCTTCTGCATTACTGGGGCAGACCCTATGGCTCAGCACTATATGCTCATACCGTTGGCCTGATGGAAGCAAAGAGCTAAATCCCAGGGAAGGAAGGAGGGAAGTGAGCTGCAGCTGTTACCCTCTCTGCGTATAGAAAAGGCATGGAGATAACATCTTGGAGGGGACTTTCCACCATCCAGTGAAAAGATGGGAAGAGAGGTATAGTGTTTCTCCCCCTTCACATACACACACACACACACACAGTGCTTACCTCGAGCAAAAAATCAGAGGCATCGTGAACAAGGAGCGTGAGGGTCCCCACACGAACATAGTTTACACACCAGGAGAAGACGAGCAGGAAGACGGTGGAAAAATGGTGGACAAGCTGGATCTTAAAATCCTGAGGAGAGATTGTAAGAGCAAAATGACAGCTACAGAGAGAATTTGTTTTTGAGAATACCTCGGCTATGTGGGGAAGACAGTATGAAGTCCCACCCTGGCAAATCACATACACATGCACAAAAGTATTTTCTATATCTGTGGTTTTCAAACCTTCTTCTGTTGTGACAAACCTGACAGCAAATGGTCACACACATAACCCAATGAACAAAGAAAATAACCCTCTATCTCATTTCTTTGTTATTAACAATGATGCAAAGGAAATAGACACAATGGTGCTGACCGCCAGGGAGGAAAGGAATGGGCCAGAGGCCTGTAATGTTTCCAGTTGGGGCTGGTAACAGAAGTAGGGACTAGGTATGGAGATTTCAAGTACCTGAATTCTCCCCAACCTGCCGCACATGTGGTTGATAAGGAAGGCACAAGTTTTTGGCAACACACTGGTTATCTGTGAAAATGCTAAACTTTTCCCAAGTCATTGGACACTTTCAGTATTCTACTCCCTGTTCCCCTCCCCCCAAGGCTCAAGCCCCTTCTGCCCCAGCAAGGAGGCATCTGTTCCCCTTCCTCACCTTTCACAGTGCAGCCTAGCCTCATCAGCCTCCCTGAGCCCTACTGCAGCACAATGTGATGGTGAAAGTTTGTTTTTAGGTGTTGTTTTTAACCGCATTTTATCTATTGTTATAATAAACTTTGCCTGCATCATTGTACTCTCGTCTGCAGTTTTCTTTGTTTTGGTTTTGCCTTCGTACTCTTGACTGCAGACCCTTGTTGGTTCTCCCCTTTGTTGTTTGCGGTGAAAGTTTTTACAACAGGATGCCAACTGTGCCAATTACACAGGATGATCCACCATCGGACTGCTAGATTTATTTACCTACTTCAATTTATGAAAATACCTACCCATAAATATGCACTACAGAGAGGCATACAACACTTACCTTTCTCCTGACATCAGAGGCGACACTGAACAACAGGGACCAATAGAAGCTGAGCTCCAACACATAATACCAATACTGCGACGTCAGCACAGACTGCAAGGAAGGAACAGATATATCAGCTCAGCAATACAGACCAGTATAGTGCAATCCCAGACATTTCCAAAAGGTCACTCCTGAGCTGCTATAAATCCAACAGACCAAAAATTAAAACACTGCTGGGATCCCTGATACAGTACTGGGACAGTATGTATGCAAATTACTGGGGGGCGGGGATAACAGTTAAAAAAAAATCTACAGCAAGTAAACAGTTGTGAGGTTGTTGTGTTAGTCCATTTGAATGCACACAGAACTGTAGGCAAAACTTTGCTCTTGGGACTATGTACATTGAGGGCCTGACTCTATATAAGACACCCTGTCTCAGGAGCCTCCTAAGCGGCTTTTGAGAATCACACATGGGCGTCCTATACAGAACTGCATTTGTCCTAACAGACAGACATTTAACCACCTCAATTCTCTAACTGGTGTCCATATCTCAGACACCATTTAAAGAATTGCGTTGCTGCTGAGCTGATTGCGGCAAGGGAGTCTCCCTGCTGCGATCAGCTGAGCAGGATAAGCAGGGAACCACTGAACCCCACCGCAAGTCAGCCGCCACCCACGAACCCCCTACACTGTCCGCGGCAGGAGAGTTGCCCAATCCATCCTGCTGCAAACCCCTAATAATCCCTGGCAGGAGGGATGCCCACTCCCTCCTACTGGCACTCCTCCAATCCCCCCTCAAAAGTCCACCCAGACCTCCCTCCCCTGTATCTTTAACAGAAAGGCCGGCCAGAGGAATGCCTATTCCCTCTGGCCTGCAGGACCGCCTCTTCAAAATGGCAGGCCTGCCCCTTCCCAGTGCACCAGCGAGGGGCCCAAGGCCCTGATTGGCCCAGGCGCCTAAGGACTCTCCCATAGACTCCGATTGGCCAGATCCCTCCGGCCAGCCTTCTTGTTAAAGGTACCGGGGGGGGGGGGGGGGACGGTCCAGGTGGGCTTTACTTTATTGGGCGATAGGAGTTCGGGAGGGGGTGCCAGCAGGAAGGAGTGAGCATCCTTCCTGCTGGGGATGTTTGGGGGGGAAGGTGCCGGCAGGAAGGAGTGGGCATCCCTCTTGCCAGGGATTGTTTCTCAGTTTGTGGCCCTGCTGACTTGCGGTGGGGCTTGGGGTTCTCTGCTGCGGCCACTCAGCTGATCGCAGCAGGGAGATTTCCTTACTGTGATCAGTTTAGCGGACGCATCTAATTGAAATTTAGGCCAGCATTTCAGTGGCCTACATTTCAGGTGCATATTGCAGCCCTACGGAGACACCTAGGGCCGCTTAGGCCCACCTAAGGCCACTTCTGGGCAAAACCACACCCACGCCCAGCCTTGGGCAAGCTTAAGCATCCCTACGCATATCCCTCATCTGCGACAAATGCCTACAATGTAGGCGGCCTGCCTCGTGTAGCTTTTTTTTTAGAAAATGTGTGTCCCGATTGGCTGGTTAGGAAGCGGTAGGACGCCTAAAGCCACCTACAATCAGGACACCGTTTATAGAATTTGGCCCTGAGTGACCAGTTTCCCAAATGAAGCAAGCAGTGCTAATAGTGTCTTATATATCACTACATCTCCAACTGGTTTCAAATTGGTTTACAAAAAAAATTACAAAAAATAAAACCTTAGAAAAGAGTAAAGTAAAAACAAAGAGTGAATAAAGACAAAATAACCTAGAAATTAAAGACGGCATTATAAGGCATCATGTGCTGAGCAAGGTCCATTTCTCAAAGAAGGTTTCTAGCAATTTACAAAAAGAGCAGTAAGTAGGTATACTGGAGATCTCATTTCAGCCAGTAGGAGCAAGAGATGGGAGGAGGCGGTATTCTCTAGAGACAAACTATGTAAGATTTATCCTGAGGTGAAGGAGGAGAGGGAAGAGAACAGATTCCCATGGAGGAATGAGGAGAAGCAAGGCAAGGGGCATTCTCTGGAGATAGTAAACTGTATCAGATTTGTCCTGAGGTGAGCAAGAAGAGGAAAGAGAAGTGGAGAACGGGTTCCTGAGAAGGGGAAGCAAAGCAAAGGGGAGAAAGAAGGGAGGAGTTGGTGAGAAGGGAAGGAGAGAAAAGGAAGATGGGAGGAGATGGTGTCCATGGAGGGGAGAGAAGGAAGGAGTTGGTGCCAATGGAGCAGAGGGAAAAGGAAGAGAAGATTGTTATAAAAATAAAAATCACCAGAGCTGTCCATGCTAAATTTCTTTCAACTCTTTTACATTTGCGTAATGCAATTAATTACACAATTAAAAATTTTAATTGATGCACAGCCCTAATCCTAATTAATTAGTGTAGATTCAGGAGACATTTAGTTGTTGCTTATGTTCTCGATATATTGCTCTTTATGACCAGAAGGAGTGTGATCTTCTTTCAATCTGGGCTGCTTAGCTGAAACTCACCTGTTTCGGGTAACCGTCCCACACATGTTTGATCTTATAAGACCACGGTTTCTGTGAAAAAAAGGATGACAGGTTATATTTCGGGAACATATGGAATATTAGGTTCTTACCTAATGTAACCCCCCTCCTTCTCAGACTGAGGTAAAAGGTATCCCTCTTGAAATAAGATTTATTTTGTAGTCGTGAACACCGAGGGTTAAATTGATACCTTTCCCCAGGAGGAGTGAATTACATAAAAAAAAATAATATATGTAATAACAAAATGTAATGTAACCTGGAAATAAAAATGTTAATTAAACCATTAACAAAATAGATATAAAGAAGCACTAAGGACTCTAAATTGAAAATAGAAATAAAATTTAATAAACAAATGCAGTATAACAAGTCTAGACAATAAAATTTAGCTTCACTTCTGCTCCATTCTTTAAATGTCCCAATAAAATCTTCTTTGATCCATTAATTGTGTTTCACCATGCAGGATTTCTTATGTTTGAATATATTTATTAAGATTTTCAATAAAGTGCAAAGAAAAATCACACAACAAAGCAAACCAAGTACTCTTACATGTGCACAAACCAAACCCCCTCCACCCCCCTTCCCCCGCCTCAATAAAGTCAAAAGTCCACCATGTAGCTTGTGGCCCCCTTCACAAATTCAGTAATCTGCTGCGAACCTGGGGAGTCAGGTCTATCCAGAAATGCTCCCAGTATTATTTATTCTTTTAAATCCTTTGTCCAGGGAAAACTAACTGATGGGTTTAAGAACGCTTGCTTTAAATAATGTATCTTACAGTCTCCAGCTTCTCCAAATTCTCCTTTTTTCCCCTCAGGTTAGTGTATTGGAAGCTTTCTGTCCTTTCGGAGTAGGGGAACCACGTTGGCACACTGTTGCTAGTAGATCTCTCTCTCCCTGGAACCAACCTACTACTCTAACTAAAACCAAATCAATAAGAAAAACCCTATCCTAAATCTAATAACCCCATAGTTGCCTAAAATACTTTCTAAACTAGGAAAAAAACAGATAATTGATGTTCCCTATACTATTTCCTTCCCCAAAATTTCCTATATATAATCACAAAACTCTATAGTGCGGAGCCAGGCAAGCCTGCGCATCGTTACTGAGAAGGCAGCGATCCTCGAGGAAAGCTCAAATGGGAAAAACAGGAAGATTGAAGGAGATGCATGCGGAGTTGAGTCAAAGTGGTGATCGTCTGCTTAAATCCTGGAAGATGATGTTGAGGAATATATTTGAAATATTCAGGCAGTGTGTCAACCAAATGCTTGAAATAAGAAATTAAATTGTTTTTTTCATTAAGAATATATATATATATGAACGTCATAAGATATTATTTTCAGGTAGTATATTTTAGTTATATATGAATCTGGGAGGGGGTGGGGGTTAAATCTTTCTTGGTGTATGATACTGAAGATTTTTCAAGTGATGTATTATAATTGTTTCAGCAGAAAGAACTCGGATATGTGAAAAATCAATGATATTAAAGATACACTTTCACAAGAAAGATACAAAAATGTCATATATAATGTAGACAGTGCTGCTTTAGTTTAAAGGGATGTGTTTCAAAAAAATGGAGGAAAAGCCTCAGACAGAAGCCCTCCCACCGCCACAAAGGTGGATTAAGGTGGTTGGGTGATGACCTCACTGGCAAAAAACCTCCATTTCACTCCCAAGTATAAAAACTTTAGCAGGGCTGTCTATGCAAGTTGATAGAAGAAAAGCTTTCAACTTATCTTCAGTTGATCGGTACACCGACGGTGGCCAGCGTTTCACGAGTCTGCTCCCTCAGGGTGTAAAACAATCCGATCAAACTTTTAAACGGGACACCGAAACGCCTCTTCAGATCAAAAGATCGGCATCCCGTTTAAAAGTTTTTGTATCTTTCTTGTGAAAGTGTATCTTTAATATAATAGTATTATAATTGTTTGACACTCACTGAATAAAGAATTGGAAAAAAAAAAAAAGAAAAGAAATGAAAACAAAGTTGTAATTCAAAACTCTAGTTGCCATAAGAGAATTTTGATACAACCGGCGGCCAAATTTGTCCAAGGTAGGGAGAATGAAAAGGCACTCTCTAAAATTGAAAGGGGATAGATTCCGTACGAACATAAGGAAGTTCTTCTTCACCCAGAGAGTGGTAGAAAACTGGAACGGTCTTCCGGAGTCTGTCATAGGGAAAAACACCCTCCATGGATTCAAGATAAAGTTAGACAAGTTCCTGCTGAGCCAGAACGTACGCAGGTAGGGCTAGGATCAGTTAGGGCGCTGGTCTTTGACCAAGGGCCGCCGTGTGAGCAGACTGCTGGGTACGATGGACCACTGGTCTGACCCAGCAGCGGCAATTCTTATGTTCTTATGCCCTCTCAGGAGGGACAGTGGCATAAACTTTGGCAGGATTGGTCTTTCTCAGAGAGGACTCCACAAGAAGGGACTGATGGGATAACTGAAATTTCTCAAAGCCCTTGCAGTGGACCATCCTGTAACGAGACTGCAGCTTTCCTGGGACAGCAGGAATGGAATAAGGTGTCTCTAGGTTTCTCTTGAAGGTTTGAGAAAGAAGTCTAATGGGTAATTTGAGACTCCGCAGGAGGACGAGACATACCCATTTCTTTTAAATACTCCTGAGAGCATTTGGAATAAGAATTCTAAGTAATATTGAGTTCCTTACTCATTTGACGTAGGAAAGAAGAAAAAAATATCTGCACCAAGGATGGTTGACCTTGAGGAGAAGACAGTGGCCTCGAGGTGCCTCGCAAGGCAGAGAATGAGGGTGCAGCTTCTCTGGAATACTGATATCTGAGGCCTGAATATGCAGGTATAGATGACTCACTGAGAGAATCTTTTGCAGGAGAAGAAGCAGCGGTATCTGGAGGTGGAAGCCTCAAAGAGTCTCGAGGCCTGGAGAGATGAGTCTTGTCTCGAGAAGAGGATCTCTGCCTCGATGAATGCCTCGATTGATGTGGAGAACCGTACCTCGAACCAGGCAGATCTTGAGAAAGTTGAGGAGTCTTTGCCCTCCTCGTATAAGGCGACGCCTTATACGAGGAGGGAGGGCTAGAAGCTGGAGATTGAGATCAAGACACCAAAAGGGATTGAACGCTTAGTGTCTAGGTATCTCGAGGCACTGATAAGGACTTGACTCCTTGAGTAGTGTACTTATGCTCCAGATGAGACACTCGCAAAGACTCGATCCCTTGCATAGAGTGTGAAGAGTCCTCTTGAGGCACTCCCAAGGACTCGACTCCTTGCATAAAGTGAGGAGGATCAGCTCGAGGTACAGCCAAGGACTCGACACCTTCTGATACTGCTAAGTGCTCAGGCTGGACTGCAGGAAGCAGAGTCGAGGTAGGAGCATGTTTGGCAAGCATATTACCAAACTGATGATCCAAGATGGTCTAGATCAGGGGTGTCCAACCTACGGCCCAGTGAAGTATTTTGTGCGGCCCCGGTCGAGGGCGATTCAGTATTTTCCTCTGTTGCCACTGGGTGTTTACTGTCTTGCCAGCTCCCTCCTCTGTCTTGCTGCAGTGTTTGCACGGCCCGAGAAACATTTTTTTCGGCCAATGGAAGCCAAAAGGTTGGATACCCCTGGTCTAGATCATAGCCCCCAAATGTGACACTAAGACTTGAAGATCTGGTACATTTGGTGTGGCTATAGTCTCCGGGGAAGAGGAGGAAGAATGACCCTTCGACTTGGAGACATGTTTCTTGGGTATCTTGATAACTACTGCTGGCACCTGACCTGAGGGAGGCAGTGAGGCAAGCGTCTTGTCAGGAGAAGACTTAGCAGATTTGAACAAGGATGGCTTGATTAAAGTTGAAGCTGAGGTCGAGGCAGAAGGCGGAACTCCTGTAAGCTTGACTGGATTCGAGGTCGAGACTGGGGCAAGTAGAGTCATACCTCTGAAGAGTTTTTCCACCTGAACTCGACGACTTTTGCGGGCACGAGGTTGAAGGGTAGCGCAGTGAACACACGACTTCGGACGATGGTCAGGTCCAAAACACTGAATACACCACCAATGTGGGTCAGCGAGAGAGATCGCGCACTGGCAACAGCTACACTTCTTGAAGCCTGTGACTGGCCATGACATAAACGGAAAGATAGCCGCAGCTAAGTCGAAACCTGCCTGCTGAGGTCGCGCAAGAAATACACAGCGACCCTGAAAAGAAATAAAACACGAGCCGCGGTGAGAGAAGGCACAAAGTAGAACTGAGTCTAGAGCAGAGTGTCAAAATAGAGTTCTCGGCTCTGCAGAAAACTGAGAAGAGACCCGCCCTACGCTGGGCGCATGCACGGTGCAGCATTCGTGAACTTTCTGAAGTTCTACAAGCAAATCTGCTTGCTAAGCTGTCCGCATCCAGGCTCCGAGGATGATCTCACCCACATGTGAGAATATGCTGCCTTCTTGTCCTGGGATAAACCAAACTACCTGCACACAGATCCAAGTCACCCTCCCAACTATCAAATCTGACAGTTAAAATGTTTAAGCAGCTGATGCTGATCTCTGCACTAGGACAACAAACCTGTGCAGGAAATCAGCAACATAATACCAAAACTGCACCAATACAAAAGATACACAAACCAAACTTCTCAAAATAGGAAAAAACCCACAGGTCTTACATTCCTGATTTTCTTTGCTTTAAAAACCCTTTAAAATCTTCTTTAAACCCTGTTTTTCTCACTCAGGTAACTTTTAACCCTGGTTACACTAATCTTTTTTCTTGTAGAAAGGTATAGAGTCTTGAACAGTGGGTTATTCACTTCTAATTGCAAGTTGTGTCATCTACTTTTTTCAGCTCTGTCGCCTCTGTCCCTGCTCTGTGCTCCTCAGTTTATACCAAAACAGTTGATAACACTACACTAACACTACAAAAGGAGAAAGACAGAGGAGGGCATGGGGAACACCCAGACCAAGCCAAGTCTGCTCTGTCATTACACAAAATGCAACTAAAGAAAAGTAGTGCCAATAGGAATATGAAAACAAGGTGGATCTCATCAAGCCACCTACCTCAGTGCAACCAGCACAAATACTTATGTACTAAAACTCCCATGTACTAAAACTCATGGTTAGGGGGCCCAAGAACATTCTGCTTTAGGGCTCAGTCCCCAAGACCACAGACAAGACAGACTGGGTCCCCCCCCCCACTAGAAAACCTGTGAACCAACCCTGAACTAGAGCCAGTGCGAGCTAATAACTCACTGACTGCTGAAAGCCTTGGCTCATTTCTGACCCAGCTCATGCGATTTAGAAACCAGAGAGGGGTTAAAATCCTAACTAGATACAAAGTGGGAGGGAGAGATTATTATTGGTTCTAAAACTGGATTGTTTTGTTATTTGGTATAGTTATCCATACTTAATCTGAGAACCTGTTTTAATTCTTATGTAATCTTGTTTGTTGCTTGTTCCTGCTCTGTTGAATAAAAAGATTTATTTTAAAAATACTGATTCCATGTGTTTTTTGCTCTGTTTTCCTATCAGGCTGCTGCAGCCACTGAGGACCACTAGCCGGCTATTTCATCCCAGACCAGTGATGAATGAGCATCCTAAAGCCTGCAGCAGTCTCCCAGCTCCAGCTGGTACAAGAAACCAGGAACAAGTAAGGGCCTTAAAAACAAGTGCCCTGCCATGTGCATTTTTCAATGCCTCCATAAAAGCCTTTTCTGTCATCTTCCCAATCTAGTTTTTATTTCTATCTGAGCTCTCAGCTCACAGCTGTGCAAAGATCCATCAGCGGTCAAGGCTGAGAGTGTATCAGTGGATGCTGTAACCCCATATACATATCAATGCTTGTATACATTTACAACAGCAGCTAGTTTACACTTTGCTTTCTGGCTACTCCACCAAGGCAAGGTGAAAAAAGGAGGCTTCGCACAGGGGGAAGCTGGCCAGGCCAAGACACTTCTTTTCCCAGAAAACTTCTTCACTTATATAAGCAACTTACATCATAGAGGACTGCCACTCCACCGATAAGTGCCAAGAGGTAGAAGGTGAACCGCCAACTGCAAGACATAAGGACCAGAGGGTAATTCAGAGTTAGCCCTTGTGTACTCAGAGCAGATTGCAGCTTTCCTACTGGTCAGTGGGGTCTCACTTCATATGCTGAAGGTTATTGTGCATTTGTACATATGTGGCTAAAGTATAGACCAGCTGTCTCAAACTCGCGGTCCATGGTCTAGTACCCAAACTCACAATCTGGGCAACTGCAACTGGGCAACCATATCCTGCAATCTGGGCAACTGCCTGCTGCCGTCGTGTATGCCGGGACTCCTGCCTTTGTGTATCTGCTGGATACGCGAAGGCAGGAGTCTCGGCATACACGACGGCAGCAGGCAGTTGCAAGTCAGCTGACACTTGCACACTGAGCAGGAAGAGAAGCTCCGGCATCAGCTGACTAGCAACTTCCTGCAGCCGCATCGTATGCCGGGACTCCTGTCTTCGCGTATCCAGCAGATATGCAAAGGCAGAAGTCCCAGCATACGATGTGGCTGCAGGAAGTTGCTAGTCAGCTGATGCCGACGCCAGAGCTTCTCTTCCTGCCCAGTGTGTACCAGGTACTGCTGGACAAGGGGAGGAGGGGAAGAAGGAAGGAAGGGGTACTGCTGGAAAAGGGGAAGAAGGAAGGGAGAAGGGGTACTGCTGGACAAGGGGAAGAAGGAAGGGAGAAGAGGTACTGGCAGAAAGGGTGGGAAAGGTGCTACACACTGGAGGGGAGGGTGAGATGGTGCATGGGGAGAGAGCATGTTGGATTGGGGGGTGCGAAGGAGGGATGATACTGAGGGAAGAGGCAAGGACAGAGAGAGAAAGCGTGCAGGAGGCAGAAAGTGTTGAACTCATGGAGAGGGCAAGATGGATGGGGAGGACAGAAAGGAAGGAAGGAGAAATGTTACACTGGGGAAGGGGGAGACGGCAGAGTGTGAAACGGACTCATGGAGGGAGAGAGAGAGAGACATGTTGTTTGGTTGAGGGAAGGAGGATCAGAGAAGCATGCAGGAGGAAAAGAGAAAAAAATGTTGGACCGGTGGAAAGGAGGGAGAAATGTTGGACTGGGAGGGTCCAGAAAGGAGGAAGGGAAGGAAGATGGACTGCAGGGGGCAGAAAAGAGGAAAGAAAAGAGAAATGTTACACTGGAGGGGAAGGAGAGAGATGTCACACTATGGAAATAGGGAGGGAAAGAAAGAGAGATAGGAAGGGAAGGTAAGACATGGAAATGTAGATTTTGAGAAGAAAGCAGAAAAAAGGGAAAAATTACATGACATTAGTGATTTCTATTCCGCCAATACCTTGCGGTTCAAGGTGGATTACAAAATAAGTTATCTGGCCATTTTCAGAGGAATTGAAGAGTGGAGCGAGTTGCTTCAGAGAATTGGGATGAGTCTAGTGGTGTTAGTTTGTTTTCAAGGATTTCTTGAATAGGATGGTTTTTATTTCTTTTCTGAACAATTTGTAGTCTGGAGTCATTATCAGTAAGTTGGAGAGTTGGTAGTCTAGTTTTGCTGTTTGTGTGGCTAGAAGACCATCGTACAGGTTTTTTTTTCGTTTGATGCCTCTGATTGGGGGATGTGTGAACGGTTTGTGAGTTCTCCTGTGTCTGGTTGAGATAGTTTGGATTAGGTGGTTGTTTAGATAAGCTGGGCTATCTCCACTTATGGTTTTAAATAGTAGGCAGAATTTGAATTTTACTCTTGCTTGTATTGGGAGCCAGTGTGAATTGAGGTATGCCGCCATGATGTGGTCGTGTTTCCTATTGAATAGATAAGTCTTAGCGCTGTGCTTTGAATTGTTTGTAGTTGTTTTATCATGGTTGTGGGGAGGGGTCGATGTATTTACGAGAATTGTAGGTTTTGCTTTGGTTTTGTCTTTGGCCCAGTTCAGGTTGAAGGAGTATGTGTAGTGGTCTGACCAGAGGGATTGAGACCACTTTCCATTTGATGTTTGAATCTCTGGCAGTAAGGGCTGTTGGGTCATGAAGGCTGCGATGTCTAGTTGGTGCCCTTTCACATGTGTGATTTGTGGGTCTAAAATCTTGTAAGTTAGGGCTCTGAGGAATGACAGTAGGTTTTCTACTTATTTGGAGGATTGGTCTTTGAGATGGAGGTTTAGGTCTCCTAGGATTAGGTTGTAAGTTGCCGTTAGTGAATTTTGGTATATAAAATCTTCAAATTCGGGTCTTGCTGTGTTCCAATTCCCTGGTGTTATCTAACAGAGCATGCAAGTTATGGATCCTTTTAGTGTGGTGCATGAGAGTTGGCAGGCTAGTAGATCCATGTAAGGAGTGAACGTTTTGTCTAGTTTATAAATCTTTCCTTTAACTGTTAAAGGAAAGATTTATAAATCTAAAGAGTTTTACCTCATTCAAAATTGTCATTTCTTTAATAAGACATTAACTATTTTTTCTCCAAGTACCTACAAATCCAAAATGTGGCCCTGCAAATAGTTTTAGTTTGAGACCACTGGTATAGACAAACATTTACACCAGCCCCAGAGCAGAAGTAAGCATCTGCACCTATAATTTTAAAATATTCCCATGAAGCGTATTTGATAACCTACACACATACATGTACACTCTACCCAAATGCTACTCCTGTTTGTATAGACCATACTGTCAGTCACAATTTTACAAGAAGCCACATATGCATAAAACTGACTTTGTGAAATTACCTCCTTAAAGCTTCTGTCTATTTCTGTGCCTATTACAGGGAATGTCATCCTCTAATGCAGTGATTTTCAAGACAAGGCCCAAAGGCCAGTGGCAGCTCTTGGAGACCTCATTGGTTGGTCCCCATTATGATTCTATTTTTCTCTGCCTCTTTACCCAAGCTTGTGACAAAAAGGGGGAAATGGATTTTGGGGGGGGGAGAAGATCTGTATATATGAAAAATAAAGCATTTCTCAAAAGATTGCATTTGGGGATACCCACATCCTCGACACAGTCAGTGAAAAGTATGAAGGGAAACTGGAAAGGATGGATTTAATCAACACATGCTGCTCAGTAGTGTTGCAGCTCTCCTTCAGCCTGTTTGGATCCATAGTGACCCCAGGTTAAAAATTAATGATGACCATTGCTGTAATGCTACTGACAGTGATAGGGCTGATCTATCAACACCTGTTATCTTGTAAGCCGTACTCGACCCAAAGCTTCCCCTCTGATGCAGGCGGGGGAGCTCCTAGACCAGGGCTTGGGAGATGCCCATTGGCGCTTTATCTACATGGCTAGCTGCGTGTGTGTGTGTGTCTTGTTGGGGGGGTTTCTTCTTTCATTTTATAATGGAAAATTTGAACAGTGATTTTCACTGTTGTTTTCTGTTTTCCTCTTCCCTGGGCTTTGCCCTGTTTGACTATGACCTCTTGTTTTCCTTGCTGGTCATTTTTATCTTTTGCCTCTGTGTCAGCCTGTGGCTGTAAGTATTGATTCCTGCTCTGTCTGTTCATGTTTTCTGCTTAATAAAAATTATTTCAAACAAAGAAAAAAAAAAACAAAAACCACCGCACCGAGATGACATCTGGGCGCCCAGCCAAAAGATGCTGGGGAGAACATTGAATATGAAAGATTATGTGTTCAAATGGTCAGCTCAGTCTTCTGCTTCTTTATGACATCCAGAAGCCAGATTCAGGTCCCTGGAAGCAGCCTTGAAGCACAGCACAACCCACGACTATCACTGAAATGACTAAGCCAGTGAATCACAAACTGTGTGCTGCGGCAGATTCCAGGTGTGCCACGAGACACCAGCGAGGAGAGGTGCCGTCACCGGCTGACTGCTCACAAGGATGTGTCTCTTACAGTGAGAGGCAAGCCCTGTAGGCAGTCAGCCGGTGCCTCTCCACACCTCTCCTTTTCCAGCACACCCCACCGGCTGTAATAGGAAGCTGAGGGCCTTGGCTGGAGGGCATCTGCACATGCATGGACGTCACATATGCGCATGGTGGCATCGCATCACATCACATCAGCGCATTTCCGGATGCCCTCCAGCCACAGCCACAGCCATGCATTTAGTGTGCTGCAGCTTCAAAAGGTTTGCGGCACCCTGGACTAAGCTAAAGTTGGGAACAGAGGATATAAATAGACAATGCGTAATTCTTCTACTAATAATCATTTCTATAGCACCATTATCTGGGGATAGACTGGAACTTAGGCACCTCTGGTTGCGGTAGGGAGACCAAGTTCCTGGATGCTGTGGGCGATTGCTTCCTGGAACAACTTGTCAAGAAAATACAAGAGGAAATGCAATTCTGGACTTAATTCTAAATGGACTACGAGGACCGGTGCAAGATGTAGAAGTAGAAGGGACGCTGGGAAGCAGTGATCACAATATGATCCACTTCAACCTGGACACGGGGGCGAAACAACAATCCAGAACGACAGCCACTGCACTGAACTTCTGAAAAGGGAATTACAAAGGGATGAGACTCATAGTGGGGAAGAAGATTAAGAAGAAAAGCACTATAAAAAAGCTAGAGCAAGCGTGGTCCCTTTTTAAAGACACAGTCACCAGGCGCAAAATCTATATATACCGCATATAACCAACATTGAAATCAATGCAATCAACTACCCCATACAAACCACCCTAAAACTGCTAGGAATAACTATCGACAGATGCTGCACCATGCAACCGCAAATCAATAAAACAATACAAAAGCCATTCTTAGTCATGAGAAACTTAAGACAAATTCGGAAATTCTTCGAGAAAACTCAATTCCAGCTCATAGTTCAGTCCTTAATACTAGGCCTACTTGACTACTGTAATATCCTCTACCTCCCAAGCCCTACAACCATAACAAAACAACTACAAACTATCCAAAACACAGCACTAAGACTCATCTCATTAAAGAAACATGATCACATTACAGAAGCATATCTCTAATCGCACTGGCTTCCGATCCCAGCAAGAATACAATTTAAATTCTACTGCCTACTATTTAAGACTTTATACGGAGACAGTCCAAACTACCTGAATAACCGCCTCATCCACAACCAGACAGAGGAAAACTCACACCCCATTCTCATACCCCCCAATTAAGGAGGTCAAACAGAAAAAATTATATGATGGCCTCCTGGCCACTCAAGCAGCCAAACTAGACAACCAAATCGCCAATCTACTGACGGCATCCCTCGACTACAAGACTTTTAGAAAATAAATAAAGACCATACTCTTCAAGAAAACTCTGAAAAAAGAAATAGTACCGCAAGTCTCAAACTCCACCTCTCACTAAAGCCAACTACCCCAAACAAATAACCTTACCCATTTCTTACTCTTTTTGAAAATGACCAAATTTTTTTTTTTTTTGTAAGTTCTTGTTGTAATACATCTTGGATAATTCTTTTGTAATCCGCCTTGAACTGCAAGGTAATGTCGGAATAGAAATCCCTAATGTAATGTAATGTATCAACAAGGGATCCAAGAGGAAAAAGAACAAGGAACCGGCGTGGCTCACTGTAGCGGTGAAAGAAGCATCAGAGACAAGAAGACTTTGTTTAAAGAATGGAAAAGGTCAAAAATGGACCAAAACTGGAAAAAGCACAAGCAACATCAAAGCAGGTGCCATAAGGCGATAAGAGGGGCCAAAAGGGACTACGAAGAAAAAATAGCCAAGGAGGCAAAAAAACTTCAAGCCGTTCTTTCGATTTATTAAGGGGAAACGATCCGCGAAGGAAACTTTCAAGGTACTGAAGGGAATAGACTTAGTGGATAAGGGCAGGTTGTTCACCCTCTCCAAGGTAAAGAGAATGAGAGGGCACTCTAAAGTTGAAAGGGGAAAGATTCCGTACGAACGAAAGGAAGTTCTTCTTCACCTAGAGAATGGTAAAAAACTGGAACGCTCTTCTGGAGTCTGTCATAGGGGAAAACACCCTCCAGGGATTCAAGACAAAGTTAGACAAGTTCCTATTGAACCAGAACGTACGCAGGTAGGGCTAGTCTCAGTTAGGGTGCTGGTCTTTGACCAGAGGGCCACCGCATGAGTGGACTGCTGGGCATGATGCACCACTGGTCTGACCCAGCAGCGGCAATTCTTATGTTCATGGAATAAAGGGAATGCTAAAGGAGGACAAGAGAGTGACCCGAGGAGGCAGGAGACAAAGAACCGAGCGATTTTTTTTCAAACCCGAGCAGGAGGACACTTAGTGATCCGCCCAGCACTCCGAAGGCCCTGATACTGGCGAGACTCATCTTGAACTAGAAGAGAGTGACCTGAGGAGGCAGGAGACAAGGAACTGAGCAATTTTTTTTTCAGACCCAAGCTAAGGATGGAGCTGCAGTGAGCACAGCAAGCATGAGGAGGTGTTTCAGAAAAGTAGGAGGATTCGGCAGCCGGCAGTCAGGTAATTAACTTAAACATAAAAGAATTGATGATCCTGATGAAATCTTTTACTGTGTTTTATATTTTCAAATTGTGTGTTTCATTTTTGAATTAATCTGCACCTTTTTCAAATAAAGATTTCATCAGGATCATCAATTCCACAGTTTTTGTGCTTGCACTGCTGTTTTCCTAGTGGAATCTCTGGTGGAACCTTTTTTGTTTTCTGTTCAGGTAATTAACTTATAAACCCCCTCTTTTACTAAGGCTGACGTGTCCATTATATTCTATGGACGCGTTAGCATTTAGCGCACGCTAAATCGGCTAGCATGCCTTAGTAAAAGAGGGGGTTTATAAGTTAATTACCTGAACAGAAAACAAAAAAGGGTTCCACCAAAGAGATTTCACAAGGAAAACAACACCGCAAACACCAAAGAAACTGTGGAATTGATGATCATGTCAGAAGTAATTGTTGCTTTATATGGGGAAGGGCGGGGATGGAGGGGATTCTGGTGGAGACGGGTGGGATTTCTGTCCCCGCGCAACTCTCTAATTGTGAGTTCATTGGGATAGATAGGGGAAAATGCTTTAGTAATGTAATGTAATTTATTTCTTATATACCGCTAATCCGTTAGGTTCTAAGCGGTTTACAGAAAATATACTTTAGGGTGCATTAAAATTATAAGTAAGATAGGTACTTAGAAATTCCCTTACTGTCCCGAAGGCTCACAATCTAACTAAAGTACCTGGATAATAATAAAGAAGTGAAAAATAGAGATAGAGGAAAAGATAAGAAAATAAACATTCTGACAAGACTACATTGATCTAAAGGACTTTGGAAGGTTGAAGAGAGGAGAGATAAGAATGGATGCAGAAGGGAGGAACCGTTGAACAATAGAATTCTGGGGAAATTTAAATGATAAAAATAAAACAAAACAAGTGGCAAAACAATGAATGAGATTAAAATAATTCATAAACTGGAAAGTACCTGAAAGTAAACCACTTAGGCTATAAGTGGTATATAAATACTAAAAATAAATAAATAAAATTTTGAGTCTGCTTTCCATTTCTAACTCCCACTCACCGTTTGACACCTATGTCCATCCTATCATTCTCTCTGCAAGAAATTTCCCAACCCCTATATGTTCTGTCCAAATTAGATTGTAAGTTCTTCTGAGTGAGGACAGTCTATTACACGTTAAATGGACAGTGCTGTGTATGCCTTTCAGCGCTATAGAAATGATAAATAGTAGTAGTAGTAGTAGTGGTACAGCAGGAGAGGAAGGGTTACAGCACCACTGTTTCCTAGAGCCTATCAACTGAAACAAATTGGAAGAAATGGGTTCTTCTGGCTTGATTTCAGAATTGAGCAGTGCTGAGGTAAAGGGGACATTTGGGGCGTTTATGCAGATTAACAACTGCACAGAGGCTGGCTCAGGAACTGAATGGAGTGGGAGATCTTGGCATAAATACAAGAGACTCTTTGTTTACACTCTCTTGCACAAATACTACAATGTGAAGTATTCAGAAAGCATGTGATGAGACGGTTGGTCACTGAGACTGGCGACACAGATTCAAATGTATTTGTGCACCACAATCATTCAGTGAGCTTCAGCTCAAATAGAAACCTATGCATGCTGGAATCCCATCTCAGGCAATCCCTGTGCAATAACTTACATCTGTCTCTATAGATGTAAGCTAGAAGCATGCTTAAAAAGAAACTGCTCTGAACTACTAGTTTGTGAGCTAGACTATACTGTGCCACTTATTTAGGGGGAAATTCTAGAAGAAGCTGCCTAGTTTTCGGCAGGAAGAACATGCCTAAATGTTCTCTTATAGAAGATCAGAGCAAGCTATGCTTACATGATGCACACTCTGCCAGTATGCAGACACAAAGGGCAAGCACATATGTATGAGCTTTTGTTAAGCTAATATCCTGCTTCATAAGTTAATACTTTATCTTCTGAATATCATCTTTTTTTGCAGGTTATCAAATTTGTGCTGCTTTATTGAAGTAACGTAGTAGATGAGCGGTTGGGATGCAATTTATAGGTTGAGATGTATAATCTTATGATTTTTGCTGATGTGATTTTTAAGATGTTCAAATCCTGAAATGTGTATGTGATATTGTGAGCCGCCTTGGATAAAGGCAGATTAAAAATGTTTAAAATAAATAAATAAATTATAGCACATTATAATTTATATGTGTTCATGCGTACATCTAGACACAGCATTAAAACTCCCAGCAGCAATGAAATGGTTAACTCCAGATAGGGCAACATAAAATCTAGAAAAAACAGCAAATGGAGTCCTCAGCATTGACATAAACAAGACTAACACTACCCTGTTTGTTGAAATGTTTTGATATGAACAGGAGCCCAAGAATGTATTTTAATGGTAGCAAAAGTGCCAGGAACAGAACTTTCTCTACAGCACATTACACCCTGACACCTGTTTAACAGTCTTGTTTGCATCAATGCTGAGGACTCCACTTCCTATTTATAGATTTATGTGGCCCTGTCTGGAATTAACTATTTCATTAGTGCTGGGAGTTTTAATGTTTTTTGGATATTCTCATCACCCGGAACTTCCTCTCCGATGGCAGAATTGACATCGGGGAGAGGAAGGCTAATTGGCCCGGTAGATTGTGAAGGCAATGCGAGTCTATCATGGAGCCCGGGATGGGCTCCGCAATCGACTCACTTTGTCTTTGCGATCTACCGGTTGATTGCGATTGACCTATTGGGCACCCCTGCTCTAAACTGTACCATTCCCTCTGATTTTTGCAACCCAAATACATGACCTTGCATTTCTTAGCATTAAATTTTAGCTTCCAAATTTCAGACCATTCTTCAAGTTTTGCATCAGCTACAAGACCGCTGTAAGCATTTATGCCAAGATTATGCACGCTGTTACCCACACTAGTACTCCGCAAACTTACTTTTCACTATAGAGTACAACAATTTATTATTTCTAAAGCACTACCAGACACATGCAGTGCTCCACATTGTACATGCAAGAGACAGTCCTTGCTCAGAAGAGCTTACAATCTAATTATGGCAGACACACAGAACAAAAGGACAAAAGGGGAGTCAGAACATAGTGCTCATGTAGTGAATTAGAAGCGAGGGGGGGGGGCTGATGAGGTAGAATCACATAGGACAAAGGGGAGTCTGAACTTAAAAGTAGGCTTAACAGACACCCCTTTACCTTAGCACTATGGAATAAGAAGTATTCTTCCACATAGGTCCAAGGCAAGGCCCCTCTCTTCCTGTTAGAAATCAAAATGAATATGGGCTACACTTTGTGTAAAGATCTGCCTCTCACTTACCCACACACACTTACACCTGTGCAAGGAAAAAGTCTGGGAAGAAGAAAAATTCAAACTGGAAGATATTCAAAAACGCTTACATGATCTGTGACTGACTGCATAAGTGCCTTTTTTGTTTTAAGAAATCCAGTGAGATGGTGGTTTCAACACCATCTGAGCAAAGTTATATGTAGAACAAGGGCAGGCAAAATTCAGCCAGTGGACATATAGCGTACAAGTGGCAATAAGTATGGTAATTAGCAGGCCAAACTTTAAACAAATAAGAAATCTACAATTATCCATTGCTGAAAATCTGTGAAAACTGAAAGGGATTTCTCTATTTAAAATGATACTGTAGCTCCCACCACTGAAAATGACCTTGAACCAGGACACACAAAAAAGGAGGAAGAAAGTCGAGAGGTTGGGAACTACTGGCTGATAAGCAGTGGTGCCCATTTTCAGCAACAGACACTGAATATCCAGATTTCTTTTAACCAATTCTGCTGAAATTCAGTACCAACTGATTAATGTTTTAGCAGTCAAAGACAGAACAGCTGTTTATGGATTTCCTATTTGACTGCAAAATAGGTACTGAATATCGATGCCTAACTGAATAAGTTGTGTGATATGTACTAGGCACTAACCAGCAATGTGCTGCTGAATATAAGAGGTTAGGTGCTGATATGCTAGTTAACCAGTTAGCGGCCATGTCTGGCTGGTTAAATAGCTTTGGAAGGATGGTCTTTATTTGGCTTCATTTTCTAAGTTTCTATATTTACTAACAATCCGGAGACCAGGGACGAAACAAAATAGGCAAAAAACAAATCTTCTGGGATAATAGATAGATATGTAGAGGTGATTCGGACAAACTATACTGAACAAATATAAAGAAATATTAGTAAACTAAACTAAAAATTTAAAAAAAATTTGTATGCGAGGAGATATCAGTGAATAATATTGCATACCTAGCACTTTTAAATGACAAATCAATGCCAGAAACCGGCTTTACTGTCACTATTAGTTCACATCATGTCACTCCTCTGAAAATGGTTTCATGCAAATTTTAGTAATTAAAGAAATCCTTCCCTGGACATCTCCTCACAAACAAAAAATTTTTCTACTATTTCTTTAGATTTGTTCAGTATCGTTCGTACAAATCACCTCTACATGTCTATATATTGTCCTGGGAGTTTTGTTTTTTGCTTTTTGGATATCTATATTTACTAAAACATTAGAACAATTAATTTTGAAGTTTCCAACTTTCTCCCTGGATGACCCAGATCAAATATCAATTATTTTAACCAGGTCATACTGAAAAGACAATCTCCTTCAAACCCGAGAAATCAGCAGGGAAGTGTTAAACCTAAGACACTCAGGGGAGTCAAGCAGGGCCCATAGGTACTGCTATGAATTAAAACACTGACTCGTTGTGTGCTATCCCGTGATTTAATGCCATGTGAGAATAGCTATTCTAAACCTGCTTTAAGCTGGATCTTACTTCAATCGCGTTTTAGGCCTCACTCATCCATCCTTTCACGTTTCTAACAGACAACAGCTGCATGTCACTAGTCTCAGAATCTGCACGAAACTTAAATCTCTCATTGGGTACACCGTCAAAAGCGCGCCGGACATTTGCACGCAATCCCGCGGTGACATCTGCGCATAGGACAAATGTGTGCCGCTGCTTCTTTGCTTTGAGGCCTTCCCGTTTGCGCTGTTGAGTGGGGGTGTGGATGGGGAACCCCCCCAGTAAACTGACAAATCCTCATGCTTCTGTTGGGGGGGGGGGGAATCCCCCCCAGTACCCTGAAAACTCCCATTGTCCTTTCTGTTTTCAGTCTTCAAGAGTTTTCAGTGTAGTGAGGGTTCCCCCCCCCATGGGAGCGTGAAGACTTGCAAGTCCAACACTCTCCCTCACAATGCAAACTGGAAGGCCTGAAAGGCGGCGTGCATCTGTCCTGCACGCAAATGTCACCACGCCAATGTCCGGTGTGCTTTTGACATGCCACCTTCTCATTGATAGCTGCCAAACCCATCCTCAGGGACCTTGACCATGAAGTACAATTGTATGCATCACGTCATGTGCTATTTATTGTGGGAGTTCCCAGGGACATGGTTGGGAGCCACCAGTCTAAACTGTGAGCTCTCCAGCACCTGGCAGCATAATTTGATCTTGGTCATTTGTTGATTTCTTTGTTTTACACTGTGATCATTTGATTTCCTAGTGAAACAGATTTATAGCATGTGGTTGAATACCAAGCTGGACCTCTGACTGGTTAGTGACCACCTACTGTTATCTAAATAAGGGGTGTTCAGCACTAGGGACTTGAATCTCATCACCATCAGAGCATTTTGGCAGGAGCTTTCTTACCAGGATTCCTGGAATTTCTTCAGTAAAATCGGTCTCTCTTGGTTTCTCCGTTTCCTAAACCACCTTTCCACCTGGACTGCGGTCAGGTTACATTTCTTAGCTAAGCCATAAACCTCCAACTGCAGAGACAGGAAGGAAACTCCAGCTTTAGGAAAATTACGGTAACTCCTTTCTGCCCCACCCCATCCCTATCTTTCTTTGGCTTCGCTTTGTCTGTCTACAGCAGGGCTGCCCAAGTCCAGTCCTCGAGATCTACTGGCAGGCCAGGTTTTCAGGATATCCACAATGAATATGCATGAGAGAGATTTGCCTGCACTGCCTTCTTGATACACAAATCTCTCTCTCATGCATATTCATTGTGGATATCATGAAAACCTGGCCTGCCAGTAGATCTCGAAGACCGGACTTGGGCAGCCCTAGTCTACAGTATTAAGAGGAGCCAAGCTAGGTCACATATTGCTCATTTATTCATTTGTTGCTTTTGGTCATGGTCAAAAGCAGTTAAACGCACATCAAATATGCTAATCAAATACAAAGCGACATAATATATGTATAGTTTATGGAAACAGGTCTGTATTTAATCCCTGAAAAATCAATCACCAGATAGGACACTAACTATAGATTTGAGGCTCAAGAACCCAGATACAGCAACTGCTTCTCCCAAAGAAAAATTATTGGGACACTTTTTAAAGACAATTCATTTCTCTTCCACCACCCCTTCCTCCCCAAACAGAATTTTCTCCCTTCCTGTGCATAAAGCTGCCTTTCAGCCCTCAGCCCACACTACCTTCCCATTGGTTGGATCCTATTTACAATCTCTGGAGCTCATACAGAAAGCATTACCATGAGTTTCAACATTGTTTAATCACAGGTCAGTAAGGGTTTCATGATTATTAACTCATGCAGAAACCCATACCTCAGACATGCAATTAAAAGATAAATACATAAATAAAAGTAAGAGTTGGCTCACACCTTTCGCATGAGAAACTTTGCACCAGGTCCAGGGCAGATTATAGTAACAGCACTCCCTCTCTCCCTCCAACCTGAACATCTTACCCAGGATTGCTTTCTGCAAAAGGTCTGTCTAGTGCCCCTCCTCCTGATATGGATCCCCTTCTTCCAAAAATTTTTTTTTTTAATTTCTTGGTAGTCTAGTGGCTCTCGCCTCCCTCCATCTGTCTGTCCCTCCAATCCCCTCATCCCCCAACATTAAACATTTCTGGTAGTCTAGTGGCTCCCTCCCCTCTCCTCCTCTTCCCAAAAAGAACCCTCATTCCAGATGTAAAAAAATTAAAAAAGACATATCTGGTGTCTAGTGGCCCCCCTCCCTAACTCTTCCCCAAGCTAACCAGATCTTTATCTCAATAAAGGCACTAAATGGGGGGTCAATCTGTCATATAAAGAATTGTTATATATACTGTATATTATCTATTTTATGTGCTGAGCATCTGTTGTGTTTGTGGAGGTGGTAGTAGGGAATGCAGAGCAGTTGTGACAAGTTTTACAGAGTAAGGGCAATCTACAACCAGGCAATCATCTAGTCTGCAAAATTCATCAGAGGCAATGAAGTTTCAGAGGGTGGAGTGAAAACAGGCTCCCCACTGGTCCAGGCACCTTTCCTGAAGGAGGAGAGCACCTGCTATGGGCTGAATACCTCCATCTATTCAGCTAGGGACACTGCTGGGAAAAGTGCACAAAAAAGAGCCCCAAACACCAAGATCCACGGCACCACCACTGGTCCTAAAAGAAGCCTGCAGGCTTTTGCCCAGCCATTCTTAAACTTAAAACCAGTTTCTGATTTCCTGTTTCTTCAGACTCCCATACATTTTAAACACAATGCTTCTAAAACTTCCCACAACATCAAGTAACATTTCTTGGGTTTTAACTGATCTTCAATAAAATATTAAAGGGCTTGATTTATAAAGTACATCAATACTGTATATACTCGAATATAAACCAAGATTTCTGGGGGTCTCTATTTATATTTGAGTCTACCCACTGGAACCGGCAGTTTCCCCGACATCAGCCCCTCCCCCCCGTCCTCGCAATTTCCCTGTCATCAGCGTGTCCCTCCCTCCCTCTTCCAACCTTGAAGAGCCACAGCCCACCCACCTCCCTCCCATACCTAACAGTTGAAACCCCAGTTGGAAGTCTTGGCAGCCATTTTCAGTACAGAGAGAGTACAGGCAGATTTATTTATTTATTTTGACTTCTATCCCGTTCTCCCAGAAGCTCTGAATGGGTTACAAGTAGACATTCACAATAGTTTGAAAACAGACTAGTCATGACAACAAATAGGTTACAGTAGACAATAACAGAGCTTATTCTAGAGACCAGACTGGTCATAGCGAAGAGTACTAGGTGAAGTATATTGAGGAGGCAGTTTTTAATGGCCCGATTGGTGGAAGAGGAAGGTCTTTACTGCTCTGCGGAAGGTCATTAAGAATAAACAGAATAGAATTATACTGTACTGTTACTATTTGTATTTTGTACTTCACTGATTGTCCAGTCTCTCTTTGATGTAAACCGCCAAGAAGTTGTCAGATTATGGTGGTATAGAAGAATAAAGTTATTATTATTATTACTAATGACTTGGATTAGCCACCGTGAGAACAAGCTACTGGGCTTGATGGACCATTGGTCTGACACAGTAAGGTTATTCTTATTATTTTCTGACCAAAACCCAAGGAGTAGCAATATTCCATTCTACCGATCCAGGGCAAGCCGTGACTTCCTCCATGTCTTTCTCAATAACAGACTATGGACTTTTCCTCCAGGAAATTGTCCAAACCTTTCTTAAAACCAGCTACACTGTCCACTCTTACCACAACCTCTGGGTATAATAGGTATATATTGAAGGAACTAAGGCCAGTACTGAGCAGACTTGCATGGTCTGTGTCCCGTATATGGACATTCAGTTGAGGACGGGCTAGGGAGGGCTTCGATTGCTGGGATGGTTAAGATGGGCTGGAGTGAACTTTGACGGAGACTCCAGTAGATAAAACCTAAGCACACTACCAGGCAGGGCTCTGAGTTTCTGGCCCAGAAATATCTAAGAAAAAGGACCATTTAAATGATTAATTTATGGAGCATGTATGGTTAGGTAGACTGGATGGACCATTAAGGTCTTTATCTGCCGTCATTTACTATGTTACTATGTTTATGTAGCACTGCTACTGACACTGCAGGCAAATCCAAAGACCCCTTTCCTTATCAATGCTGTCCCAAAGTTGCAGTGAACTGCTTAAAAAATTTCATGTCTAATAATCCAACGATGGCACTTGGAGCTGATACTGGATAGCTGTTATTCATTCTCCTGCATGTTTCCCCTTTTTTCTAGGCAAAGGCTATCCTTACAAGACTATCCTTACAAGTGCAAGTCTTACCTGGGATGGATGTTTACATGCTGAGTTGAAAAACCTCTCTAGGAGTGGGTTAGGCGATGCTTTCATTCGTACCTTGTTCTTTATGCCCATGGCACCAGCTATGGGGGTTGCAACATATCTGGGAAAAGAACAAGAGGCTTATAAAGGCTGCAGAACTCCTTGATTCTCTACTTATCTAGAACTCTCCAGAAACCCTGGGCTGGTCCTTTTACAGCACAGTAAATAAAGGATCCAGCACATCATCTTAAAGGAGAAATACAAGAAAGTTTGTTATCTTTTCTGTTTTGGAAACCCAGCTACCAGAGTACTTCCTTCAGGCCAACCACCCATCCCAGAGACGGCTGCTGAACTGTTACTAGAAAACTGTCTGGATGAAAAGTGGTATCTTTTCTAGTAGATAGGTGTCATTCTGGACAATAGTTCTCCCCATGCCTGTGAGCCATGCAGATGAATCCACTCCAGATTTTCAACTTCACCTCCTTCTCCAGAGGGCTCTGCTGCTCCCTTCAGTCTGTACCAAAGCAGGCAATAGTCCTATATAGGAACTGTTACGAAGGAGGGGTAAGGGGAGATTCCCCAAACTAAAAATCTGTTCTGCTCTGAAAGTATAACAAACATGTTAAAACAATCGAAACATCAAAATAACCATACCAATCAAAAACATTTATGAAGTTCAAACACTCCTCCAATGAATTATAGCAACAGATTATTCTTCATACCCTTAAGATCTGACGGACATCAAAATCTTAAGTTTTGACTCGAACTTCTGATTGAGACAGGTGGAGAAATAACTGACAGGGTAGGGTTCCAAAATGACACACATATCTACTAGAAAAGATATTAGCAAGGTACGAACAACTCTTTTTCTAGTGCAATACAAGGCAGAGATTTACAGGGCTTAGGCAAAGCTAAGCCACCAGTCCTCGCCCCACTTCATTCTCCAAGATAGCACAATGACAAGATAGCACAATGACAGGTCTGAAGTCTTTCCCCTGAAGATAGGAGGAAGGCTCTCGGCATATGTGAAGGTCTGGGAGCAGATCTCAGACTGCTGGGTGTTGGAGATCATTTGGGGAGGGTACAAGTTTGAGTTTGCCCATCCCCTAATAGATTGGTTTTTGGACTCTCCGGTGGGGTGCCTAGAAAAATCATGCAGATTCTTAACAATAGTGCAGAGGCTTGTAGAAATTCAGGTCATAGAGCGAGTGCCACAAGAAGAATTGGGCTTGGGCAGATACTCCATATACTTCTTAGTGTCCAAGAAAGGCTCAGAACTTAAGATTGAAGACCCATTTTGGATCTCACACACATCAATGAGGCTCTGAAGCTTCCATGCTTTCACATGGAAACCGTGCATTCAGTTATTGCAGTGGTAGCTCTGGGGGAATTTCTAGCTTCCCTAAACTTGATGGAAGCCTGCATCCACATTCCCATATTTCCGAAACACAAGAGATTCCATGTGCTAGACAGACATTATCAGTTCTCGGTGTTTCCCTTTGGGTTGGCAACAGCACCCCACATGTTCACAAAGGTGATGGAGGTGGTAGCGGTGCATCTCTACAAGGCAGGGTTGCAAGTGGGTGATTCTCACAACAGATGCCAACTTGTTCAGCGGTGGGGCCATTGCAACAGAGGCCCAGTACAGGAGCAGTGGTCAGCCTCCCAGAGAAAGTGCTCCAACAGACTGGAGCTTTGAGCCATTTGTCTGGCATTACAGAAGCTGAAGAGGTAGTTTGAGTTTTCTTGGACAATGCTACTGGTGGCATATGTCGGTCGACAAGGACGCAGAGTCCTCTAGAGCAGTGGTTCCCAACCCTGTCCTGGAGGACCACCAGGCCAATCGGGTTTTCAGGATAGCCCTAATGAATATGCATGAGTGAGATTTGCATATAATGGAAGTGGCAGGCATGCAAATCTGTTACATGCATATTCAGTAAGCCTATCCTGAAAACCCGATTGGTCTGGTGGTCCTCCAGGACAGGGTTGGGACCACTGCTCTAGAGAAGGAGGTGGAGTTGAAAACCTAGAGTGGATTCCTTCTGCATGGCTCACAGGGAATGAATGGGGAGAATATCCTGTCTAGAATGACACACCTATTGCACTAGAAACAGAAAATGTGTACATCTAGGATGAGACATGTTTCTGAAGTTAAAGATACTAATGTGTCAGGCCGCTGCTAAATCGAATCCTTCCTGTTGGCAAGGAAAGTACAGGCTCTTGTGCCGCACTGCTTTAAGAGGTCTCATTCCTGCAGTGCTTCTACTCAGCATGTCAGGACATGTTTATTCAGAAAGCTTGGAATTTTACAAGACTGCTAATGAGTGGCAACTTAACCTTGCCAAATCAAAAACCGGCCAGGGTAAAATGCCTCTCCTCCAATCCCCCAAGCTGTAGTTTTTAGCCCTATACCTCACTAAGGAGAATATTCACTAGAAAGGAGATATATCATATTCAAAAAAACATCCCCTTTATTGGCTCTTTAAGCCTGTCAGACCAAAAGACACTCAGAGAGGTGTATGTGCAGCTTTTGTTGGAGGGACGTCAAACTTCCATTTTCTTCTACAAACATATAGTCCGATAGTTAAAGGATTTACACTTCCAGCTTTGAGAGCTACACTCAGGGCATAATTTCTGGGAAAGTTTATTTATTACAAAAACATTCTGCTTATACCTAAGTGGATTACAGAAAAAAAACAAACACTAAAAAACACAATAAAACAAAACAATATACAGTCACTGCTTCTTAACCACTTAAAAGGCTTCTATAAAAAAGGCATGTTTTATTTTTAAAATTCTGAAATTATTATTCATTCTCAGTTGTCCAACCATATTATTCCAGAGCTTCACTCTTGCCACCAAAATAGCCATTGCTCGGGTACTACTGTAACTCATCAACAGATAAATGCTTCGTGTTCTCCAATCTTAAGAATCGACAGGGCTGATGTAATGTCACAGCATGTGAAAGATACCACGATATCCCTCAGTGAATTGCTTGAAAAATCAAAACTAACACCTTAAACACTACTTGAAATTTTAAAGGTAGCTAATGCAATTTTTGTAGTAAAAGGTGTAATATGCTCAAATTTACCGCCATCAAAGATTAAACGAGCTGCAGCGTTCTGACCACTTGTAAAGGTCTACATTTGAATGATGACAGTGCATTACAATAATCCAACCTCTGCAATACAAAACTCTGAACTACAAGACGAAAATCATATGGGGACAGCATTGGTTTTAATCTACTCAAAAGCCGCATCTGAAAGAAAGCAGATTTAATGACGAATAAAGCCTGATCTTCATGGATAAAAGTTCCACCACCTCTGTTCAGACTCCAGAGCAGCAAGGGTACTCTGTTTCATCCCTCCCTTTCAGGTAGCCTGGAAGGAATAGGACCAGAGGGGATAAGTCTAAGAGTGAGCAATGTCTCTGCTTCTTAACCTAGCCCCTCTCCTCCTTCACCCACTGCCTCCAGAGTTCCACTTTTCATCTACAAATTAAACCCTGGCTATGTTCATAAGTTTGCATCTTGAAAATTTTGCTTAAGCAAGGAAACGTTTAGCGATGAATCTCAGTACTAGGCTCATAATCTGGGCAAATGAATGGCAGGCCTAATCCATAAGCATAAAAAGTTCCTAAATTTTGATAAATTTTCTGTTGAAAATGTATGCTCTAGGATTGGCTGAAAATAGAGCACAAATTTAGGCGCTCAGTTTTGTTTTTTTAATATTGTGTTGTCTATCCAGTCTGTGCAGATAGTACCATTATATGCTTGAGGTGCTAGGATACTTTAACCAGCTGCACTCTTGCATCAGCCAAAGCAACACATCATCAGGCACTGAACCACATCGTAGACTTGGCACCTATCATCCCTCTGGAAATGATTCTGGGGCCCAAGAGGAAATTTTCCTTAAGACACAGTGCAACAAAACTTGTTTTACAGGTAAATCCTTCTCTTGAGAACCTGAGATGTACACCACAACATCAAAAGTAATGCTGACAGATGTACAGAATAAAAGGGTATATGCTGTATGCTACAGAGCCTGGGCGCCAAGCAGAATTTAAATAGGGACCTCTTCATCTTTGCTGATGTGTTTTATAGCACTCGGAGGAAACGATGACTTATTTCTGGGTAGACTTGCCTTCCTCAGCACCCAGGCAGAACGTGATCCATCCTTGCTCACAATCATTCACAGCTGAGTCAATGAACGATTATTAGCCAGACAGACTTGGGGAATTGACACTGGTGTATATTCTTGTAACTTAACTTGGTACTCAATTCACAGTAGGGGACTCCACCCCCCTCCTCTTTCCTCTATGGCTTTGTCAACCCAGCCCACCGCTCTCTTCAGTTACAAACAGTGGTTGCAGATAACAAGCTGTCATTGTGCACCTGCGGGCTGGCAGAGAATAAGTCTAACATTTAAATCAGCAATTTAGAATCTTAAAAATCTAGGAGTACTGCTGATGTGGGAATGCAGGGAAGGAATTAAGGAGCCTCTTCAAACAAGACAAGAACCGAATTCTGGCTTTAAAAATCTCGTTATAATCTGACAGCTAGTCTCAAGGCCCCTCCCCCATGTCCTGCAAGCAGCAGGGAGGAGATGCCAGCCATGACTATGTGGTTTACCCTGCAGATTACATTATCTACAGCTTTTCTTCAGATGCCTAACTATATCTGCACACGTCATTATTTCCATCCCTCCTACTGTTTCTTAGTGACGATTTTATATATAGCAACTGATTTTCACAATTGATATTAATGTTATGCTACTTGGACGTGCTGTTCACCACCATTGCCTAAACTTTCTGTCATCTCTAGCTACTGACTTACTCCAATCAGGCTTTCGCCCCCCTGCACTCCATGGAAACTGCCCTTGATAAAGTCTCCAATGACCTGTTCCTGGCCAAATCCAAAGGCCTCTATTCTGTCCTCATCCTTCTTGATCCATCCACTGCTTTCAACCCTGTAGACCACTGCCTTCTCCTTGATACGCTGTCCTCACTTGGATTTCAGGGCTCTGCTCTTTTGTGCTCACTGCATTTGCTTCGAGCTCTCTTGCCATGGCAGCTTTTTATCAGAAAAATTTCATTTTCACATATCCAGGATTTTTCTGCTTTGGAAACAGAATTCTGGACCCCTGAGGAAGATGTTTTTAGTCAATACACAGACCATGTTGGGTCCCCAACTTTTAAAGTACATACAGACTAATATTATGAGATTTTGCATCATCTGATTGACTGAATAAACACTGGCATCTTGAACATCACCTCCAAAGTCTTTTTTTAATGGTTTGCTTTCTTGGTTCTCTTCTCTCTCACATCGCACCTTTAGTGTATGCAGTATTGGATCTTCCTCCATTGCTATCAGCTAGGGTTCACAGAGGGCTCTGTCTTGGGACAGAGCCTTTTCTCCATCTATACCCATTCCCTTGGTGCTCTGATCTCCTCAAATGGCTTTCAATATCACCTCTATGCTGACGACTCCCAAATCGACCTCTTTATATCAGAAATTTCTGCAGGACTCCAAGCCCGATTCTCATCCTTTTTGTCCGACATTGCTGCCTGGATGTCCAGCTATCACTTAAAACTGAACATGGCCAAGACTGAGCTACTTATCCTTCCACCCAAACCTACCTCTCCAATCCTAACTTGTTTCTATCTCTACATCACCAGAAATTTGCCTTTTCCTCTCTGAGAACACTACCCACACCCTTGTTCACACTCTCATAACCTCACCTTACTGCAACCTACTTCTAACTGGTCTTCTAACCGCCTCTCCCCCTCTGCAATCTGTGCAAAACTACTACTACTATTTATCACTTATAAAGCCCCAAAAGGCGTACGCAGCGCTGTACATTTTGACATTTAATAGATGGTCCAAGCTTACAGTCTCGGTTAGAACTTACAATTAGAGAATGACAGGGAAAAAATTTGTCCCCGTCATTACTCCGTCCCCGCGACCACCGTCCCTGTCACTGCCCTGTCTCTGCAACCACTGTCCCCGCCACTATTATCCCCGCAGCATCCATACAAGCCTCAGTATTGCACTATTCAGTTTATTCCTTCCTTATAAATCAAAGTTCTGGCTGCTGAACTAGAGAAAGATGTTCAGCTGGCAGGGCTTTGTTTATAAATTTTTATAAATCACAACTAATATACTACTTTATCCTAAAGCAAAAAAAATAAAATAAAATAAATAATTTTTTTTTTTTCTACCTTTGTTGCCTGGTTTCTGCTTCCCTCATTTTCTCATTCAATTCCTTCCATCCACTGTCTGTCTTCTCACTGCGTTTTCCATTTGCTCTGTTACTGTGCCTCTCCCTTCACCCCCCAATTGATCTGGCACCCTAATTCTTCCCTCCGCTCTCCCATAGTCTGGCATCTCTATCTTCTTCCCTCCCAGCGTCTTCTCTCCATTCTCTCTTCCCCATGTCCCTTCAGCATCTTCTCCCCACTCTGTCTGCCCCATGTCCCTTCAGCGTCTTCTGCCCATTCTGTCTTCCCCATTTCCCTTCAGCGTCTTCTGCCCACTCTGTCTTCCCCATTTCCCTTCAGCGTCTTCTCCCCACTCTGTCTTCCTTATGTCCTTTCAGCTTCTTCTGCTCACTATCTGTTCCCCATTTCCTTTCAGCGTCTGTTCCTTTCCTCTACCACCCTTCCCTCTCGCCACCTCATTGCCCTTTGGCACCCCTCACACGGCCTCCTCCCTCCTTCCTACCTACCCAAATCTATCTATCTCCCTCCCTCCACTTTACCTTCGTGGCGTGTTTTGAGTAACTTCTTCAAAGCCGTCGAGCCTGCAAGCATTAGCATGCGTGTGTGGGTGGAAGCTTCTCTTCTGACGCTGTAAACCATCTGATCCCATCTGCACAAGCCTCGAATAGTTTTATACTGAACTTATTTTATTAAAGTATAAAAATAAACAATATGCTGTACAATTGTCATTTTATAAATCAAAGTTCCTCTGCCGAACTAGAGGAAGAGATCTTCAGCTGGCAGGGCTTTGTTTATAAATGTTTATCAACACAACAAATATACTACTTTATCCTAAAGCAAAAAAAAAGAAAAAAAAATATAATTTTTTTTTCTACCTTTGTTGTCTGGTTTCTGCTTTCCTCATCATTCCCTTTTTCCATCTTCTTCCTTTCACTAATATATTGGAAAAAAAATCTTGTCTCCCTTTTTTACATTTCTAGCCATTTGCTCTTCCGCTTGCACTTTTGTCAGATGTCTCTCTCTCTCTCTCTTGGCTTCTTTCAGTTTCACCCGATAGTCCTTTCTGTATGCCTCTTCTTGGGTATTTTTATATTTCACTAGTGTTTAAGCCCGTTAGATTAACAGGTGCTAGATGACCGCCTCTCCTGCTTTTGAACCTGGGCAGGGGCAGAGGCAGAGCCGGGGCGGAAGGGAGTGACGGTGGGAGAGCAATTTCAAAGCCTCGGCAACTGCGGCTCCTTGACCAATCCGCGCTTACAACGTCCCCACACTCGCGGTCTGGCTGGCTTCCCCACCAAAGCCCTTCACAGCGGCAGCCCCTCCCGCATCCGTCCCCGCGTCCCAAGCCTCTCCGAAGGCCGGCTCCCACGAAAATGGTACTCCTCTGTCCAAAGCCGCCGCGGCAGCCTCCCTCAAGACACATTTCAAATCTGACATATTGTAATCACAAAACAGAAAATAAAATTATTTTTCTTACCTTTTGTTGTCTGGTCATTATTCATATCATGTAGGGGTCACAGGCTATGGTTGGCTTTTGATAACTCGCTTGCCAGGGCCCCTTCTTTCTTCTTCCCTCCCTCCATCCCGGCAGCTGAAGACAGGCACCTCCCCCCAGTGGTCTGAGACAGGAGGGAGCAGTTAGGAAAGGGTCTGAGGGCAAAGAGGGGCTCAACAGCGCACAACCACCTTTCCTTCCCTCCCTCCATCAGATGCAGTGCAGCTCCACCAATGTTAAAAGGAGCCGCGTCGAAATCGGAGCCCTGCCACTGCCGTAGCACGTTCCCCTCTGCCTTGGTCCCGCCCCTTCTCTGACTTATGGGACCACGGCAGAGGGAACGTGTTACGGTGGCGGCAGGGCTCCAATTTCAAAGCAGCTCCTTTTAACATAGGCAGAGCTGAACTGTACCTGATGGAGGAAGGGAAGGAACGGTGGGGCAAATTTCAGCAACGGCAGGAATTGTTTGGCGGGCCAAGCATCATGAAACTTTGTTTCTTTAGGCAGCCCCGGTTGTTTACTTGGATTCAATGTCAGCATTAGGGTTCGCCGGCCGCCAGCCGTGAGAGCTGGGTGAGGAAGGCCGCCGCAGGCTCGCGGCTAGGTAGGGGGACAACAATGGCGCTTATGCTCAAGGCCCCGCCGCAGCTCCTCTCTCGATCCAAAGGTGCATCAATACACAGTGCTCAGGTGAGGGAATTACAGAGGGAATAAGACAAATATTAGTGCTTAGCAGGTAGGGGAATTACAGAAGGAATAAGACAGGGAGTGTTTCAATTTGACAGCCTCTCTGGCATTTCTGTCAGGAAACCATTTGCTAAAGGATGTCTGCATGCTCTGTGAGATCTTTGTTGAGGTGTTTAATATATATATATATATATATATATTTTAAAAAAGACTGTGTATTGTAAACAGTAGTAGAAAAGAAGCCTAAATGAACTGCTGATCTTACCTTTCAAAAACATGTCTGATGATTACAAAGATGAAAGCATACAGGACTGAGATGTAGAGTTGGGAGGGTTTAACTGAGACAAAGCCATCATCATCAGCCAGGTCAGCCCAGGTGTAATTGTTGGGCAGCCAGAGCCTGTCCCACCAAAACCAATCGCTAATTGTCTGCAACATCCTTGGAGGAGAAGAAGAAGAGATCACAACTTAGAACATAAAAATGAGAAAACAAAAAGAACTGCTGTTATAACCAGCACAGAACATCACAAATCGCTCGTGTGTGTGCCCTGTGGTAGCAAACCTCAAACAAAAGGGAAGAAATTCAAAAAGGATGTACAGCTTTTTTTTTATTTTATAAAACAACTTTATAAAATGCCATTTTCTTAGCAGATGTGCTATAAAGCTATACCACGTGTTTTCATGAAACCACATCCTGTTTGCACAGCACTGAACCAATTCCTTATCCTCCTTTTCTGTTCTCCTAGTCAGGGCTCAGACCGAACTATACTTGTAGTACTGTACATTGGTCATCTTGTCACAACAGAGCACAGAATATCAAACAGGCCAGCACATGCATGTCAGTGACTTGATATTCATATGCTCAAGTGCCTTTGCAAGATAAAATGCCTTTTGGCATCAAATCTCTAAAGGCAGGCCCTATTCAGAGTTCCTGCACTTGCAAAACAACCCATTACCAAGTGATATTTGCTTTTAAACTAAATTGTCAACTTTGAATTCTCTCAAACAACCCTGAGTTGTGAGCAGCTAAGACACACTCTGATGTCATTGTTAAGTGTCTTCCCATTGACTGTTTTCATGGCGTTATGAAGAATATATACAGGAGGGTTAAACAAGGAAACCGAGTGGGCTACTTTATAATTTCTGCCATACTTCTCCACTGACTCCTCCTGTGTTGTGTATTTTTTGGCTGCTTTTGACCCTCTCAGCTATTTCTTATTGCCTCTTCTTTTTTTGTGTTTAAAATGACGTCGTCAATCCTTGATGTGATCTAACCCGCGGGTTTTCTCTCTGGGTAACCGCCGACATTTTAGACTTGAATATGTTATGATATGTTATATATTTTTTTTGTTTTGATTTCATTGATTTTCTGATTTGGTGTATTTTGTACCCCATGAAGATATCTCCTCCTGATGAAGCAACGTGTGTGAAACATGCAGCGGAATAATTTTGCATTTTTAACTCATTGACTGTTTGTCTTTCACTGGGGGAAGTTTATCCAGGCACAGCAATGCTGTTTTCTGTTACCACCGGCAGCCTTGCCCAAGCAGTGTGATTATCTTCTGTCAACTAGCAGTCTGCTATGAGATAAGTTCTTATATTTTCAATAGTCTGATGTGCTGCTACATTGTAGAGAACGACACGGGGAAAAAATTGGGCCCCGTCCCTGCAAGCTCAGTCCCCATCCTCGCAAACCATCTCCCTTCTGTGATCCTATTTTCACCATTTCTAATATTTCCCCTATGTATCTGTATACTCCCTCCTGTGTCCAGCATTGCCCCCAGTGTCCATATACCATCCCCATGTATCTCCCCTTTATGTCTCGGTCCCTATGCCCCCATGTTCAGAAAAAAAGAGATACCTGCAAGGGTTATGGGATCATTACTCTTAAAGGGCTGAATGCTGCTGCATGTGGCCCATTCTTTTATGCCCCATTGAAACCTCCCTAATTTCATCCCCAACTCATGATGTAACCTTTGAATTTTTATTAATCATTTCTAGGGACCTCTAGAACTTATGAATTTGTTATCAGTTATTTATTTTTTATTTTGATGTGACATTTTTCTCTGTTGTATGGGGTTATAAAGAATGTGACATGATGCTGCCTGTTAAGGCCATTTTCTAAAATACAAAAAGCATATGCTACAGTTTAATACTATTATTTTTATTCAGCAGTTTCTTCCTGCTTCTTTGTATTTCTAACTCAGTCAGAACTGGTGTTTGGATCTGCATCAAGAGCTTTTATTCACAAACATTTTATATGCCCCTTTGTGTGCTCCTTCATGTGTAACTGGAGTGCATTCTATACCTCACTTGCCTAAACTCCCTTTGTTCATGTTCTTTGCTATTCTTAGTGAGCAAACAAAGAAACCAAAACCAAAAATAATACTGCGGAAAAGATGTTCTTGATGCAGGAGTTTATTCAATCCAACACATGAAGAAAATGCAGTAATCCACATCAAAAATCATCAATAATGCGGGCCCAACACTGTCCGTGTTTTGGCTGAAACAGCCTTCCTCAGGGGTCCACTATGAGTGCACAAATTTAGATGGCACAAATGTGGATGAAAAAAATATCAGCAAAACAAACAAAAGTCTGGAGAAAGTGCTAATTCTTATCCTATGACTCACAATAAGTCCATCAGCACCTATTCCAGTATTTGGGGGCTATCAGGATTATGTTCCCAATTATCACACCTCCCACCATCAATGTAAGCCAATCACACAAACCTTACTCCCAATCACTATTTCTTTTTCTTCTACTTCTCTTTCTCCTCGTCCTCCAATTTCAACTCACTTTCCATAGGACTCATTAATGTTTGTTCTCCGCGCAACAAACACTAATTAAAGACCTGATTATGACGTATCACCTAGACCTGCTGTGTGTTACAGAAACATGGCTTGCTGATGGGGAACACGATTACTTAAATCTTTCCTGTCCTACAAACTATCATTACTACTATGTTAATAGTTAATTGTCTTATATCCCGCTTTATACAAAACGGGTTCCAAAAATTCCTTACATAATATTATCACATCACATACAATTAAACAAATCAAACAAACAAAACATTTCAGTGACCAACGCTTACAATTATATTAAAGCTTCAGTTCCCATATTTCATCTTACAAAACAAATACTTTTTCAGTAATTTCTTTAAATTGTGAAAATTTCCCTGCTCCCAAATGTATAGAGGGATCTCATTCCATGCCTGTAGGCCTCTGCAAGAAAACATACCTGCCCTCGACACCTGCAAATGCAAGTGTTTAAAAGGCGGAACAAACAAATGACTATGTTCCACATCATCAAAATCGTAAAGGAGGGGGTTTGGTCATTATTTTTCCAATCATTTAAAACTTCAAATGTCCTAACATTCACCACATATGATACTAGAATCTTTAACATTCCATATTCAGACCAGCCCTCCTATAGATTTCCTCCTATTATATCCTCCCACTCCACACACTTCTTCCTCCCCTTATTTTCATTCATTGCTGATTTTTGCATCTCAACACTAAATCCCATTATCCTTAGTAACTTCAATCTTCACTTCGATAAACCATCTGAATCTTGTACCACAAATTTCTTAGCTCTTATATCAGACTGGAATCTTTTTTCCAATTGTCTCTGGACCAACACATTCAGCAGGTCACACATTAGATATGATTTTCATCCCTAATTGTGCCTCAGATCTAGTTAACACAAACTACATTGACCTCTCTCCCTTGGATAGATCACTCTCACATCATTTTTCATACGTCCTTCCCTATTACTTCTTCATACACCAAGTTCTTACCTTCTAATTCAAGGTACCTAAAGCTACTAACCACAGAATCAGTGATAATTTGAAGTTCACAATTGAAACTTTCAAAAACTCCCCTTGAATGAACAAATTGGTATACAATGAAATAGCTCTCTACATACAATGCTAGACAATATTGCTCCTTTGACACCTCGATCATCAAGCCATATCAACCATTCAGAACTATGGTTTGCACCTGAGTTAAGACTACTAAAACAACATTTAAGACATGCAGAATGTTAATGGAGATAACAAAAACTCCTTCTACTCTTAATAATTACAAAGCTAAGGCAATGCAATATAAAAACTTATTAATCAGTCTGCAAAAATATATATATCTCAAAATGCATTTCCAAAGCAAAAAATACATCTGCTCTTTATTCTATACTCAAAGAACTTACAACACAACTTCAATATACTAACAATGATACTCTTCCATTCTGCTCCACCTTACCCCCCACCCCCGAGGCCACCGATGCTGCTCCATACCCCCTTGCGATCTGGCATCCCCAACCCAAACACAATCTCTTACCCCGATCTGGCACCGGCACCAACGCACAGGACATGCCAGTGCCCGAAGATCCTCCCTCTTGCTTGGGCTGGGCCTTGAGCATCTGCAGATGAACTTGAGCATCTTCAAGAACTAGAAGGCCTTGAGCATGCGCAGATGCTCAAAGCTCAGCCCAAGCAAGAGGGAGGATCTTCGGGCACCGGCATGTCCTGTGCATTGGTGCCGGTGCCAGATCGAGGTAAGAGATTGTGTTTAGGGTGGGTGAGTGGGAGATGCTGGATTGCGGCTGGGGGGGGTGTGCGACAAGAGCAGGGGGGATGCCGGATTGCGGTGGGGGGGGGGGAATGCCATATCGCAGGAGGCTCGTAAATCGAGTCAACACTTGGTTTGTGAGGCACGATTTGCGGGAATGTTTTGCTCATCTTGTAAAACACTTGCAAAACGTGTTACTTGCAAACTGAGGTTTGACTGTATTTTGAGGCCCTCGGTATGTTTATCATAATCACAAAAGTAAAATAAAACAGTTTCTTGATCATATGTCTTTTTAGCTATAAATGACAATATTATTATCTTTTCAGTAGTTGCCCCAACACTCTGGAATTCGGCACCAAACACTTTAAGAAAGATAACTAATCTTGAGAAATGTAAATCTTTTCTTAAGATATTCCTTTTTAAAGATGCCTTTCAAGTATAAATGTCCTTTTAAGGATTTTAAAAATTTCTTTATTTTTCTTTAACCATTGTAGTTCTACCCTTTTTTTTTCCACTCGAACCCGTTTGTCTAATCTAGTATGTTATTATTTTGTCGAGTATGTTATGTTAATTTGTACTATTTGATTTTACCCTATTTTAAAATGTATAAACCACCTTGAAATAAATTGTTAAGGTGGTATATCAAATTTTTAATAAACTTGAAACTTGATAAAACATCTTCCTAGCTCATTTCCTAACATTAGCACAACAAACTCTTGGATTCACAGCATTCATATATATGATCTCAAACTCAAACTCTTTGTAGAGCTATATTTTGGATTTGTAGGTACTTGGAGGGCCTCAGAAAAAATAGTTAATGTCTTATTAAAGAAATGACAATTTTGCATGAGGTAAAGACAAACAGGATGTCATGGATACAATTAATCTGCTAAACAAATCACATATGACACTATATCATGCTTCCTCTCCATATACATAAAGAAATAACATTAGCCAAGTTTAAATCTGCATTGAAAACTTACCTCTTTAATGATGCATATAATTAGAGAATCTGTGTAGTCAGTGGACAGTTTTAATCTTCCCCTCCCTCTTCCAAATATACTATTATTGTAGATCCCTTATCCTTTTCTTTTTACATTCCCGTTTTTTAAGTTATTTGTATTTTTATTACTTTTCTTATTTCCACCCTCCTAATGAAATATTTTTTTGTAAACTGCCCATATGTACTAACAATGAGCAGGATATCAAATCTGAATAAAACCTGAAACTTAGTTTAACCCAGTCATTGCAGTGTCAGTCCTCAGGGGGCCAGGAACTATGCAGAAAAGTTCCTTCCAAAATCCTGCAATCGGGTGCTAAATCCAGTCATTACAGAATGAGTAAGATTGTCTCCCCCCTAGAGGGGTCAGTGCTGCCTGAGGTGAGCTAGCAATCAAACCCAGATCCTTCCACCTGGCTATACAGTGGTGACCTTTTTGATATAGCCTCCAATCCATAACCCTACACCCCACTGCCCACCAACTTAGCCAGCAGATTACCATTCCCCTTAACTGTATCCATGACATCCTGTTTGTCTTGTCTGTTTAGATTGTAAGCTCTTTCGAGCAGGGACTGTTTTCTTTGTGACTCTACAGCACTGCATACGTCTGGTAGCGCTATGGAAATAATTAATATTTATTTAAAGTTTTTCTATGCTGCTTAAGAACTAAATGGCTCACATGAGTTAAAGCAAACATAATTATAACAAACTAAAATCTTAAAATCAACAGGGGAGAACTATCTTTTCTTTTCCAAAGAACTGTTAAGTCATAAGAATGCGGTGACAAACAATTGGGTTTTTAGCCATTTCATGAATTGAATCCGATCAATATATTGTCGCAATTGACCCACCAAAGCATTGCACATGTTAACACCAGCTATGCAGAATGTCATTGCATAGTAGTAGTGACTGTGACCAGTGTTAAACAGAATAGCTATAAGAGCTAGCACAGCCATCAGCACCAGGCTCTGTTGCAGAGAAATTAGGAATTACCTTTGCTTTGTATTACTGATTAGATGTTAGTAAGGGGGGTGCCAGGTAGCTGATGAAACCATCACAATTATCTGTCTTCCTCAGCAAATGTTCACAGAAAAATCTATCAATAGATGGATATTGTATCATTCCTGTCAGTATTGTAAAAAAAAAAAATAAAAAAAAATTAGGAGAGAAAAATTATCTGGCATCAGGATATTTTGTACAGAATTGATGTTGATCCCAGTAGGTTAGTAAGGGGCACTAAATGTGGAGGACCTGGGTTGGGAAGATTGCCCCTTACAACCTCCCCATCCAAGGACATGGGGGGATCCCAAGCATCCCATCTAGGGTCAGGATCGAGAGGAAGCCACAGTTGTTAATGACCCCCCCCCCCTTGCCCCTTACAACCCCCCCCCCCCCCCGAAGGATATGGGGAGGATTCCATCCAGACTCAGGGGAGTCAGGATCCAGAGGAAGCCACAGTTGTTAATGACCCCCCCCCACCCACCCAAGGACATGGGGGGGATCCCAAGCATCCCATCTAGGGTCAGGATCCAGAGGAAGCCACAGTTGTTAATGACACCCCCTTGCCTCTTACAACCCCCCCCCCCCACCCAAGGACATGGGGAGGATGCCACCCAGACTCAAGGGGGGGGTCAGGATCCAGAGGAAGCCACAGTTGTTAATGAAACCCCCCCAGCCCGGCTGCGTTTTCGAAGGGAAGATGCAAATTAATAGTTATCCGCCGCCCATCAATGGAGGTCGAGTGAGCGGCGTTTTCCCAGGCCGTAGCTCCCAGCACTAGGCCCAGAGGAGGCAAAGGGGAAGGCGCGTCTGGCGCCTCTCACCCCCCGCCCGACAGCACCTCAGGACGGCCGAGGCCGCGGCCTCTCGTGGCAAGAAGAAGAAGAAGAGACGACGACGCGAGAGCAGCGATTCATTCAGGCGCCTTACGAGGAAGCGAGGGTCGGTCCGTCAGAGCTGCTAAGGAGATCACGCGCCGCAACCCCAACCCCCTCCCCCTCCCGTTCCACTCTCTCGCGCGCGCTCGGTGCCGCCACAGCTCCGGCTCTTTCCCGCCCTCCACACTTGCCACAGCGATGGACACCTCGGGCCGGCCCCGGGGCCTTCCTGCAGTCCCGCCTTCGCCGACGCAACGTCCTATGTCCGCGCGGGCTGGGCGCCACCGACTGGCCACACGGTAAGCGAGGCGGGAGCGGGAGGGATAACGGGCCCGTGGGGGAGGGGCTAGAGAGCAGCGACGGAAGGGAAGGGACACTTTGCCATTTGGAAGCTGACGTTCAAAGTGGGGGGGCACCGGAGGACTAAGTGACTTGGCCAGTGCCATAAGGAGCGGGCCTAGGAGCTCGAGCGGTGAGGCCACGCCTTCCTGGTGGAAGTAATAGGCTCAGGGGGCGGGGCCACAGCAATATATGACTTACAAATGGGAAGGAAAATAATGGGCCCACAGGGAAGGGAAGGGAAGGAGCTAGACCAGTATCATAATCACATAGGTCTCTTTAGCTACAAATGAAAATATTATTATTAAGACTTAGCCAAAAGGAAAGATTTATCACCATCAAATGAGTTCCCTGACCAAAAACTGCTTCTACAAACTCCGGTTAATTCTTCATTCTATAACCCTCTTCCATCCAAATCCTAATTCACTCTTTAATCACCTCACACATAGACTACTGCAACTCTCATTACCATGGCATAACGCAAAAAGAAACCCGCAGACTACAACTAATCCAAAATAAGGCCAAAAAATACGATCACGTTACACTGGTTACCTGTCTTCCACCGAACTACATATACAATTCTTCTTTTAACTTTTAAAATTAAGATCTTCCACCTCCCTGTCTTCCTTGACAAATATCTCATTCCACATACCCCTTCTAGGGTCCTTAGATCTGCGAATCAAAACTTATTGACAGTACCTTCAATCAAGGACCTATATTATACTAGAAATTCCATCTTTTCTGTAGTCGCACCCTCGCTCTGGAATTCAATGCCTCTCTATCTCTATAACAAAAACTCCCTAAATAAATTTAAAATGAATCTTAAAAGATTTCTTTTTAGAGATGCCTATCAATAAGCCGGGGGAGTGGGGTGGGGGAAAGAAGAAAAAAAAAATTATTTTATAAGACATGCCATCCCTATTTTCCTCTCATTATTCCCTACCCTTCTATCCTTTCTTTTTTTTTTATTTATATATTGTAGTTAAAACTTCCCTATCCCTCAGTACCTCTCATCTCTAATAAGTCTTAATATGTCATAGTATTAGTTTTACCCTTCTTATTTTATTTTAATTAAATTTTAAAAATTAGCAGATTTAATTAATTTTTAATATTGTAAACCGTCCATATACATGTGATGGTCGTTATATCAAGCTATAAATAAACTTGAAACTATAAAGAGTTTTACCTTATGCAAAATTGTCATTTCTTTAATAAGACATTAACTGTTTTTTTTCTAAGGCCCTCCAAGTACCTACAAATCCAAAATGTGGCCCTGCAAAGGGTTTGAGTTTGAGACCACTGAGGTGAACAGATACAAGACTCACGAACAGGAAGGGAGATAAAAGACCCATGGGGAAGGGCTAGAGAAATAATACAGGACCCACAAACAGGAAGGGAGATAATGGGCCCATGGGGAGGGGAAGAAGCTAGAGAGATATAGGATCTATGAATGGGAAGGGCTAGAGAAATACAGGTCCCACAAACAGGAAGGGAGATAACGGGCCCAAGGGGATGGGAAGGAGCTAGAGAGAGAAGGATCTACAAACGGGAAGGAAGATAACGGGCCTGAAGGGAAGGGGCTAGATAAATACAGGACCCATGAATGGGAAGGGAGGTAATGGGTGAGAGTGGACCAGAGTGACCAGGCCAGATCATAGACACAGAGAAGAGATGCTGGGGACAAGAGTGCTGGGGACAAGAGTGCAGAGAAGCAATGCTGTCTCCAACCCACCCTTCATCTCCAAGATCCTGGAAACAACAGTGTTAAACCAATTACACTCCTTTATTGACAAACAAGGAGCCCTATCTACCTTCTTATCGGGACTCAGGAAATTCCATAGTACTGAAACCATCCTTCCTCAACATCATCGACGACTGCTGGAAACTCATGGATAAGGGTAATGATATCCTTCTGGTGCTGCTGGATCTCGGTGTGGCAATACTATTGACATCCTCTCCTTATTGTACGGCGCTCTGAAATTACAATCTAAGACACTGTAATATGATGGTTTACCTCCTTTCTGAATAATAGGTCCCAAAGCATACTGCTCAACAATGCGCTATCGAAACTAAAATCGATCAAATATGGTGTTCCACAGGGGGCTCTGCTATCCCCCCTATTATTCAATCTCTACATTAGACCTGTCCTAGACATAGCCCACAAATACCAAATACAGATTCACTTTTTTGCGGATGATATCCAAGTATACCTATTGCTATGAGAAAACTGTGATGCCCAGATCAAAACTCCTAAACTGCCTCTCGGAAATCAAAAACTGGATGGCCAGCAGCAAATTACAACTAAACACCTCCAAAACGGAACTCCTTTGGATCTGCAAAGAACACTGCAACTGGATCCGTCCCTCACTACACTGGGACTTAACTATCATAATTGCAAAAGACCAAGCACACAACCTGGGAATATTCCTTGACTCCAACCTATCTTTCCAACCAGGTGGTATCTTCCTCATTTTACTATCTGCGACAACTCCAAAAAATAAGGAACTACTTTTCTGAGTCTGACTTCACCGAACTACTCTATGCTTTAGTCCTCTCCCACAATGTGCTATTCAACAGTCTCACAGCGAAGAATATACAGTGTCTCCAGCGTGTAAAAAAGTGTGGCAATCAGACTTCTAAACAACCTCCATGCCTGTGACCCTGTCTCCCAGGCTCTATCATTGGTTCACTGGCTGCCTGTAGCCAAACGTTTTGTCTTCAAGGGCCTGAGCGTTCAGATCCTTGCATGACATTGCACCAGGCTACATGACAACCAACAAGTCTCTTCACTCCCAGGATGAAATATGCCTCAAAATGCCCCATGGTCGTGCCCTTTAACTGCAAACCACCAAATGACGTTCTTATTCCCACTTCATACCAAGCCACTGGAATCAACTGCCCCCACAGATCAGATCCCTTGAAGGACTCCTCAACTTTAGGAAAGCAATAAAAACATACCTCTTCACCTAACTCCCCTGCCCAAGAACGATGGATTACAAAGAACTGTATATTGGTACTAGATCCTCGGTATGTGTCACGTTAGAATAAAAACTTGTATTGAAAAATCTTGCACTGTAACCGGCAAATTTAACCTGTAAACTGTATATTATGTATATTGGTATTAGATCCCTAGTATGTGTTGAGTTAGGATAAAAACTTGTATCAAAAAAAAACTTGTACTATAACTATGGAAAATTGAAACCTGTTAACTGTATAGTATGTTAACCTGTAGCCCATTCTGAGTTCTTTGGGGAGAATGGGATAGAAACCGAAATAAATAAAGAGGGTGGCTAGGAGCATAGAGGGAAAATGCTAGAAAACAGAGAAATAGGGAGAGAGAAGTGATGCTGGACACAGGTTTGGATAGGGACCCTGAGAGGATGATGCTGTACATGGGGGGAGGGAGGGGAGAATAGGAACATGGACATATAGGCTCCCTTATATAAAGTGTTTAGCACTGGCCGGCATGGTAAATGCCCCAAAGCCCAAAGGGATTTAAAAGGCTTCAGGGCTTTTGCTGTGTGGCACTTGGGATGCTGGACAGACAGGCGTGCAGAGGGAAGATGAATGGTAAACATGGCGAGAGAAGAAATGTGAAATAGGAGATCTTGGAAAGATTTTTAGAAAAAAGAAACACTGGGACCAAAGAAAATAAAATGCTTAGACAATTAAGGTAGAAAAAAATTGTTTTGAATTATTTGAAATATGATAGTTCTGGGAAATGTGCATCTCTGATATCTTCCATTTCAGATTATGTCATATCAAGTTTCAAGTTTATTAAAAGTTTGTTGTACACGCAATATCAAATACTTCAATGCGTATGACAATTTAAAATAGGAGACAAAAATAAAACAAGTAATTAACGATACAAAAGGGAAGAAATCTTTGAAGAAAGTAAGAGTACATTTAGGGAAAAAAACAACATCAGGAGGTGAAGAATGTTTTCAAAATATGGCTAAGCCTAAAAAAGAGGATAGGGGAGACTGTGACCTATACATAAGGTCTGGTTAAAATTAGGTATTTGAGCCTGGGATTAATGATAGATGAATTATCCTATCTATGACTCAAATGTGACTTTTAATATGCTTTTACATTTTTCTAATGAGGTTTCTCCACGTAGATAGATTGGTAAGTTGTTCCAAAGCTGGGGTGCTATGACTGAAAAAATTGTAGATCTTCTGCTACCTATTATTTTTAGAGAAGGGATAGTCAGCAAATGCTGTTCTGTTGATCTAAGTGTCCTAGCTGGAAAATATGGTATCAAAAAAACGATCCAGAAATATTGGTGCATTGGTTTGTTGGATTTTGAAGGCTATCATTGCAATTTTATAGATTATTCTTTGTGAAATTGGTAACCAGTGTGCTTTTTGTAGAAGAGGTGTGACATGATCATATTTTTTTGAGTTAGTAATAATTTTTATTGCTGTATTTTGCATGATTTGTAGCCTTCTTATTTCTTTCTGGGTTATACCATGATACAATGTGTTGATCTAGCCTAGAAATGACCAAAGAATGAATGAGAATGTTAAGAGCTTCTGGTTTTAAAACTTTGGATAAAGATCTAATAAGACGTAACTTATAGAAACATTTTTACTTATGTAATTCAAGGATGGATTACATTAAAAAAAAACTAGACCAACTCTTCTAGGAATTACAAAGTAATCCACAAATTAATCAGTTTCTCTGTCTCTAGTATTGCTGTACATGCGGAGTTTGACTTTGAAATTTCCAGTTCAATATTTTGCCTTCGTATCTCTATTACTGCTATATGGTCCCCTGTTTAAAATTAATTGAAGGTCTGTTTTTTGTACATGTGAACCAGGGTGTGATATTCTGCTAGAATGTAGCTTCTGTGTAGAGATTTGTAGCAGTCCCATTTGTTTTGGGGTTTTTTGTCCCCACTCCCTCCGCTAGGTCATGTATTTGAGTTTTAGGGCCCAGTGTGATAATTCCAGTGCTGCCTTTTGACAGATGGGGTTGATGCTTTTTAAGTCCTGGGAGTTAGTGCTGGTATGGTAAAGTGAGTGTGGTTTTGCCCATGTTTGAACATAGTGCTTTGCAGTGAAGGGATTATATGTTGGCCTTACTGAGAAGACAGGAAAACTTTAATATAATTTTAGCTTGTCATAACATCACAGGGTTTTAGAACATTTTGCAGGGTCTGATGTGTACTGAGGTGGTTGTCTTTATAACAGATGTGTCTGATCAGATTTAAATTAAAGATGCTACCTCTTTAGGGGTCTATAAATACAGTTTAATTGTCCCATAGATGGGTATATGATTTTGTGTTGCTAAATTCTTGAAATAGAGTTTAAAAATTGTCACTCCTGAAGCAGAAAGCCATTTTTAGGTGCACGCGAAGACATTCCTTGTCAATAAGATTTGCCAGCAGCCTTTTCTCAGACCTCAGCCCCTCTGCAACCATGTAAAATGTTGTATATCACAAATGCACCATGAGAAAAACTTCACTGGCCCACAATTTAACTTTGTGGGATGAGCCATCCTTGGTATCTGAGTTATATGCTGACCTTATAGGCGTTTAATAGCCCTAGTCTGAGGATCAAAAAAAAAATCTCTTGGAAAAAAATATATGTAACGATTGTATATGCTGGATTTGATCTGTCATTTCCTACAAATGAGAACACTATCTAGAATAAAACCAATGTTTTCAATGCTGGATTTTCAGATAGTGATCCAAAGTCTTGTAATTACAGAATTAGATTTTTGCAACGCTTTGTTCCTGGGTATTACAAAATCAAGGATATAAGCCTTACAGGTTGTGCAGAATAAAGCTGCAAGGATGATCACAGGGGTGTCTCATTTTGAGCACATTTCTCCAGTACCTAAACAACTACATTGGTTGCCTATTGAAAACCTATTGAGTATAAAATCTTGACAGTTGCACATCATGTACTTTATGGGGAGGCACCACAGTACTTGATTCAAGAGCCTTGAAAAATGTTCCAAACGACAATGAAACTGTCACTTGAATGTGTCCAGGATGTGCATTCTAAAAAGACCTGGATGTCAGCAATTTCAGCAGTTGGCCCCAAATTGTGGAATGCACTGAATGGGCCATTAAGATTATGTTCTAACTTTGGATCATTCAAAAAGCTGCTGAAGACTCACTTACTTGTAAAAGCCTTCTATGAATAAGGAACTACTTCTTTGATGTAATTATTTTCTAGGATCATTTTTACTTGTTGAATCTATTTTGTTGAGTCTGTATTTTAGAATGTTTTTAGTTAAATTTATATTTTTGGTAGGTCTTTCATTTTATGTATGTTTACTTTATAATCCGCCTAGCGTAGCTGGTTTTAAGAAAGGTTTGGACAAGTTTCTGGAGGAAAAGTCCATAGTCTGTTATTGAGAAAGCCACTGCTTGCCCTGGATCGGTAGCATGGAATATTGGTTCTCTTTGGGTTTTGGCCAGGTACTAGTGACCTGGATTGGCCACCGTGAGAACGGGCTACTGGGCTTGATGGACCATTGGTCTGACCCAGTAAAGCTATTCTTATGTTCTTAATTGTGCTGTTGGAAACCTAGCAGAGGATGCTCATCCACAAACCCTTATTCTGTTACATCCCAGATTCAGTACGCTAGGTGTTCAAACTCTTGCTACAATCATGGAGTTGCAGAAATCCAAACACTTTTCTGAGCACATACTCCTTTCACCTTAAAGAAAGAGTGAGAGCTCCCTGTAGTTTTCAGTTTTTGCAAGCAATCCATGCAGAAGTCTTTTGGATTTGCTCTGTATCTTTTTCTTATTTTTTCGCTTAAAGGTTGTCTTTTTCGATGGCTTGAGTGCCTTGAAACCCCCTTGCGGTGGTCCTCTGTTGGAGGAAAGGACATAGTCCCACGGAGCCGGAATGCTGCTTCACTGAGAAACTTCGGTGAATCTGTGGAGCCAGCCTGCTGTGTGTCACCTTTCTTGGACTCTAGGTCCCTTCCTTTGGAAGCTCGCTTGCCTTTGACCTCCTCAGGGGTTTAAACGCAGGCTGTATGTGTTCTCAGTAAAACTCCAGGTTTCAGGGTGCAGGCTGCGTTTCCCATCCCCGGTTGCGTGGAGATGATCCATGGGGGCAGAGGTTACAGTCGGTGTCCATCTACCAGTCTGAAGGTCTTCATGTATGGTCATTTTGGAACTATTCTGAGGCAGAAAATCTTTTTCCTCCAGCTGAAGTAAAAAGAATTGACAAGCAAGGCACTTCAGTGACTGTGACTACACCTCCATTATTTCCTATCAGAACTTTGGGGGTAGTCTGTGAAACTCTCTCAAACTCATTTTTGAGAGTTTCTGAGGGTGAGATTCAGGTTTCCTTCCCCAAACCCCTAATTGCTATTTTTAATTTTTTAATTTTGTTAATTTTTATTGTTTTTGGCGCAAATTCACTGGTGACGGCCATCTATCTTTTCTCAAAGTTTTATTTCTGCCTCAAAACCTCTCGATTTTATTAAAAATCATTTGGGATGGACTCTCCAGTCCCTAATCTATCGAATATGTTCATTGATAGTGGCAAATTGATGCCGGATCAGTGACCATGTACTACAGCATGCTGGGGGAGGGGGTAGGAGCTTCAGGCTTCACCTCTTTTGGGTCCTCCAAGGGCTGGGAAGCCGGCCTGGGTCCGTGATTCCAGGAAAAAATCCCGCCCAGAGGGTGTTCTGGAGTCTGGTGCCAAACACCGGCATTATTTTGGCATGATGTGAGTGCCTCAGCAGGGCCCTACAGTGGCCAAGGTGTGAATTTTCACCAGACTTTTTTTCGGTTCCTCTGGAAAGTTTATTCTTTGGACCCAGCTTGGACGCAGCCAGCGGTGCGTCGGTTTCTTCTGAACCAGTTGCGCCAATGGCAGAGATTCCTTTTCAGGAGCCCTCTCATCCAGTTGTGGCAGAGCTCAATTGCCTTATGCCATAAGGATATTATGCCACTTTTGTCTCCTGACGCTGCTTTTCTTTTAGATCTGGCTGATACCCTTGCAGGGACTAGTCACCATGGTCGCCCCGGGAGTCCAAATTTGAGTCAGCAGACCTTTTAAGCATGGCTTTGTCCACCATTTTATTGCTACAGTTCTGAAAGCAAAAAGTTGGACTCTCCTCTTTCCACGTCACAGTGTTCAGTCATGGACCATTCCAGTGTACTGTCCTCTTTTTTTCCATCCCATCCACAACTTCTTGGTCTGGCTACAGAACAATAGAATGTCCAGGCTGCTCTTTCTGACCTTCTCAAACTATGGCTAAGCTTTATGTGCTTGCGACTGCTTTTCAGCAGCTCTGAGCAAATAAGGTGGATTCCGCTGTTGTGTAGGATACCTGGCGCACAGACCTCCCTAGTGATAGAGGACTAGTGTTTAAGGACTCCCAGGATTGCAGAGTGGATATTTAAAAAAACAAACAAACCCTTTTTGAAGTGGCTTCATCAGGGCGGCGGTGGCGGCAGCCTCCTTTGTGACGCGTGCCTGTCACATGAGATTTTACAGGGTGCCCTCTGCGGAATTGGATGTCTGTCCCCAGCTAGTGCTGAATGATATGGATTATGTGGTGGATGCCCTTTATGATTTTATTTGAGTTCTTACCGCTTATGCGGTGTCTGCATGTTGGCCTCTTTGGCTCCGTCCTTGGGCTGGTGATGCTGCCTCCAAGACCACTTTAAGAAGATTTCCTTTCAAGGGTCAGCTTTTCTTGGGCAAAGGTCTGGATGACCTCGTGGCTGGTGTTTCTGATCACCGCCCTAAGTCTTCCTGTGAACAAGTCTTGCTGGACTTTGGGAGGGGCCGGTAGTAATTTTCATCCCTACTGCCATTTTTGTTGGGGATTCTCAGGCTCTTCCTCCTAAAGATATCCCCAGGGATACAGTCCCCATGACAACACTTCCAGACGTCCTCAGACATCCGGATCCCGAGCAGCTACTGCTTTTAAATAGCCCTCCAGAGGCCGTCTTGCTCAGTTTTACCAGGAGTGGATTCTTATGTCCTCAGATAAATGGGTGCTGGGAGGGGCACAAGATAGATTTATTTTGCCTACCTCTGGATTTGTTTCTACACTCGCTGGCAGGTTGGCCAGAAAAGGAGTCAAAGGTCTGCACTACTTTGCAGTGTCTCTTGGACATCTGAGAGTTAAAACCTGTTCCAGAACATAAATTGGGCTTCGGCAGATACTCTTTATACTTCATCGTGCCAAAGTACAGTTCAGAGGACTGGAGGCTTATTCCGGATCTCAAGTTGGTCAATCGCTTCCTGCAGATTCCTCATTTCTGAATGGAAACCGTGGGCACAGTGATTGCTGCTGAATCTCCTGGGGAGTTTCTAGTGTCCTTAGATCTCACGGAGGCTTTCCTCCATATTCCAATATTTCTGGAGCATTGCATGTTTCTGCGTTTCCATGTTCTGTAACAGCATTTCCAGTCCGTGGCTCTTCCCTTTGGGCTCGCGACAGCTTCCTGCAATTTCACTAAGGTGATGGTACTTGTAGCAGTTTTTCTCTGCAGGCAGGGTGTCCAGGTCCATCCTTTCTTGGACAACTGGTTGATCCAGGCTCCATCTCAATACAAGTGCACCCTTAAGGTGGAGACGGTGGTCTCTCTGCAACAGAGCTTGGGTTGGATTGTCAACTTCAAAAACAGCAAGTTGACATCAGCTCAGACCTTGGAGTATCTGGGCCTTCTCTTTGACTCCAGGCAGGGGTGTGCATGTCCGAAACTTCAGGAGCAGTTCAGAGATCTCCTGAACCTTTCAGCTCCCACGCCCTGGTATTATCTGCAGATGCTGGAGTCCATGGCAATCTCCTTGGAGGTAGTCCCCTGGACCAGTACAAACATACACCCTCTACAGGAGTCCCTCCTCTTTCGGTGGTCTCCGCAACATCATCCCTTTCAGATGCCGCTCCTCTGGATAGAACCAGCGTGCAGAAGTCTGTGCTGATGGCTTCTGGGGCAGGCTTTCCATCAGGGCAAGCTTCTTCGGATCTTAGAATGGTTAATACTTATGACGGATGCCAGCCTGTCGGGTTGGGGTGATCACTGCGGGGACCACTCTATTCAGGGGCAGTGGTCTCCTCATCAATCAATTGTTTGGAGCTTCAGGCAATTTGCCTGGCGTTACTTGTTTCCAGCCCACTCTGGAAGGAAAAGCGGTGTGAGTGTTCTCAGACAATGCCATGGCGGTGGAGTATATAATTCGTCAAGGGGGCACAAGAAGCGCTCCCATGTGCCGGGAGTCTCGCATGCTGTTTCGATGGGTGGAGTCACGTCTTCTGTCTCTCTCGGCAGCACACGTGGCCGGAGGAGACAGACTTCCTCAGTCGACAAGTCCTGAACCTGGGAGACTGGTCGTTCTTGTGGAAAATGTTTCCGTCTGTTCATGCAGCGCTGGGGTCTTAATGGCGTCACTCTCTCACTTTCTCTCTCTTAATGTACACAAAATCAAGTTTCAAGTTTAATTAAAAATTTTTATACCGCCTAATCAGCCTTCTAGGTAGGCGGTGTACAAAGTCATAGTTAAAATACAAATTTAAAAGGACAGGTGACAACAGACTTTTAGAGACATAAAACCATAACAAGTGGAAACAAGAGAATAATAGGCAGGAACTACAATTTCAAAGATAAAAGTTAACAGTTTAAGGGAAAAAAACAATAGGAGGGTAAATAAAAATAAAATCATTCTAAGTCGCCCTTAAAAGGGCAGTTAAGTTTCAAAGGCTTCGTTAAAAAGAAAAGTCTTTAGCTTTGCCTTGAATTGATTAAGAGCTGATTCATTGTGTAAGTAAGTTGGAATGCTATTCCAAAGAGAAGGCGCAGTCACCGAAAAGATAGAAGATCTCATTGTATTTATGTATCTTAGTGACAGAACAGAGAGAAGATTATGAGCTGACGATCAAAGAGCCTTAGAAGGGTTGTATGGGATAAGAAAATTATTGATGAATTCTGATTGGTTATTTTGTTGGATTTTAAAAGTTAACAAAAGTATTTTATAGGTGATTCTATATTCTACTTGTAACCAGTGAGCTTTATGTAAAAGGGGGTTTACCTGGTCATGTTTTTATGCATTGAATATGATTTTTACTGCAGTATTCTGTACTATCTGAAGTCTTCTGATTTCTTTTTTTGTTATGCCTTTGTAAAGGCTGTTGCAATAATCTATACATGAGATCACGAGCGAGTGAATTAAAATATTCAAAGAGGCTGGTTCTAGCAATTTGGATAAGGCTCTAATCATGTGCAGCCGGTAAAAGCAGTGCTGGACTACAATACTAATATGAAGGTGATAATTGAATTTGCTGTCAAAAGTAACTACAAGTAACTTTAATGAAGTTACGATGTTAATAGATAGGGTTTTGAGTTTTAAAGGAACCTGTAAGGAAAGTTCTTTTTTGATGGGAAATATCATCAGTTTAGACTTTGCGATATTCAAAGAGAGCATGTTAGAGTCAAGCCAAGAATTGATCTTTTCCAATATTTGATTTATGAGTATTACTTTGTTTGGGTTGTTTAGGTTTATAGGATGAACTAGCTGGACATTGTCGGCATATGCGAATATTGTAAAACCAATATATTGTCCTAATGTTAGAAGGGAGGACAGAAAGATATTGAATAGTAGAGGGGATAGTATTGAACCCTGTGGGATCCCATATTCGGTCATGAATGAGTCTGAAGATGTTCTGTTAAAAACTACCCTAGCAGACCTTTCGGAGAAAAAAGACGAAAACCAGCCCAGTACCTGGTCTGTTATTCCGATTTCGCTCAAACGTGCTAAAAGAAGCTTGTGGTCAATTGTGTCGAACGCTGCGGAGAGATCTAGGGAGATAAGAAAAAACAACTGTTGGTGGTCGAGATAATACAGTATTTTTTGTAGTTAACCCAATAAGAGAAAGTTCAGTAAAGTGATGTTGACAGAATCCCGTTTGGTTAGGGTGAAGAACTTTAGTTTGTTCGACGAAGTTGGATATTTGTCGAAAGACTATTGTCTGTCAGCTTTGCTAAGAATGGGATGTTTGCTATGGGTCGGTAATTTGAAACTTTTTTGTAAACTGGTTTTGTAATACTTTATTATTGGGTAGATGATTGACTTTTTCCAAGTATTGAGAAATGTTCCTGAGGTTAAACTAGTACAAACTAAGATTAAGATGTCAGGACCAAAAAGTGAAAAGAAGCGTTTCAGTAAGAATGGAGGAATGTTATCTGATTTGGAGCCTATAGTGTTTAGTGAATTTAGACAGCGCTGAATGTCCTGGAGTGTAGGAAGAGTAAATCTTGAGCATTTGGAAAGAGGAAAGGTTGACTTGGGTGTAACAGGTTTTGTATTAATGATGTTTGCTTGTGAGATTGAGCTTCTAATTGTTTGAATTTTGTTGATAAGATAGGAGGCAATAGCTTGAGCTAAAGGTAATTGGGCAGGTAAATTTGACTCAAACTTCTGTGTAGTTAATGATTTTGCTATAGCATATAATGCAGAGGTATTTTTTGCTTTTTTTATTTGTTTGGAGTAATACTCTTTTTTGATCTATTAATTTCAGACTTGTAGTAGATGGCTTGTTCCTTGAATTTATTTAGATTGTTTAAGTTTTTGTTATGCCACCATTTTCTCTCTAAAGAGCACAGTTGTTTTTTAATAAGGGCTAAACTGGGTGTATACCAAGGAGTTTTTGATTTATGAGGGGAGATGGTGAAAGTACGGGTAGGAGCCAAAGAGTCTAAAAGTTTGGTTATAGAGGCTGTCCAAGAAGCGACTTTATCATCAATGGAGGATCCTTGCTGGCATGTCCTCTAATTGAGATTGAAAGTTAGAAGAGATAGATGCCTCATCCAGCTTTGTATAGTCTCGAGAGGTAATTATCTTGGGACTAGGATTAATTACATGAGTCTTGATATTCTAGGGAAGTGAGATAAGAAAGTGATCAGACCAAGGAAGTTGTTTATAGGGCTTAACCTGAAAACAGTCATTCTGAGATTCTGGCACAAGTACCATATCAAGAGTATGTCCGGCTTTATTGAACCTGGTTGGTGTCAGGTCAAAAGCGCGCCGGGACAAAGGCGCGCCCAGACAATTGAGCGCAACGCGGAGGCGCGCGCTGCTCAAAATTAATGTTTTTAGGGCTCCGATGGGGTGTGTGTGTGGGGGGAACCCCCCACTTTACTTAATAGACATCGCGCTGCATTGTGGGGGCGTTGTGGGGGCTGTGGGGGGTTATAACCCCCCACATTTTACTGAAAACTTCACTTTTTCCCTGTTTTTAGGGAAAAAGTTAAGTTTACAGTAAAATGTGGAGGGTTACAACCCCCCAAGCCCCCCATAACGCCGGCGCGATGTCTATTAAGTAAAGTGGGGGGGTTCCCCAACAAAACCCCCCATCGGAGCCCCTAAAAACAGTAATTTTGAGCGGCGCATGCCTCCGCGCTGCGCTCAAATGTCTGGGCGCGCCTTTGTCTTTCGCGCCGTTGTCTATGAACCGGAAAGTTGGGTTTGTAGGGGGGGATAGGCCAGTGTCTCCAGTGAGAGGGGATTTGAATGTTCGGCGGAGACATATTAAAAGTAAAGACAGTTAGAATAAGCAGAACAGGTAGAAATAATTCTGGAAGGTTATGCGTAAGTAAAAGAAAAGAAGCGGTGCATGAAGGAGCGTATGCGTTGCAAGCAAGCCCAGTATATACAGCATGTACCGGCACATACACTTTTGTGGGCGGAGACCGAAGCGCTGCTTTGCGGCGGTGGGAAAGAGAAACTCGGGCGTCAGTCTGGAAAAGTAAAACAAATTGATGCAGATACAAATAGCTTCTTTAGCCTTCATATGCTGAGGAAAGTGAGATCCTGCTTTCATCGTCCTTGTTCAATCCACCATCCTCTCTAGACTGGATTACTGTAACTCCATCTATATAAGCCTAACTAAGAAAAACCTACATAGACTTCAGCTAATTCAGAATGCCACGGCTAAGCTTATTTTCGCAAAAGGCAAGTTCGACCACATCTCCCCACCTCTCCAAGCTTCACTGGCTTCCAGTACATTCCAGAGTCCTCTTTAAATGTGCCTGCTTAGCCTTCAAGATCCTACATGGCGTCCTTCCTCCCGTTATCCCACTCTTTTGGAATTCCTCAAGCCCACACTCCACTAGACCCTCCCAAAAACTGAAACTATCTTTCCCCTCTATAAAAGGTATATCCCGCGCAGGAAAACTTGGAACATCCCTCCCCTTTAGAACCACAGAACTCTGGAACAACCTCTCATCCCCGCTCAGAAATTCAAGCTCCCTCCAATCCTTCCGCAAACACTTGAAAACTTGGCTCTTTTCAAAAATCTAATCTCCTCCCGCTCTCTGGTACCCTTGTCCCTCTCTATCTTCTTAGTTCCTCTCCTATAACCCTTCATTGTAGTTCCTTTCCCCCTAACTCTGTAAACCGTGCCAAGCTCTACGCTTGTGGAGATGGCGCGGTACACAAACCTAAGGTTTAGTTTAGTTTAGTTCAGTTGTAGTGGTGCAAAGTGAGTGAAGTATTCTATCAGTAAGCGTGCCTTTGTTAATAAGTGGGAAAAGGCTGAGGGATTCCACTTCAGCTTTCACAGCCAATCCCGCATAATCATTGTTCAGCCTACTTTAATATAGATTTGAAAGCTCTCAGCGTGTAATTATCTCCTTTTGTGAAATGAAAAATTTATATTCCCACTAAGACTTTACCCTTCAAAGAAATTCTATGCAACTAGTGATTGGTCTGTATTCAGACTTATTTCATACTTTCATATTTCCAAACACACCCATTTCATTTACTATCCCCGTCTGTTTCTGCTCCACATGACAGAGACTTTAAATAAAAATTCCTGCAGAGCTGTCACTGATTTCCCTCCCAAACTAGACCCATATAAAGCCTGTCTAGGAATGGGGGAGAAGGGCTGGGATGGTAGAGGCAGGATAGAATAGTGCCTCTGCTCTGCCACCTGGCAAGATGTTGGCTAAAGCCACTCTCAGCAGCTGCATAAAATCGGGACACACAGAGTAGGGTTTTTGTGCGCTCTTCTGGGCACTGAAATGGAATCTCTTTTATAGCCTCTTGCCTACATTTAAGTATGATTTGTGGTAATATTTAACGCCAAAGCTAGTCCAGCGCTAATTAGCCCAGCAGCTCTATAGTTCAGTGCAATGGGATCAGCACACACGCAGCGCCAACCATCTGCACTGTCTAAGAACATAAGAATAGCTTTACTGGGTCAGACCAATGGTCCATCAAACCCAGTAGCCAATCCAGAGGAGCCAAAACCCAAGGAGTAGCAACATTCCAGAATCCCAAAGAGGAACAAAAGATTCTAGAACCCCCAAAGAACATCCAGATTCCTGACAGAATCTCAAAGACTAGCAAGATTCCGGAACCCCAAAGAATAGCAACATTCCATGCTACTGATTCAGGGCAAGCAGTGGCATCTCCCATGTCTGTCTCAACAGCAGATAAGAACATAAGAATAGCCTTACTGGTCAGACCAATGGTCCATCAAACCCAGTAGCCAATCCAGGTCCCTAGTACCTGGCCAAAACCCAAGGAGTAGCAACATTCCATGCTACCGATCCAGGGAAGGGCAAGCCTGGGATTTCTGTCACCTCCCTGGCAGCTCTTCTGAGTTAAGAACAAAAGCATCGCCTCCGCTGAGTCAGACCATAGGTCCATCATGCCCAGCAGTCCGCATATACACTGCTTCTCATCTGTAAGCACCAATGTATGGCTCACGTGAGACATAGGCTGGCCAGTGTGGCCCCCTTCCCCCTCCACTACACCAGCCTACTCCAGTATAGTAAAGAATAACAGGGTGAAAACTGGCCAGGACAACAGATCCTGTTATCTTCCCTGGAGGACCACTCTCACTTACACTAGACATCCTGCAAGCAACTCATTCATTATAAAGATACAGTAGGTTTCCCTCACCTTTAAAGATAATGTACTTGTCACTCTGTTCTCCTCTTTTCTGCCTCCAGTTGTATGCATTGGCTCCTCCAAAATGCAGAAAGAGACTTTGATTTTTGCTCACTGCTTTTCTTCCTCCCCTTGTTCTATTTTCCTGTGGCAAAGCTCCCGTTTTTATTTTCCTATGGGTGGTTATTACAAGATCAGCACACCCTTTTTTTTTTGCTGACAGACCTTACCCCTCCCCCTTTCCTACTAAAGATTCTCAGTAGGTTAATAGATAAGCAATTCCTGCTGATTCCCTGATCCCTGGGCAGGAATGACATTAAGTAAGAACATAAGAATTGCCACACTGGGACAGACTGAAGGTCCAGCAAGCCCAGTGTCCTGTTTCCAACAGTGGCCAACCCAGGTACCAAGTACTTAGCTAGATCCCAAGTAGTAAAACAGATTTTATTCTGCTTATCCTATAAATAAGCAGTGGATTTCCCCAAACCATCTCAATAATGGACTATGGACTTCTCTTTTAGGAAATTATCCAGGTCTTTTTTAAACCCCGCTAAGCTAACTGATTTAACCACATTCTCCAGCAATGAATTCCAGAGTTTAATTACACGTTGTGTGAAGAAATATTTTCTCCAGTTTGTTTTATTGATGGTAATAGAAAGCCAGCCAAATAAATTTTTGCAAAACACTTTTCAATACAGCAAGAAACCATAAAGCAACTGTGGCAATGTAGTGAAAAAAAATCCCCCATCATACATTTTTATACAGGGAGTGCTTCTAACCCCTTTCCTCCCATTCCCCACAAACCCCTAACACCCTAACATCAGGGACCTGGACTCTTATGGCCCCTGGAGAATATCAACCATTATCCCCCTTCCCCCCCCCATCCAGGCCGTACAGTAAAAACAATTTGTTTATTGACAACCAAAGATAAATAACCAGCCAAGGATGTCAACAAAATAAGAGAGATACAATCAGGGTTCACCAACATTAGATAAGACAAATATGGTCATCAACAATAGTTTGTTTCTCCTGTTTGTTTTAAATCTACTTCTTAGTAGCTTCATCGTATGCCCCCCTAGTCCTAGTATTTTGGGAAAGAGTGAACAAGTGATTCATATCTACCTTTTCCACTCCACTCAGTATTTTATAGACCTCTATCGTATCACCCCTGAGCCGCCTCTTCTCCAAGCTCAAGAGCCCTAGTCGCTTTAGCCTTTCCTCATAGGGAAGTCGTCCCAAACCTTTTATCAATTTCCTCACCCTTCTCTGTACCTTTTCTAATTCTACTCTATCTTTTTAGAGATGTGGTGTAACCATACCATGGCACGATACAAGGATATTATAACATTTTCCTCTTTGTTTTCCATTCCTTTCCTGATAATTCCTAACATTCTATTTGCTTTCTTAGCCGCACATTTTGCTGAGGGTTTCAACACATCCTTTTCCTTGGCAGTGAATCCTAACTTGGAACCCTGCACAATGTAGCTATGGTTCGGGTTCCTCTTTCCCACATACATCACTTTGCACTTACATTAAATGTCATCTGCCATTTTCTTGCCTAGTGTCCCAGTCTCACATGGTCTTGCAATTTTTCACAATCCTCTTGAGATTTAACAACTTTGAACAACTTTGTGTCATCAGCAAATTTAATTATCTCACTAGTTATTCCCATCTCTAGATCATTGATAAATATGTTAAAAAGCAGCGGTCCCAGCACAGACCCCTGGGGAACCCCACTGCTTACCCTTCTCCATTGAGAATATTGACCATTTAAACCAGTGGTCTCAAACTCAAACCCTTTGCAGGGCCACATTTTGGATTTGTAGGTCCTTGGAGGGCCTCAGAAAAATATAGTTAATGTCTTATTAAAGAAATGTAAATTTTGCATGAGGTCAAACTCTTTATAGTTTATAAATCTTTCCTTTTGGCTAAGTCTTAATAATAATATTGTCATTTATAGCTGTTTTATTTTACTTTTATGATTATGATAAAAATATAGAGGGCCTCAAAATAGGACCTGGCGGGCCGCGAGTTTGAGACCACTGATTTAAACCTACTCTCTATTTTCTGTCTTTCAACCAGTTCTTAATCCATAGAAGGACATTACCTCCTATCACATGACTTTCTAATTTCCTCAGAAGTCTTTCATAAGGTACTTTGTCAAATGCCTTTTGAAAATCCATATAGACTATCAACCGGTTTACGTTTATCCACATATTCATTCACCCCTTCAAAGAAATGCAGTAGATGTCCTGTTTACCAGAAAACCTATCCTTTTCCCGCATATGCCCTTTCAATCTACCATATCAGCAATTCCAAGCCTTGCCCCTGTGCCCTTTTAGCACATGATATATTCTTGCTAAATAATATTCTTGAGAATTCTATATGCTTCATCATTTTATAATGTCATAACAGATGTTGTCAGGCAGAAGAACTGGATCTTTGCTTGTTTTTTTTGCTTGTCATAAGTTTCACTTCTAGCTTATGGCAGCTGATAAGTATAGAATCCCAATATAAACAACTGGGTTAGGTCAAAAAAGCAAAACTAGTTCCAAAGAACTGGGTAACTAATGAACAGATAAAGGAACTAGGCAAAAAATACTTTCCACTTTAGACGGTGCTCAGAATCCAAGATGGAATTGAAGAACTCAAGGTGGGGAATGAACCCCTACCAGAACTCTTATGGTATCTATCATTGCACCATGATTACTGTGAAAAGTTGTTTGAAACGCTTAATCAGGTAGATAATACTGTATAACTTGCACTCTTTCAAATAACTTGTAGAAATTTTGAAAAATCAGAGGTAAGTAACTTAACTGAAGATTGCTGCTAGCGTTAGTTAGGCTGGGTCCTGACTTGTTTCGCCTCACTGGCTTCCTCAGAGAACCCGCAAACAATCTTGCATATTGTTATTTGTCCTGAGTAAAACAGAAGAACATGATACATATACATGATATATGATATCATTTGAGGAATAATTTACCTGTTGGTCAGTTTTTAAGACTCAGACGGCTGTGTAGCACTAAAGATGAATATAAACTCCGGTCCGTTGACATGTGGAATCGTTTTAAAGAACGGGGGTATCCTCATAGCATCATCAAAAAGGCTTACAAACGTACCTTATATGCCCACCGTACATATTTGTTACAACAACCACCCCCTGCACAGTCTGAACCACGAATGGTGTGTACGCTTCCTTATTCGTACAAAGCTTTTAATATCAAAAAAATCATTACTGCCCATTGGCATATTCTTCAGGTACACCAATGCTTAGCACAACCCCCCCTCTTTGCGTATTCCAGAGGAAAGAATGTACGGGACAGTGTGTCCCCTTCACAATTTTTGAGCACAGCAGTGGTCCCCACAAATCTTCCATCTAACGGACATTTTAAATGTGGCCATTGCATTGTTTGTGCGCAAGCGCTGGAGACTTCATGTATTCACCATCCTAGGTTACCTAAGAAGCATGTTTTACAACAGCATTCAGATTGTGATACCCAAGGGGTTATTTATATGATTTTGTGCCCATGTGGACTTCTTTATATAGGTCACACTACCAGAAGCATTAAGACCCGTATCATTGAGCATATGAGTAAAATCAGAAGGGGCGAGATTAATGCTCCTCTAGTGCAACACTGGCTCGCCATTCCGCACCAAGTACAGGATATACAATTTTTGGTTCTTGAGGTGGCTCATTGCAGGAGGGGGGGTGATTCTCAAGCGTGGCTATGGAAGCACGAACAGAGTTGGATTTTTCATTGGCAGACAGTGACTCCTTTGGGACTGAATAAAGAAGTGGAGTGGTGGGCGTTTCTCCACTAGGTGATTGACATTTCTTCTCAAGCATAAATATCGGGTGCTCAGCTGAGCGCTCACGTCACAGGAAATAGAATAATTCACTGATTTAAATCCAGGTACCTTGCCTCCGTCGTCGAGAGTTTGGTATGAATTTGGCATTTCATTACATTTATTTTTCATATGTATCATGTTCTTCTGTTTTACTCAGGACAAATAACAATATGCAAGATTGTTTGCGGGTTCTCTGAGGAAGCCAGTGAGGCGAAACGCGTCAGGACCCAGCCTAACTAACGCTAGCAGCAATCTTCAGTTAAGTTACTTACCTCTGATTTTTCAAAATTTCTACAAGTTATTTGAAAGAGTGCAAGTTATACAGTATTATCTACCTGATTAAGCGTTTCAAACAACTTTTCACAGTAATCATGGTGCAATGATAGATACCATAAGAGTTCTGGTAGGGGTTCATTCCCCACCTTGAGTTCTTCAATTCCATCTTGGATTCTGAGCACCGTCTAAAGTGGAAAGTATTTTTTGCCTAGTTCCTTTATCTGTTCATTAGCTGATAAGTGTAGTCAGAAATGTCTCATAAATCATTTTTTAGACTTTTAATACACTGATTTATTATAGTATGAGAGGAGAGAGAGAATTTTTCCATTTTGAGGTCTGATCTCTTCACCTTTAGCGTTATCTAAAGGACACTGGTATAAACACTTAGGATCTCCTGGTGAATAGGTTACCCAAAGACTCCAGAAAAAGAAGGACGGATTGAGACATCTGGGTTTTCTCTCCATTGCTTTCATTAGAAGTAAAACCCAAATGTAGGGTTACTAGACATCTTTTTAGAGGACTGTCTGGGCTCCCAGATAGACTTTCCAAAACCTGGCATTTGTCCGGGTTTTGGAAAGCCCCTTCAAGCTCCGGCCACATCTGGAGAGCCTCTGAGCATGTTCAGATGATGTCACAGGCATCCGTGCATACTCCAAGCCCTCCAGACATGGCCGGAGCTCATTGCAAAGAGAGGAGGCTTTCTGGGGGTGGGGCTGGAGGGCAGAACTGGGCGGGCCTAGAGGCAGAACCAGTCGGGGCTGGGACAGAATTAGGCGGGGTCATGTGTCTGGGATTTTCTTGTTTTAAATATGGTAACCCTACCCAGGTGTCTCTATCTGTCCTTTTACTAGTGAAGAAGTGACGGTACCTGCACAGAATGACAGTTACAACCCAGTAACAATCCACAGCAGCATAACACTGTTAAGGATAAGCTGTAAGGAGCAGCCAATAGATCTCCTGACTTACACAGAATGGAAGTTACAACCCTTAACCCTTTCAGGACCATAAGGATCGTAGGCCAATTTTTGTGGTTTTGACGACATTTTTATGGTAAAAAGGGCTTGCAGATGCCAAAAAATTGATTTTTTTTGTGAAATATCATTATTTTTTTTTTTTAAATCACACTTCTGGTTTATGGACAGTGTGGCAAGTGAATCTTCTCGTCAATCTGGCAACGACGCTAATGAATGAATGTCGGAACCAGTTTGTTTACATAAAGGCAGTATCATATGGAATCCGTACATATCAAATTTAGAACTGTAGACTATCCCAATCAAAATTTATAGGATTTTAAAGTTATGGGACAAATATGTCCCTTGGTCCTGAAAGGGTTAAATCTGTGCATCTATGGGAAACTGGGGGAGAGGGCAGGTCAACCTGCAAGGAGTGGCCACTCACTGCAGCCCTAAGTGCTGGCAAGGGAGTACTCTAGGATTGAGTTGAAAAACACTGCCTTAGGCAACACTTGGAACTCTTAGGGGAAAGGAGAGACTCCCATAATCCCAGAGAAACACCTAGTGGTTAACCCCACAATTGTAGGGTTCCAGAGAGTAGCCTAGATAAGGATGGGCTGAATTGGGACAGAAGGGGAATATGGACTATGAAGTTGTGTGTGAAGGCTCATAGCACCATAGCTCAACACAGGCTGATTCTGATTAAAGTAGAAGACCAAAGGAGCAGAAGGAAGTTGTTGGGCTAAAATTAATCATAAGGAAGGAAGTGAAAACCAGGCTTATGCTTGTTTTCTTTGTAGTCTTTTCAACTTCAGCCCTATTGAAAATATCTCCACTCTTATGGAGATCGCTTCCAGCAGGGGAGGTATCAGTCCATATGCCACCTTCCTTCTAAGTTTGAACTTGATTGGTGAATTTTCATGAAAATGTGCTCACACAGACAGATGGATTCACAGAATCAGTTCTAAATACTTGCAGCTCTGGTTGGAAACGGGAAAACATGCTAAAGGGGAATCAGAAATCCTATGAGAGAGGTCAGTGTTATTCAAATGTAGCCAGTTCATCAGTCAATCAAGTTCTGAGTACATCCTTGTAGACCTCATTGTAACTCCATCTTCTCTGGTGCTATATGAATAGTTCTGTGCAGGGGTAGGCTCAGGCCCACCCAAAATCCTCACACCCTTGTTATGGCTGGTAGGGATCCTCCAGTGGCAAGAACTCCTCCCTCTCCCACTTGCTCCAGCTGGTGGCACAGTCCAACATGCTCAGTTTCAGGCAGGTGCAAAAACTGAGCATGCACAGGGAGGGCAGGGCAGCGCAGAACATGGACATAACCACTGGCTGAAGAAAGTGTAAGGGGGAGGAGTTTTGGGCACCAGAGGACCCTTGCAGCTGGTGGGGCTTAGGGATCCCCACCACTGCAGGTATTTATAATACTTTGAGTTGGTCGGGAGGGGAAGACCACACATGCCCGCCCAGTAGCCCACCCAAAATCTGAGGTGTGACTATGCCTCTGGTTCTCTGATGTGTGTTGCTCTGCAAATTTATGCAAATCTGCAGAATCTCAAAATGCACAGTGCAGAATATGCTAACCTGCTCAGTGGCTGCAGGAAGTTAGGACAACTTCATTGCTTTATGCCAGAGGCAGTGCTGAAATGTTCCACCAGATGCCAGTACAATCCTATCTCAACTGCTCATTCTTTTTTTTATTTTTTTGCATCATAAAGTAATTCACTTACAGAAAAGTCATCTGGGGATGGCAATATTTTTGGCTCTAATAGCCTCTTTCACTTCACCTTTTAACCATGCTAGCTCTCGTTCCTGTGCCTGCCCTACCTAGCGCCTTTGACTTAAATCTCGGACACATACTGACTTCCTTCACTTCCTTTAATTCTGCTCTCATGCTGGCTAAGCAAGATTGCTACATCTAGCTACCGGTAACTAACTCACTCTTCCAGTCCCTATCTCCTTGCCATGCAGAACTCCCTCTTCAAAGCACCCTCTCCTTCTCCCCAGATGATGGATAAATACTTCCAAAACAAGGTTCACAAGATCACCCTTGAATTCCCTTTCCATCATCCACTCTCTTGACCTTCCGGCTCCCACTATCCCTTCTCCCTTGTATATGAATTTGTAATCTGCCTAGTTGATAGCGGAATAGAAATTTTCAAAATAAATAAATAAATATTAGAATTTTGAACTTTCTACAGCATGAAATTGGAAGCCAATGTTGCACCATCAAAAGAGGTGCTAAGTGACTGAAGGGCTTTTCATAATTTAGGTCATGCATGGATGCCATCTGGGGGGTGGGGCTGGGGGCAGAACAGGGTGTGACACAGGCAGAACCAAGGCGGAACTGGGAGGGCCTGGGGGCGTGGCCATGGGTCTGGATTTTCCTTCGGGAAAATCTGTTAACCCTATGAAACCTCCCCCTGTCACTTAGCACCTCTTTTGATGGTTCAACATTGGCTTCCAATTTTATGCTGTAGAAAATTCAAAATTCTAATATTGATTTATTTATTTTAATAATTTATGACAAGTTCACATACATAATTTAAATGACATACCGTACATAAAAATTCTACATCTATGCACAATCTAAAATAAGATAAAAACATCAGGGCCTCAATTCAGAATTTGGTCTTTGTATTTATAGAAAGCTTTAACAAATAGATGTGTTTTCAGCAATTTTTTTTTTTTTTTAAAGGTTTGAAATCAGAACACAATCTCAATGAACCTTTCATTGCATTCCTTAGTCTTGGGCCAGCTACCGAGATTGCTGCCATCCAGCTCTTTTAATAGTACACATCATAAGTTTGTTCAAGAGACAATCTCATTACTGTTTGTGAGTGCATTTTGGCATTTATTCTCTCGAGGCCTGAATCAGATACTGTGGTGCTTCCCTCTAGAGTACATGATGTATTATAGCCAAAATTTTGTACTCAATGGGCAACCAATGGAGTTGTTTAGTACTGGAGATACATGCTCATAGCGAGATACCCCCGTGATCATCCTTGCTGCTGTGTTTTGCACAACTTGTAAAGTACGTATCTTTGATTTTGTTACACCCACAAATAGAACATTACAGAAGTCTAGTTTAGTAATGACAAGACTTTGGATTACTCTGAGAAAATCTAGCATTGATAACATTGGCTTCACTCATTGCTCTTTCAGTGTCCTGGTTGTTCTATACGGTCATCGTCCCTTCCTGTGACCATTAAGATGTTCTCAATGGCTCTTCCTGCCCTTCCATGTTGAGATTTCAGCTTCCTTGTGCTCCCTCTGTGGAACGCCCTGACAACTGATGTCCATTTAAGAAACACGACTCTTTCATCGGATTTATTTGGATTTTAATACTCATCGTGAATTTTGCATCTGTTTTCTGGACCTGCTTGTCTGCTCTTCCTTTTGTATCTCTGGTCAGTGTTGCTACTGGTTTGGTGGGTTTTTTAAAAAATTATTTTTAAAAATATAGCTGTGCACTCCAGCCCTCCACTTCTGTTTGGTTTATAAAGGGCTGTACAGCCAAATTGTTTTACGTGTATTATATGCAGTGGGCTCAAAATCTAAGTTTTGGCATCTGGGTCAGTGGAGGGTCTGATAACTTGCCCAGTTTCCCAGCCCACTGCACTAATCTCTGTTGTACTTGTCTGGGTAGATAGAACCGACATTTCAGCCATTAAGCTGTGGCTTTCTTAAGGATCTGCTGATTGGCTGGTGGTCTGGACAAACAATAGCCTGGACGTTTAGATGATTTTTGGAGAAAAAAAAATTCTAGACATATTTTTCTAAAATGGGCATTTTCTCACTGCCGACTTTGGGCATCTAGTGCCATACGCCCAAATCGGATTTAGACGTAGGTTTTGATTGGTTTTATTGATTTTTACACTTTCTGCCTCTTTTAGACTTTTGGTACAATCTTTAATTCTGTGTTTTCTCGACTACTGTAATATTAACTTAAAACGCATTTGCTTAATACAGAATATGGCGGTGCGCTTGATTTTTGGCCTAAAGAAATATGACCACATCAGTCCTTTTTATTGGCAATTACATTGGCTACCTTTCGAGGCACGTATTCTTTTTTAAATTAGGCTGTCTTTGTTTTAAAGCTCTTTTTGGTTTGGCTCCGGGATACCTATCCTCTCAATTCAACTTTTATAGATCATTACAAAATATTCGTAGTAATTTTATGTTTATGTACCCTTCTGTTCAGGCTTGTTGTTATAAGAGATTTTTAAATAAGACATTTGCCTTTCAATTAAGAGATATGAACTCTTGGTTAAGCTCCTTGATCTTTCAAATGTATTCTTTTTTAGAAAGTTTTTAAAAACACACTTGTTTGATAAGTTTTTACATAAGTTTATTCTTAACCGTATATTTTTATTATGTTTTTTTCTGAACTTATGTATATTTCACGGATTGTACAGTTCTTCTTTGTGAACTGCCGGGAACTTTTATGGATGGGCAGTATACAAGAATAAAGTTAGTATTTTTTTTCTGTGTTTTATATATATATCGCTCTTTCGCCTGCTGAAACACGGCCGTGTCATGAGCTTGATGCCATACATGTTTTGTATCTTTATGAAGAGTGACTCCTCATCTTGACCTGTATTTGACTTACTTGTAAATGCGTTGAGGGGTTGTTTGTTTTTTTGTGGTTCTGTACGGTCTTCCTGTTGCTCCACAGATCTTGCAGGCATATGTTCGTCTCACCACAAGGTGTCACCCTTGAGCGATGATCCCAGCCCCTTCCTGCTCTCTAGCTTCCAGCGCGGGCATCAGCAAGAGGCTAGTTAACTGCCCTTGAACGGAACGCTTTCCATTTTCTTTTCTGCTCTCCGACGCCCCCCAGCGGCCGGCCTTCTCCACTGCCAGCCAACCACGCGTACAGCTCGCGTCCGAGCTATTTACAGCGGCGCTCGGCCGCTCGCGATTGGTTGGCTCCCCACGGGTGGGGGCGGGGTTCCCGGAGCCACAGGTTGAGCTGCGAGAAGCCGGCCGCAGTGCAGCTCGGCAGCCCCGGCTCAGCCCTCGCGTCTCTCCGCCCGGGATCATGGCCCGCGCCGGCTCCCCGCAACACCTGTTGCTCCTGCTGCTGCTCCTGGGACAGGAGCCGGCCCCGGCCGCAGGTAAGAAGCCCGGTTAGCGCTGCTTCCGACCCCCAGGTGTAGCTGTGGGGGCTTCATCTGTCAGATCGCACCCCCCCCCAGGGGCTGTCCTCGCAAAGGCTTTGCCATTCTCTCTCTCTCCCCCCCCCCCCTCTTCTGGGCAGACTCTTCATACTTTCCATTCATTAGAAGTTGGCTTTGGTATTGGAGGAATTTTCGCCCGCGATTCTTATGATTTCATTTTTTTTGGGGGGAGGGGGTTGTTTTCCTCCTTTTTGTTTCTCTTTGACCCGGAGGACGTGCAGACTGCAGAGAGGTTCAGTGCCTGGGTCCTTCCTCTCAGTCGCGCACCTGTCCGCGCAGGAAGGTTCCCTGTTAGATGACCACTCTGTGAGGTCCCTCCCCCGGAGAGCTTACAAGCCAAGCGTTGGGGACAAAATTGACTTGAGCACACAAGCAGCCAGACAACTGTCAAATGTCAGTGAAATGCCCATCCTGATTCCAGTTAATAAGTCATAGGCATTTTAATCATCTGCACACATACAGAAGCCACAAATTCAAGACATGCCCCAAGGCAGAACTGTGTGCTTCCTTCCTGCCTGATGGCTGCTATTGTCATTTGTCTAGTTCTAGTGCAGAGGGTCCATTCATTAGTGAGCCAGAGGTTGTATCTGGTCCTGTCCTGGACTGCTGTAACATTTCTGAAGTGCAGTGACACTGTGGCACTTTCACTCACACACAACAGTGCCATGAATGAGAGACTCCAGTGATTCTCTATTCCTCAGTGGGAACAGTTAGGAAGTGCTGAAAACACTTGATGTAAGTCTAGGAAGGCAGTTTGTGAAAACAGACCCTTTTTTTTCTGTAGGAGAAAATGTAATTACAAAACAATTAGGCTTAAAAATAACTGCCTGCAACTTGTGTCTTCTCTTTGTATGTTAGCCGAAGAGCTGGAAGACTTGGTGATCCCTCAGGAAGTGAGGCTGGAGGAGGTGGGTGCGCTGTGGAGGCCGGGGCACCGCAGGGAGAGACGCTGGCTCCCTGCTGAGCGCCTGCCTCTGGCAAACCAGAAGGAGCTTGTCATTCATTTACCTGCCTTTGGAAGGGATTTCTACCTTCACCTGGAGAGGGACCTCCGATTTCTGGCCTCGGGATTTCAGGTGGAGAGGAGAATGGAGAATGCTTCCAGTCGGACTCCACTCCCAGAAGCCCAGCTGTGTTTTTACAGAGGACAAGTTCTGAACCACAGCCACAGTTTTGCATCTGTCAGCACCTGCGGTGGACTGGTATTTAATATTATTCATTTTTTATGATTTATTTTAGATAAATTTCACCTTACAATAACTGGAAAAATGTTTTAGAATAAAGTTAAAATGTGGAGTAATGCATTACATTACATTAGTGATTTTTATTCTGCCATTATCTTGCGGATTACAGAAGAGGATTTCTGGACATGTCCAGAGGTGTTACAGAGGATTGAAATGTTTCATACGGTGTTAGTTAGTCTTCATGGATTTCTTGAATAGCAGGGTTTTTATTTATTTTCTGAAAGTTTTGTAGTCTGGGGTCGCATCCATGTTTTAATGTAACTTATCGCTGTGTATGTAGATATCTTCTCATTGGCCACTTTAGTCATAATTTAAAATGATTTGTTATATAAATTCCATCTCCAGAAAACTTTCCATACCTTCCTTTGCTTGCTGTTCACACTGTGATGGAATGCAGTGATGCAACAGCCCATCTCTGTCCATTCAGCTTTGACTGATGTCACAGTGACATCTCCATTCACAGTGCTGATGACATCACAAAGGCCCCAGTGGCCACAACAAAGGCAGAATGACCTGCTGTGATGCGGTTTCTTTAGCATCCATTGGAATAAAAATGTCGGTAATACACAGATGTATTGTTGTCAGAATGTTTTATGTTTGTCCATCTGGTGAAACCTTTAGTTTCATGGTTCTCACATGAGAAGAAAGTAGGTGTGGTTGTTGTTAGTCCATTTTAAAGGTAATAGAATTAAAAAAAGAAAATAAGATGATGTATTAAGATAATTTTCATCTTATTTTTTTGCGTTTGTTTTGTTTTAGTTCTTTTTATTGCCACATGAGAATAAAAGGTGCCTGTGCCCCAAAACACCCTGTCATATGTTTTTCATGAGCAGGGAGAATAATGAATACAAGAGTTTTGTCTTGTAGTGGCAAAAATCACAAAGACTAGGGGATACTCGATGAAGTTAGAGGGAAATACTTTTAAAACCAATAGGAGGAAATATTTATTCACTCGGAGGATAGTTAAGCTCTGGAACGCTTTGTCATAGGTTGTGGTAAGAGTGGTTGACAAAGGTTTGGACAATTTCCTGGAGGAAAAGTCCAGAGTCAGTTATTAAGACATGGGGGGAAGCCACTGCTTGCCCTGGATCAGTAGCCTGGAATGTTGCTACTCTTTTTGAGTTCTGGAATCTTTTGTTACTCTTTGGGATTCTGGAATGTTGCTACTCCTTGGGTTTTGGCCAGGTACTAGGGACCTGGATTGGCCACTGTTGGAAACAGGAAACTGAGCTAGATGGACCATTGGTCTGCCCCAGTATGGCTATTCTTATGGCTTTATGCTTACATTGTATTTGAGATTTCTCTTTGTGACGTCCCATGCATTGGTTCAATTGTGTGACTTAATCTGTGGCTCCAGGTAGCCTTTTCTTGTGGCATCATTGTATTTTTATTTGAGTCGGTCATATTAGTGCTGATGTAGTTTCAGAAGTCGACTCTTCTGCTTGCAAAAGCTACTCGTAAAAGGATGAATCGTCATTTAGGTGTGCAAACATCTTGCCACTTTTTGTTGAGGATATTCTTTTTCTTTGTATAAAATAATATAGTGGTCCTTTCAGTGAGTTGATTGGTCGTTAATATATTTTCCAGCAGGACATTATTTAGCTCCAGTATTATTTTTCTTCTGATGTAATTTTCCAGAGACAATTACTTTTCCACTAGATTTTGGAATGACTGAAATGTTAGCTGCCAGTTTTACCTCCCTGACATATAGTATTGGAGTTTTGAATAAATACAAGCCACTGTCCATTGCCATCTTTCTTTGAATGCTGTGATCCTGTGAACTCACGGAGTCTAAGCTGATTCAGTTCCACTATTGTCATTTGTGTAAGTTTTGCGGAGTGGTTCTTTGGCATCCTGATTTATGCTGGATTGGTTATGTCCTCTTTACCATGCGCTTCCAAAACTTTGATATCGCGCCTCTTTTTTTCTTGGTTTGCAGGTTTATACTGTCACGAGTGACACATGGTTCATTCTTCTACCTTTTTAATGTTTTGTGTTTGCGGGTGTCTGTATCCATAGAGGGGCATTTTCAATAGGACATCTGAGCATGGACGTCTTGGGAAAGACGTTCAGAAAGCCATTCTCAAAACAGCAAGATGTCTATTTTTTTTTTTTTTTTGAGAATGACCTCTGTAAACCTACTAAAATGTCTATCTATGTTGGCCATTCTCAAATATAAAGACATCCACATGAAAAATGCACAAAAGCATCATTTTTGGATGGTCAAACAGTCAGCATTCTTAGCAAACTGTTTACAGACAGCTGAGCATCAGATTATTGTGTTTTACTTGGAAAAGGGGAATGTAGATTGGAATGTTGCTGTCCATGAGAATTGGATGATGTCCATGTGTTAATAATTTATGTACGTTTATTTTGTAACCTGCCTAAGGGTAAGCGAGATATAAATTTTTAAATAAATAAGTGTAGTTTCCCACTGAAAATCCCAGCTCCTACAATGTATATTATTATATATAGACCGCTGTTCGATACATCATCATAGCGGTTTACATAGTACTAAACAAAACAAAAAAGAACTCCATCATCAATAGGTAAATTCTAATTAAAATAGAAAAAAAGATGATAAAACTTAAAATACGATTATAAAAACAGCAACTGCTAATCTCTCCCCCATCGTTCATACCAATATGATACTAAATATCCCCTGCCAATCCAAAAAGATTAATATTTGAGAGTTCACCACATAACGAGTTCTATAGATAAGGTACAGAAGCAAAAAAGGCAGAATAATGTGTAGACTGAAGGTAAAGATAATTGATCCCTGGGAGTGAGGGTGCCAAGGCAGTTCTGCTAATTACCAGGGTCTCTTGTTCCCCTTGCACAGATTGGCTATATCCAGGTGGGTGATGAACAGCTCCTGATACAGCCGGTGAACATTTCCGAGGCTCTGTTCAGCGGAAGGCAGCACCACATCAGACTAAAGCGCTCCTCCGGATCCCGGCTGCCTGATAAACCTCAGGCTTCGAACTCCAGCCAGTACTGTCATGTTCTGTCAGGTATGTCTGAGAACTGCCAAAACCCAGCACATGGTGAAAATAACACTGGTGTTGCTGCGTCATGTGAAAACGAAGCCCGATGTTGGAATGCATTTCTGTCACCTATAGTTTTCTTTGGCTTTTTGTGCAGTACATGTGGAAAGGGGTGCTGCCTTTTGGCAGATAGGGGTTGAACTCCCAATTATGGTCACTGGGCCATTTGATACACATGATGCCTTTGAAGTAATGTTTATGCTGCATTGGGAGAGGGCATCTCAACCCTTCCCCAAGCATGCTATCTAACTGGGACTTAGGAAACTTAGAAACATGATGGCAGATAAAGGTCAAATGGCTCATCCACAGCATCCAGTATCTCCTCCTCTCTCTATGAGATCCCACGTGCCTATCCCAGGCTTTCTTGAATTCAGACACAGTCTCTGTCTCCACCACCTCTTCCTGGAGACTGTTCCACGCGTCTACCACCCTTTCCGTAAAAAAGTATTTCCTCAGATACTCCTGAGCCTATCACCTCTTAACTTCATCCTATGCCGTCTCCTTCCAAATGAAAGACTCGACGTATGCGCATTTACATCACGTAGATATTTAAATGTCTCTATCATATCTCCCCTCTCCCGCCTTTCCTCCAATATTGAGATCTTAAAGTCTGTCCCCATACAAAATGACAAAGACCACTGACCATTTTAGTAGCCTTCCTCTGGACCAACTCCATCCTGTTTATTTCTTTTTGAAGGTACGTTCTCCAAAATTGTACTCATTATTCTAACTCAGTCCTTACCAGACACTTATACAATGGCATCATCACCTACCTTTTTCTACTGGCCATTCCTCTCTTTATGCACCCAAGCATCTTCCTGGCTTTGACTTTACCACCCTGAGGTCATTAGATACCATCACCCCCAAGTCCCGCTCTTCTTCCATGCACAGAAGTTCTTCGCCTCTTAAAGTATGCCATTTTCTTGGATTTTTGCAGCTCAAGGGCAAGACTCTGCCTTTTTCAGCATTAAATCTTAGTTGCCACTTACCAGACCATTTTTTCAAGCTTCGCCAGATCCCACTTCATGTTATCCACACCCTCTGGGATGGCTACCCTATTACAGAGCTTTGCCAGACAGTCCTGCAATATCACTCATAAAGGTATTAAATAGAACCGGCCTAAGGACAGATCCCTTTGGCACTCCACCAGCAACATCCTTATCCTCTGATCAAACTCCATTTACCACTGCTCTTTGCCTCCTTCAATTTAACCAGCATTTAATCCAGTTGGTCACTTTGGGGTAGGGCTACCACATGGCTCCAGAAAAAAGAGGATGGGTTGAGACATCCGGGTTTTACTTCCATTGCTTTCAATGAAAGTAAAACCTGGATGTCTCAATCCATCCTCCTTTTTCAGGAGCCATGTGATAACCTTACTTTAGGGTGCATATAAATGTACTCAGTTTATTTATCAATTGCCTGTGCAGTTCACCTGATTCAGTTAAGTGCTGAATAGTGTATTTAAGAACCTAAGAATAGCCTTCCTAGGTCAGACTAACGGTCCATCAAGCCCACGGTGGCCAATCCAGGTCCCTAGTACCTGGCCAAAACCCAAGGAGTAGCAACATTCCAGAATCGCAAAGAGTAACAAGATTCCATGTAGAATCTCAAAGAATAGCAACAATCCGGAACCCCCAAACAGTAGCAACATTCCAGAATCCCAAAGAGTATCAAAACTCCATGCACAATCTTAAAGAAGAACAAGATTCCGGAACCCCAAAGAGTAGCAACATTCCATGCTACCGATCCAGAGCAAGCAGTGGCTTCCCCCATGTCTTGCTCAATAACAGACTATGGACTTTCCTCCAGGAAATTGTCCAAACCGTTCTTAAAACCAGCTATGCCATCCGCATATATGTCAGGCGGCCACCTATACCTGGATGTTTAGTGCTTGAGCCCGGATATATCCCAGCATTTAATACCTGGGTTTAAAGCTGATGGTGGCCAAAACTTGCTGACTGGTGCCAGCTGGATATCTACCTGACTGCAGCCCCAGTGAGCCGCTGACTGCATGTTCTGGCTTGTTGGGCACAGAGACTTGTGCCACTGCTCCTGTCACTCAGTCTACATGAAGGGAATGGCAGGCAGACAAGAGCCTGGGAGCCCTGATTCCCAGCCCCTCCGCTCTGACACTCGACACTTGGGGCTGCAGAGAATCTGCTGAGTTAGCTAGAACAGCTCAGGGCTTGCCGAGAGGCCTGGAGGAAGCATTCTCTGGCTTTCTAATGCTGGAGGAATCTCTGAAAGGGTTAAAATGCCTCTGCTGCTCAGGTCTGGGGGAAATGCGGGCACGTGTTTGGACAGCCACCTGTTTGTAACATCACTGTAGAGTCGGAGCACTGAATGTTATCTCAGTAGCTAGTGGCATTGAATGAACTCGGGAGCACCGAGGACCTAAATGACCCCTGTCTGGCTCAGATTAATTTGTAGGCCAAGGACTTCAGGTAGAGTGAAATAGAGATAGGCTTCATCTGGAATAGTACTGGGTCTGCCTCATGAATATATGAGATTAAAGCCCCGATTCTTTGCTTTTTCCCCAACAAAGAAGGACTTTCCCTTTTAACTCCCATTACATTTAAAACTCCATCTCTTCAAGTTGTGCCTTTAAAATTATTAGGAATCACTTTTGACAGTAAACTCAATTATCATCTTCATATCAACACAGTGGTTCAGCGCTGTTTTTACCGGCTACGAATGATTAGATCTATATCCAATTGTTAGAGCCTACTTCTCTGAATATCGTGATCCATTCCCTGGTGATTTCCTGTATTGATTACTCTATAAGGGCATAGCTAAAAAAGAAACAAGACTCCAAATTATACAGAACACTGCAGTGAAGATCATATTTAACGCAAAGAAGTTAGACCATGTTCCTCCCCTCCTTTATAAAGCTCATTGGTTGCCGGTAGAACATAGAATCACATACAAAATTATTTTACTAACCTTTAAAACTAGACAAAATAGTCAAGCAGAATTTATCAATAACCTTCTTATTCCCTATAATTCTTCTAAGACTCTAAGATCTTCTTCTAAAAATCTTTTATCCGTTCCATCTCTGAAGTTTATCAACACAATGAGGCCTACGATTTTCTCAGTCAGCGCTCCAGCTCTTTGGAATTATATTCCGGTTCACTTACGGGAAGAATCAACTCTTCACCATTTTAAAACAAATTTAAAAACATTTCTTTTCCTTGATGCTTTCGAGACCTAAATGCCCTTTTTAGGGCCACATAGTTTTGTTCTATTTTTAGATACCCTCCCTTTTGTTCTTTCCCTATATCTTCTCATTCTTACTTGACAAATTGTAGTTCTATCCTTCTTCCCTTTTTTGCTCCTATTTGTTTTGGTATTGTTTTTAAATGTTTTTAATAATGATTATTGTTTTAAAGGATGTATAGTTACCCCATATATGTTTTTAACATAATGTTCACTGCCTAGAAGGACGATTGGGCGGTTTATAAAATTTTTAAATAAACTTGAAACTTTAAATCACATGGGCTGTAGAATCCCGATTCCTTACAGATATACTGCTTGTTGCTCGAGACATGAGCAGTATAAGGGATTGATCTGCCTGAGAATACTTGGACGCTGTATTTATTGATTCGTTCAGTTTTCTATACCATTCTCCTAGGGCAGCTCAGAACGGTTTACATGAATTTATTCAGGTGTTCAAGCATTTTTCCCTGTCTGTCCCGGGCTCACAATCTATCTAATGCACCTGGAACAATGGGGGGATTATGATGTTATTCATCAGCGACCAGTTGCTGCAGAATGAAGACTTCTGGGGCAGGCCAATGGCAACAGGTTCACTTGTTGCCACTGATGGCTGCCCAAAGATTTAAAATGACAGCGACCGGGGAGGAGGTAGGTGGAAGAACCAGACAGAAAGGTATAGAGCGTTGCTTTTGGGGCCCCCCCTAAATAAAAAGCATTCCACTGTCTATGATACAGTAGCTGTAGACTTTAACTGCTAATGCCAGATTCTTTCAGGACTCCTCCTAAGACCTGAGTGCCAGGTATCTGGTCGCAAATCCCACAGCCCCTATGGGAGAGATGACAATTTGTACAATCACAAACCTCCCCAGCTCTCTTTAATCTCTGACAGGAGAAAAGGTCTTTGTTAGAAGAAGTCGGCATAAACTCCGTTCCAGGGGCTGTTCAGAGGTCGGTCTTTGGATTCTCCTTTTTCTCAAGGAAGTTTGACATCCTTTAATAATGTTCCAGAAGCCTCAGGTGACGCATTAATCTTCTGCCTCTTGGAGGAGATCTGAGATAAAATACACCCCCCCGAGCAGAAAGAAGAAAGATTGTGTGCTCTGCACAGGTGTTTTTGTAACATCTTTTGGCAGCAAACCCCTATAAATGAGTCCTATAGAAGTGAAATTACAGCGTGCACTTAGTAGCCCAATTTCTGTCAGACTTCATTTGCAATTTTTCTTTTTATGGAAAGAAAAATAAAACTTTCTTTTCTTGCAAAGTTTCTTCTGGCTTCGGGCCAATAGGTGCAGATCAGATAGTTGGGCTCAGATCTTTGAGCCACTGGCTAGCTTCAGTAGGCGTGTGATTGATGGCGTCCTGGTCCACCTGCAAGTGGGTGCAGACAGCAGGGTTTTTGCAATATGATTTACTGTCTAGTTTGTGTGGCCACAGTTCTGCTTATGTTTGCTCTTTATAACTGCCGTTCATTTTGTTCAATTGTGTATTTTACTCCCAATAAACTATTTCGTTTTCCCTTTCCCTTTGTATATTACCCTTAAATGTTCTTCCTTACCTATCATAAAATGTATTTCGCTCCCTTCTATCCTAGTGTTTCCTGTTGTAATTGGTCTATTTTTAAAAGATTTTTATATTTTTTATATATTCTTGTTATTGTTTACCTTATACTTATAGTTTATGTACATCGCTTAGTAACTGTGATAGGCGATCAATCAAATAACGAATAAACTTGAAACTTGAAACTTTGTTTGAATTTCAGTTCAAGAGCACAACATACAGCTGATGTTCTTAAATTGGGGTGGGGGGAGTGGGGGAGGAGAAGGGTTAAGACCATATGGAGCTCCTTAGGGTCCTTGATCAGGTATTTCTCTGCTTGCTTCTTGCTCTGTCACACACTCCCAGCTAGGTTATGGGCCTAAGAGAGTCTTGAGGAAATTCAAGGGATCTTGATACAGTAGAAACTCTGGGGAGGGGAGGAGAGGGGGGTGGGTGACGCTATAAGTAGGTGCCCTGATGCCATGTGCTGAGTGCCAGTTCTGTAACAGCGTATGTGTACCAAGATGCACCAAATATTAGCTGAAACCTGAATTGGCGTGTCTAAAGGAAGTGAAGAGAGTCCTAGTGGTAGAGCTGCTGCCTTGGCACCCTGAGGTTTGTGGGTGACCTGTCAAATCTGCGCACACAACAAATGCATGCACTGAATGGGAGGTCACCCGTCAAATACTATTTTGTCTTTGTAACCCTATTTTTTTGAGAGGAGGGTGGGGGGACCCCCCCTACACTTAAAAGATTCATTTCCTATCTAGTGTTAGGGTAAGGTTTACATATGATTATGGGAACCCTTTACATAACTGGATATCTGGAAGGCCCTGATTTCCTGATTCCTCAGGCTGCATCTCTCGCCAAACTCTGGAGAACTTTGCCAGATCAGATCAGTTCAATGAGCGATTATAAGAGCTTTAGAAAAGCCTTGAAAAGTCATTTGTTTTAAGGAATATGTTTTGAAAAAGCTGTAATTGTATTGAGTATTGTCTTATCTTTTTATGTTAACTGCTATACAAATAAAAATTGTAGTGCATTGTCTGGAAGCTTCTGGCATCTGAAACGGAAGCATTACAGTTCCTTTGTTAAAACTCTGAATTCCGCTTCTTTTGGTGTGGGCTAGAGCAGTCGTTCCCAACCCTATCCTGGAGGGCCACCAGCCAGTCAGGTTTTCAGGATAGCCCGAATAAATATGCATGGAGCAGATTTTGCCTGCCTTTCACCTCCATTATATGCAAATCGCTCTCGTGCATATTCATTAGGGTTATCCCAAAAACCCGACTGGTTGGTGGTCCTCCAGGACAGGATTGGGAAACACTGTTCAAGAGAATGACACGGGGACACATTTTTCCCCGTCCCGGTGAGTTCTTTTCCTGTCCTTGCCCCCACCATTTTTATGCTGTTTGGCTGAGTGTGGATGGTTGGTATGGATAGAGTGTTGTATGTGAGTTGATAGGATGGGGATGGGTTAGGAGGGGGTTGTCCTATTTGGTGCTTGCTGAGCGGCATAAGAACACAGCTTGCTAAGTAGTCTCTTTGCTCTCTTTGATATCTTTGGGGTACTGGATAGGGGTTGGGGGGGTGAGTTTGCACTTGGGGGTGGGGACGGGGGTTTGTTTGAAAAACTTGTTTTGTGGTACTTTTGGTGTTCTCGAACTGGTTGAACTCGTGTTATGTTTTGTGTATTTTCTGATTATGCATCAATAAGATATGATTTACACTAAATTGCAGCCATTTTAATTGTTGGAGATTGCCTAGAAATTTGATAGGCGATTAAATCAAATTTTTATTTGTGATGTGATTTTTATTGAAATTTTTATGATCTACACAGGCAATAAGAAACAGACAAATGAAAGTCATCCGCGTGGTTCCTTCACGGAGACTTAAAATACACAACAATACCCAAACAGAGAACACAGTAATTTTGGCTAAAATGACCTGATCAAATGCACTGTGACCTGGAAATGAACCCTATGGAAATTGATCAGTGAATGTTGGAAAGTACAAAAAAGCTTTATCAGATGTTTACAATTAACCTCTTCCTTCCTACAAAGAAATGTCTATTGATACAAGATCCTCGATCTGTGTCCCATTAGGATAAAAACTTTGTACTGAAAAATCTTGCACTGTAACTATGACAGATTTAACCTGTAAACTGTATTATTGATACAGTATTAGTATTAGATCCCTAGTATGTGTCGAGTTAGGATAAAAATTTGTACCAGAAAAACTTGTCCTGTAATTATGGCAAATTGTAACCTGTTAACCGTATATTGTGTATGTTGACCTGTAACTCGTCCTGGGCTCTTTGGGGAGGACGGGTTTGGCTGCAGCTCTTAAACACGTCGCTGCTTTGTCATGTCCATCTCCGTAAATGACCTGCATCACCTGTTTTATAGCAAAGAAGAAAGCAAAGAAGCAGAAATCCGGCGGTGACTGGAGAGAGCGAAGGAATGCCATCCGGCTCACGAATGAGTATACTGTGGAAACCCTGGTGGTGGCCGATGCCGACATGGTTCAGTACCACGGTGCAGAGGCTGCTCAGAGGTTCATTCTTACGGTGATGAGTATGGTAAGTGGACAACTTCAATTGCAGCATCGCGTCAAATGACTAAACTAAACTAAACTAAATCTTGGGTTTATATACCGCATCATCTCCGCAGATGGAGCTCGACACGGTTTACATGGTTAGGGAAGGAACGGAACTCCAGTGGAATTATATAAGTAAGAGAGAAGAGAGGTTAGGTGTGAGAGTGCCAGGAAAGGGACGGGGTTACGTTTTGGAGAAGAGCCAGGTCTTCAGAAGCTTACGGAATGGTAGAAGGGGGCTCAAATTGTGGAGAGGGGAAGGGAGACTGTTCCAGAGCTGAGTGATTCTGAAAGGGAGGGAAGAGCCAAGTTTACCAACAAGGGAGATGCCTTTTAAGGCAGATAAAGACCAGAAAAGGTGGCCAGAATTGTACCTCTGCTCTGCCTAGGTCACCCTCCTCTAAGCTCTCTTTTGTTGTGCGAGACAGCTGTGTTTTACTTGAGTGTAAATACTGTACTCTCTACTTTTATTCCCATATAGGGATCCTCTGTGTTTATCTCGCTCCCTTTTTTTAATTTCCTTCACTCTTTTCACCCCCACTATCTCCTATGGAGCAGATTCCAGTTATCAACACACACTCCATTACAAAGTATTTCCTGGTGTTGCTTTTCAATTTCCCACCTTCCAGCTTTGATTCCTTTCTTCTTGTTCTATGGTGTCTCTGTTTTTGGAAAAGGTCTCTCCAGGTTATACACATTCAAGTCTTCAATTCTCATATGTCTTCCATTGGAAACCCCATACCATTTTGGTTGACCCACTTTGAGTCAAACCCAGTATTTCAATTGTATTCTCACCAGTGACTTGTATTGGGGCTTTATTGACTCCTTCCTTCTGCTGGTGATGTCCCTCTTTGTGCAGCCTTGCATCCGTCTTGGCCACCATTGTTCGAACATCTTGAGATCCTCAGACACTGTCACCCTGAGGCCCCTCCCCTGGTTGGTGCACATCAGCTGCTTTCTCCTATCAGCTACAGCTGCTCTGGATTTCTGCACTAAAAAATGTATCACAAGAACCAAAAAGAAACAGGAGAGTCGTACCCCAAACAGTAGATGCACAAGCAGAAAAAAGTGAGGATGAAAGGATAGTCCTTCCTTAGGAATACACAATCTTTATTGGAGAATCACCTGAAATGGATTACAGCTCAACTTGATACTACCCGTGTTTCGACACAAAAACAATGTGTTTTTATCAGCAGTCGTCATTCATCTTCTCAAAGGCTTAATCCACAAACTGAGTGATTTACCAAAACAGCAGAATGCTAAACCACTTCCAAATGTGCAAATGTATCATTGCATTTATTCACATTAAAGCTTAATGACCTAATTCTATAAATGGCGTAAAACACTGCACATGAAAATTTGGGCACTCGTGTAATTTAATTGGATAACAAGCCAATTAGCATCAATAATTGGGTGTTAACAACCAATTATCAGTACCAGCTGGCATCAGTGAAACTTTGCGCATGTGTTTTTAGGCACCGGAATCCACCTGTAAATTTTATGCGTGGTTCCAAAAAGGGCAGATCGAGGGCATTCCTGCAATTTATGAATAAATCCATGTAAACTGTTCTGAGCTCCCCTGGGAGAACGGTAAAGAAAATTGAATAAATAAATATGTGCTGTTGTAGAATAAGGGTGAACCGCACTTAAAATTACACTTTTACAAAAGTGTAGTGCGGTTTATAGCACCAGCCGCAGCAGTAACAGCTGATACAATTCATATGAGTGTTGAAGCCGTTACTGCCACGGCTGGTGCTAAAAAACACATTACGCTTTTGTATAAGGGGGGGGTTAATTTAGGTGTGAGGATTTAGATCAGGGTTTACTTGGCGTGAACTCTTGCGCCTAAAGTTAGGCATGCATTCCAGCACTAAGCTCTATCCTAAGTGCCGTTTATACAGTAGAATAGCGCTTATTGTGGGGGGTTTTCTTGGCACTGATTCCTCAACGCCATTTATAGAATTGAGTCCTAACTGCCAAACATTATCTCTGGTTTCCAATTTCTGTAGATCACTTCTCATACTTTCCATTACTTCTAAGGTGTTCACTCCATAAGAAGGCACACTTTTCCTTCAAACCCTTTGGCACTATACTCCAAAAATAGCAGAAGTGTCTTGTTGGGGAAGATCCTCGTATCCCTCCTTCTTATGTTTCCTATTATAGTGTTTATCGAATGCTTTGGTACAAACTGAAAAGAGGCAGAACAGCTCATTGAGGAAGGAGGTGGAACTGAAGAAAAAGTATTGATTCTTTCTGCAACAGCTTGCAATTTGAGGGATTTAAACCACTTGTCAGGACTTATAGCTGTGTTAACAGAAAGAAGATTATCACCTAATCTTCCCTTGTTCTGTACCTGGGGTAATGGAGGGCTAAGTGACTTGCCCAAAGTCACAAGAAGCTGTAGTGGGAATCAAACCCAGTTTCCGTGGTTCTCGGGCTACTGCATTAACCATTAAGCTACTCCCCCACTCAAAGAGTGAATTAGCTGTATCTTATCAATGTGAGTGTAAAGTGGTCTTAGCAGAGCTCTACCCAGTGGCATAGTAAGGGTGAACAGCGCCTCTTCACGCCCCCTTCCCTTTTTAACTTATCTGGTGTGAGCAGCATTCCCAAGTTGGTGCCGGCTCACCTTTTGATGTCACTTCCTAGGTGCGGCGCTGGAAGTGACATCAGAGAGAGCGCCGATGCCGACAAGGACAGCAACCTTGCGCTGGGGAAGTAAAAAAGGCAATGGGTGTGCGCACGCAGGAAGGAGAGAGGCAGAGAGGAGGAGGGGTGCCACGCCCTTAGAAAGATCACACCCAGGGCAGACCGTACCCCCCTTACTACGCCATTGGCTCCACCTGTTAACTGAAAATCAGGGCCGAGTCTAGTACTTAGTAACATAGTAGATGACGGCAGATAAAGACCTGAATGGTCCATCCATTCTGCCCAACCTCATTCAATTTAAATTTATTTATTTATTTTTCTTCTTCTTAGCTATTTCTGGGTAAGAATCCAACGCTCTACCAAGTACTGTTCTTAGGTTCCAACTACTGAAGTCTCCGTCAAAGCTCACTCCAGCCCATCTACACCCTCCCAGCCATCGAAGCCCTCCCCAGCCCATCCTCCACCAAATGGCCATATACAGACACAGACCGTCCAAGTCTGCCCAGTACTGGCCTTAGTTCTTCAATATTGACTATTATTTTCTGATTCTAGGTTCTCGCTACTGGAAGGACTTTGGTTGTAAATTGCCATTTGATCCTGACGGTATATACACTGGACTGGCAGGCTTTGTAATTGCAGTTTGCATTTCCTCCAGCAGCTGTTACAGAGCCGTGATTGATGTACAGACCTCTTGAAAGAACAAGCATGCAACTTGAAATCTTGAAGTTCATGATCTTTAAATGTTAGGAAAAGATTTTGTGTTGGCATATAAGATGAGATTGGGGGGATTTTTTTGGCTGACTTTCAAAGTGTTTGCAGTACGAAGCAGACCGTAAACTTTCATGATGAATTCCTTGCTTTCTTACCTAGATAAATCTGAAGAAAGTGATAGAGATCTCTTGGTTTTATACCTCTGTCAAAAAATGAGTCGGGCTGAGGAGGCTCACAGTAAATTTACTTTCTGTGGCCCTGTCAAAGGTCACGGCTCCAGAAAAATGAAAAAGCTGCAGCTAAGTAACCGAAAGCCCAGAAGAGCTGCAGTGTCCCGTGTGGGTGTAGGTCTGCTTGAGACATCATAAGTAAATGATTTACTGCACTCAGGTCGTCCGTTCTCTCTCCATCTCGGTTTCTCACTAATAAATTACCTAAAAAGATATGACCCTGAAGTTCAAACCAGTGGCATGAAAGGTAGAGAGATGTAAGGGGCAGATGTCGTCCCCAGGCCAGCGGGACATTCATCATTTGCGTAGAATTCATTTGTTCCCTGAAAGAGGATGGGGCTACAGGTGCAGGCATGTAGGGGGCTGAGCCTGGGTGATTTTGCTGAGTTAAGTGGAAGTGAGAGGCGCTCTCTGCTGCCGCGGAACCAAGGGAATGATGGGAACAGAACCCACAGAATCTGTGACAGTAAGAGCATCATTTCCTAATCACTGAAACAGAGCTCAAAGGTGCCCCAGCTGCAATCTCTGAGGCTGGGAGAATTGAGTTTTGGCTGAGAAAGGGCAGGTGTCATGGATGGCCCTCAGATCTGCCAACCAGAACTTACTGACCGTCCCTCCTACCAAGGAAATTTACTATTCCAGAAACACAATCTTCCCTCTGGAATGCCATGCCATCTCATCTTTGCCATGAAACCTCTCTTGACAAATTCAAAACTAAACTTAAAACCTTCTTGCTTCGACACATACGAAATCATAAGATAAAATCCATCCACCAACCACAGGATACTTTTCAAGAGAACCGCTTCTCGGTAGCGACATCCCTTCACTGGTTGTGTTTTCCCACCCCCGCATACCTCCCTTTATTTTTATTTCAAAATGTAATTATTATTCTTCCCCACCCAAGCTCCTTTCGTACCTATTCAGCAACGCCTGCGTCATAACCCTGCCTGGCTTCCCTCCTCTTTTATTTTTTAAATTTCACTTTTTAGTATTGTAAACCAACCAGATATGTGCTGATGGTTGGTATATCAAATTTTAAATAAACTCGGAAACTTCTGGAATGTAGGATAGATTTTGTAATGGATCCTTCTGTGTTTTGGCAGGTATACAACATGTTTCAGCATCAGAGTCTTGGCATCAAACTCTATATTCAGGTCTCAAAGTTAATCCTACTTCACAGCCGCCCGGTAAGTTGGACTCCACCATGAGGAAGTTAAATAGCTTCAGTAGATTTTTGACATAACATTCTGCAGTTAGAGTTAGGTGAAGGCTGGGTTACGGCCCTTTACGGAAGCTTTTCAGTACGCTTGTAAAACTTTTGAGTGCACCAAACGTCCGCATTTACCCAGACATGCCCTCGACTGTCCAGGCATCCGGACAGCTTTTCAGAACCCGGCACTTTGGGTTTTGAAAAGCTTTGAGCTCAGCACCACATCTGGGGGACATCTGCTCATGCGTGGATGCAACCCAGTAACATCACCGCATCACGTGTGCAGATGCCCTCTAGATGCGGCCCAAAGAGACGAGGTTTGTGTGGGGCCGGGGTTGGGGGACAGAATGAGGCATGGCTGTGGGCAGGATAGGGGGTTGGGGGCAGGACAAGGCAGGGCCAGGGCGAAACGAAGCAGGGCCGCACGTCCTCTTTTTGCCCTTAGACAGTACTGAATAGACCTGGAAATGAGACATTGAGCTTGGAGACTTATCTACAAGAGCTTAACCCTACACTCCCAGAATTAGCTGAGCAAATGTTAGTAAGGGTCTAGTGTTATTTTCAAGATTATACGTGAGCACTTTTATCAGCTTGCTTTCCCATCTTTGTGTGAACCTGAGGTCCTCTTGTTCCTGGTATACCAACAAATCCGTGCAGGACAATTGCACTGGGACAAATGCGCCCCGACAATTGCATGCACGGACAAGTGTGTGCAGGACAATTGCGGCCCATAAGTGGAAACTACCGGACATGTGGTAGGCAAAGTATGGGTGTACTCAGGTGTGGCATGCCATGTTTACACGTAAATTTCTGCCAGAAATTGATTTTATTTTTATTTAAAGTATTACAGTATTTCTTAGATTTTTTTTTCTGGCTGGTTGAGAATTCTGGTTAACTTCTTTTGTATATGTCTTGCATTGTTCATGTCATGTTTTTGTTTTTTTTTTCCAAGGTCAAACTATCTATTGGGCATCACGGAGAGAGATCTCTAGAGAGTTTTTGTCTTTGGCAAAGTGAAGAATACGGCGGGACAAAATACCTTGGCAATAACCAGGTGCCTGGTGGGAAGGATGACATTCCTCCGGTGGACACGGCTGTCTTCATAACAAGGTGCGAGACCTTTTAAGGCCTACATTCACTGAAGGAAGCTGCCTTATTAGCTTGTGAACATGCATTTCTGCACATTGCTGGGACCTACTGAAGCCAAGTTTTCTAAATAGGTTTCACTGCATACAGGGGCAGCTGTAGCAGATAAATACCAGGGCCTGCAATAGAGAGATTTCTGCTGAATTTATGGTCCTGTAGATTCATTTCTCATAAGCTTAAGTGTGTTGTGGATAGCTGGCGCTCCACATACTGAACCAGCAGTGCCAAGACTGATTGGTAAGACCCTGAAAAAAGGGGGAGATAGATGGGGTCTCGGAGATGTGAGTATCATATAATCATAAGTCTGAAACATAGAATGATCCTGAAACTTAAAAAAAGAAGAGAAAAAGGAATTGAAAATAAAATGGACTCGCATTAAAAATACTGGAATACCACTTAGACAAAAAACGCTAACCAATGTTGATGCTGGAATGAATTACTAAAAGTGCATAGTAAAAAGTGAGCCGAATACAGAGAACGACAACTAAAACTGAAACAATTGTCAAGGTTTTGAAACTGTAAAAAAAAAAAAAAAAAAAATTGCACAAGTAAAATTTATTATCCGAAATCTGCCAACAAACAGCAATAAAATAGTATGAAAGGGTAACTTAAAAACCGTCTGTGTTGCAGTGAATATCGTCTCATCTTGAATTCAGAAACAAAGCGAAAAGAACGCCGTGGGAAAAACTAATTGATTGGTTGTGTGAGCCTTGATGTATGAGACACATTGTTACTAAGAAGTGCACCAATATGGAAATATTGATAAAAGCCAGTGACATCAAGCCAAAGTTTAAAAAAAACGGAGGGATTGTGGGTAGGGGAAGATATCACCACAATTAGCGAAATAATTTTGACTGAAAGGGGAGGAGGTCATTTATATGAGAGTCATTCACTTCCTCCCAGAGGGGTCTTGTAATTCTTTTTGTGCCTCTGAGGAGGGAGTTAATGCTGAAATGGGGTTTCACACTCCAAGTGAATAATGTTGGAAATATGTAGGTATAATCTGCCACTTGGGCCTTCTGGTTTTCATTCCAGGATTTTCTATGAGTGTGACTGGAGGTGGTGGTGGATTCTAGAAAAAGTAACCAACTTACCTAAAACTGGGTTACGTTTTAATCTAATTTAACACTAACTCTCATCTTTGAAGTATCCTTAGTTTTCAAAATATCAGAGCTCAACCCACTAAGTATAGAAAGATGACAACATACAGGTTCTTCCGATATCCTGCGTCCCTACAAGGCTTTAGCATTAGAAGCATTTATTGCCTGAGTAGGGGTGGAGTGGTCTGGTGCTTGTTCACAATACTGGATAATAGTTTTATTTCTTGGATCCACTGGGACAATGTAACACCTAATCTTTTCTCTTGTAACTTTGTAGAACGGGGTCTATTAGGTTGAATTGAGTACAACGTTTTCTTTTTTGCCTCATTCCAAGGGTTCTTTTTCCAAGTGCAGGATGATGTGAAATGCAATATTTCCCAATGAATGTGCTTCATAAATCGTTTATTTGAAAGAAAGCGGGTGTTTAGCACTTGGAAGTGAATTGGTCGCCTTCTTATCAGCCACAATGCAACAGAAGCAGCCAGGCTTGCTCCTTCTAGGACAAACTCAAGCAGAAATGATTGGGTCACTTTCATAATTCAGAGTTCATATTTATACGATATATCATATAGCTTTAAAAGTATCAGTGAGTTAGGATGTGTGTCTCCTCTGTTACAGTTTTGTCTTTCACTTCCTGCTTTGAGACTGGCATATAGTGACAACTGGTCTCATTCTGCAAAGCCAGGATAATCCACCCTGGTTTACAGCACATGAATTGACATTCTTTCTGTTCTTTAAGGAAGTTAAAATGTCAGATCTGTCCACACAGTGTTGCCATGTCCTCCAGTCCAAATATCTCACTCCAGTCATCCTCAGGCCCAACAGTTTCCTTCTCCACTTGCAATCTCACAGCGCTGGACAGTCTCACAGGAACCTTAGGGTGACCAACTGGGAGTCTTTTGACAGTCACTGTGAGAACATTATTAGTAATTTGGGGGGCTTTTCCTAGCATCCTACAGGCCAGGAGGATCCCCAAAGTCAAGAGGCCTCACTCTCCTTGTCCATCAAACTCTTGTCTGAAACAGTCTATCATAGTAGAACTAGTACACAAAATATGCAAATTGCAATGGAATTTCACCCTGAGCTATTCAGGTATCATGGAAGTCCTAAAGAACCAGGTTTTCTGGAAAATCCCCTAGTCAGTTCAGTGGACCAGAAATTTTACCTAATCCACCTATACTTGGCAATAGGGTTATCACAGACCTCACATGCTCCCCTCCTAAAAATCTACTAAAGATTTACTGCCCCATGATCTCCCTCCATCCCAGACACCCCTAGGGGTTGGGCATCTCCCTCCATATTATCTTCAGGGCATCCCGTTTCTGTTGTCACCATGGCAAAGTCCCCCTCTTCCTCTATGGGTTCTACATTTCTTCCTCCCCATCATTTGGGTATCCACTATCGTTTTTTTTCCTCCCCGATCCCCCTCCCTTAAAGAAACTTTCCTGGGCATGTATTTGGGTCTCGGATGACTTCTATTGGGCCCCTTTCTAAAAAGAAGTGGCACCATCCAGGATTTAATGGGTCACCCCTGGGGTTCTCAGTTAAAGGGTCAATACAGGTGGGGGTCCTCAGGGGACGGTCTTGGTCAGATTTCTCCTTTTTGACCCCAGTCTTCGCTTTCTTCATCACAGCAGTAATTAGAACCATGAGAGACAACTTTTTAAAATTATTTGGGGTGCTAAACCCAATGGAGAATATCTCTCTCTGGACATAGCCTAGCTTATTCAATTTGGGGCATGCTCAAGCACCCATGACCAGGCCTGGGTCAACCTGGGCTGAAGCCAGCTGGTAATTTTAGACTGCAGGTGATATCGTCTTATAATGAGGATTCCACTGAGTGGGGCCTTATCAGTGAGAGCTGTCATGTGACTATACCATCTAAAAGGGTACAGCCGAACTATCCTGCGGGCCATCGGTCTCTGTAGAGGGCTAGACAGAGTTCACGCTGTGATCCACTATCAATCAGTCCCTTCACCTTCCCCTTCCTAAGAGAGCATTCAGCCACTGGCTAACAGTTTTGTCATCTGTCTGCCAACCAGATTAGAAACATTTTGCTCAAACTGGATGGATTGCTACCGTCTCTTTTTGAAGCTCTTCAGTAGAGGAGTACAGTATAAACGACAGCTCGGCTCTTTTGCTTACACTGCTATTACAATTTGGAATAATCTACCTATTCACATTAGGACTAATATTAATTTCTTAAGGATTTGTAAAAATGTGAAAACTTTTATCTATGACTTGTTGTGATATTCATGGTATGATACTTTAATGATTGATTCCTTTTGTATTCCTCTGTCAATTTTACAGCTTCTTTGGATGTAAATTGCCTTGAACCTTTTTGATATAGTGCAATTAATAAGTCGTGTATCAGATTAATGCTTGTGACCTTTTTTAAAGATGGGTTTGATATATCACCTTCCTGTGGTACAACCAAAGCATTTTATATATAAGGAAAGGGATTGGGACTTATATACCGCCTTTATATAGTTTTATAACCACACTCAAACCATTTTCCCCTCTTTGTCTCAGTGGGCTCACAATCTGTCTGATGTACCTGGGACAGTGGAGGATTAAGTGACTTGCTCAGGGTCACAAGGAGCAGCGTGGGATTTGAACCCACAACCTCAGGCTAATGAGGCTGTAGCTCTAACCACTGCGCGCCACACTGCAAGTACTTTCTCTGTCTTTAGTGGACTCACAACCTAAGTTTTTATATCTGGTGCACTGGAGGGTTAAGTGACTTGCCCATGGTCACAGATAGCTGCAGTGGGACACAACCCCAGTTGCCCAGGTTCTCAGCCCACTGTGCTAACCATCGGGCAAGGGTGGGAGCACTGGTCTCAAGGTCCTGCTGGCCTTGTGGTTCTTGAGGGCTGATGTTAGGACCCTGTGAGTCTGGATTTGCTTATATTTTATTTCTCACGTTCTCTTCTGTATCTCTCCCTGCTGTGTCCCTCAGTTTTGCTCCGTCTCAGCCTGGGGTCCCTCGCCTTCTATTGCCTGCTGACATGCATGAGCTGAGCCCAGAACTGTGCCAGCGACCCATAGACCAGAGAAATTAGAGCAATTTCAGAGACTGTCAGAGGGGCCGGGATCTCTGCACTCAAACGTGATTTGCTTCTTTATTTATTGAACTTCTTGTAACCGCTTACACCAAAAAAGAATCGAGGTAGCTTGCAATAAACTAAAATACAAATAAATAGTGAAAAATGAATGCTATTAAAATTGGCAAGAAAGAAAATCATCCATAACAAAGAGAACACTCAAGCTAAATAATTTATTCTGCCAGTCAGCCAGCGAATAAAAATACTGTCACATTAGTTTGGATGGAGCTGAGTTCCATAAATGGCATTGCAGTGTAGCTGGCTGGAAGCCCGGAGTATGAAATATAGCCCTTTAGGTACAGAATATAATGTTCTGGACAACGCCTGTGAGCAAGTGGCATTACGTTGTAGGCTTTCGTGCCAGAAATTGCAGATTCCTCTGCATTCTGCTTCTAGGCTGTTTCTAATCCCTCTGCAAAGGGCAGATTGAGCACCCCCCCCTCTAATATTCAATTTAAAAAAAAAAGTCAAATCAAGCAGGGGTTGTTTGGATCTTAGATTTAATTACATTTTCCAAATCCAAGCTCAAAGCAGATCACAGTTTCAGGGACACAAGTAATGCGTCCGCCCAAGTGGACTTGAGATCTAAGCTATACCTGAGGAAGAGGGGGATGAAGTAACTTCCCCAAGATCACAGTGATTTGAACCCAGGCTTTCCTGATTCCCATTCTAGGCTCCACTCCACTCTGCAACGGGCAGCTAGCTCTTTCTGGACTCCACCTCTGTGTAAGGCAGTGTCCTGCAAACTGTCTCGAGCCACGGTACACTAAACGCTGCGGCTCAAGGCATTTGTAAGCGTGCAGACGTGAAGTCCCTCCAGATGGGTCCCGAGATGCCAAAAGTGGGGTGCCAGCAGGGAAGAGGGTTGGAGAGAAGGAGAGGCTCGGGTACTGGCTGATTGCCTACGAGGACAAGGCACGTCCTGTGGGCAGAGTGCCGGTGCCTCTCCTCCTCCCCCAGCGTGCCGAGGCACACAGTTTGCAATACACTGAAGGAGGGAGTTTAGCTGTGTCATTGGACTCTTCTGTAATTGTCTGGTTTTCTCTCTTTTTCCAGGACAGATTTCTGTGTACACAAAGATGAACCCTGTGACACTGTAGGTAAGTTTACATTTAAGCTCTGCATTTCAACCATTGGAGGGTCTACAGCAGGGGTGTCCAACCTGCGGCCCCGTGAAGTATTTTGTGCGGTCCCGGTCGAGGACGATGCAGTGCTTTCCTCTGCTGCCCCTGGGTGTTTACCGGCTTGCTGGCTCCCTCCTCTGTCTTGCTGCAGCATTCGCGCGTTTGTGCGGACCCAGAAATATTTTTTTCAGCCAATGCGGCCCAGGGAAGCCAAAAGGTTGGACACCCTTGGTCTACAGCTTTCAGAGCTCAGGGTGAAGCAGTTAGGAGAGAAAACAGCTGAGTGGGGGATATGACAGAAGTCAAAAAAACAGTGCGTAGAGTGGAGCAGGTAAACACAAATTAGTTGTTTAAAAGTACACAGGCTGGGGAACACTCCTTGAACTTACAAAGTTGGAAATAAACTATTTTTTCATTCAGCACATAGCTAAGCTTTAGAATTCATTGCCAGAAGACATGGTAAAAGCAATTAGAGTAACTGGGTTTAAAGAACGTTTGGATAAGTTCCTGGAGGTAAAGTCCATTAACTGTTACTGTCTTAATACACAATCCCTGGGCTTAGGAGAATGGAATCTTGCTCTTTTTGGGATTCTGCCAAGTACTTGTAACCTGCACTGACCACTGTTGGAAGCAGGATACTGAGCTCCATGGACCCCGTAAGGCAATTCTTATGTTGTTAAGAGAGCGGATAAACTCAACCAACCCAAGTCTCTCATCAACAGCCCCCCTGAAAGTACATTTGCTGTATAAAAAGAGACCACCTGTTTCCTTGCAGCTGCTGTGTCTCATCTACCAGCTGCAATCCCTTTAAATTACAGTGATAATTTGGATTTTTACCTCACTGTGCCACTGCAAATTCTCATAGATCACCCTGGCGGGATCAAAATAGCACTGGGCTAGAAGAAGGCCAGAGCTATTTTTCTTAACTCTGTGGATCATCGGACAATATTCCAGCTGCTGTCCATATGGCTTTGCAGAGAAATTTAGGCCAGTAAAAAGGCTTTCGTATCTTAAACCAAATGGAAGTACAGATAGGGAGAGGGGATTATAACTGTTTGGATTCACAGCGTAGATGGACTTTTGCAGATTTGCTGAGCTGATTGGACTGTCTATAGTGAACTCTGAATTGTCATTATACTGTGTTACCACCCACTGATATGAAAGTTTACAGCTTACATCAGTTACCTGCTAAGGAGGAAGCCGGTGTGACTATATTGTTTAAGGTTACGGAGTGGAGTTTTTTTGGCCTGTGATGGCAGGGGCTTTACGTTGACACAGCCATGTGCTGTTTGGTATTTTTCCTGCTCTGCTTTGAGGTCTTTTTCTCCACTCTTAGAGTATATAATGTATATAATCTAATTAGTATATAATTAGTCATCCGGTCTTCCCCTATTAGCAGAAGAGAGTTGCTTTTTGGTTCTTTTTGTTGGTTTTTCCAACACTTTCCTGTGGCATTAAGTATAGATAGTGGCTAATTATTGCCCCCTCTATGGAGTCAGGGGTGATCACTGCTTCTCCCTCTGCATGTGTATTCAGCATTGCAGTGCTGAATATACAGAGTGGGCCTGATATCGAAAGAGGCTCCTGTCCAGTTAAACCCTGCTAGGTTCAGCATCGCTTACCCACTGCTGAATATCTCTGCTAACCAATCGTTCCTTAACTGGCTAAGTTAGGGAGTCTATGGGCGGAGTTTGGATGGCGCCACAACTTAGCAGTTAGCGGCAGTGTTTGATCCGCTAACCGGCTAAGTAAGTGCGCAAAGTTAGGAAAACAAAAAGACTGTCCTATCTTTTATGTGCTGAATTAACAAGGCACCTGTCTGTTACCAGTGTTCGGTTAACTTCTGGATCAGTGATCATAAGAACATAAGAAGTGCCTCTGCTGGGTCAGACCAGAGGTCCATCGTGCCCAGCAGTCCGCTCGCGCGGCGGCCCAACAGGTCCAGGACCTGTGTAGTAGTCTTCTATCTGTACCCCTCTATCCCCTTTTCCTTCAGAAAATTGTCCAATCCCTTCTTGAACCCTAATACCGTAATCTGTCTTATCACGCCCTCTGGAAGCGCATGCCAGGTGTCCACAACCCGTTGGGTGAAGAAAAACTTCCTAGCATTGGTTTTGAATCTGTCCCCTTTCAGCTTTCCCGAATGCCCTCTCGTTCTTGTAGTTTTTGAAAGTTTGAAACTGTCCCTCTCTACTCTCTCTATGCCCTTCATAATCTTGTAAGTCTCTATCATATTCCTTCAAATTCTCCTCTTCTCCAGGGAAAAGAGCCCCAGTTTCTCCAGTCTCTCAGTGTATGAAATGCTTTCCATACCCTTTATCAAACGTGTCGCTCTCCTCTGAACCCTCTCGAGTATCGCCATATCCTTCTTAAGATACGGCGACCCATATTGGATGCAGTACTCTAGATGCGGACGCACCATCGCCGATACAACGGCAGGATAAGTTCTTTCGTTCTGGTTGTAATATTCGGGGTTAGTTCAGCCTACAGACGTGAGTGGCTTTCAAACTGCTTCTCTCTGCAGGCTGAATATTAGTTAGGTGCCGTCGACTCGTACTCAAGTCCTAGCGACTTGATGAATTACAGATCTAAAAAGAGATCGATTTTGTGCTAGTCTGGTAAATTTTATTTATTTATTCAATTTTCTACCATTCTACCAGAGAAGCTCAGAACGGTTTACATGAATTTATTCATGTACTCAAGCATTTTTCCCTGTCTCTTCCTGTGGGCTCACAATCTATCTAATGTACCTGGGGCAATGGGGGGATTAAGTGACTTTCCCAGGGTCACAAAGAGCAGTGCAGGATTTGAACCCACCACCTCAGGGTGCTGAGGCTGTAGCTTTAACCATTGCACCACTCTAGAAATCACAATGTAGTAAAAGTGAGCCAAGTATAGGACAATGGAGCCATTGTGACATCACTGGTGAGGTTAGATCTTATTGGTGGAATGAGGTATTATGATGTCACAATACCTGCTCTGATTTTCATACTATTTATTTATTCAATTTTTTATACCATTCTCCCAGGGGAGCAGAGATTGGTTTACATGAATTTATTCAGGCACTCGAGCATTTTTCCCTGTCTGTCCCGGTGGGCTCACTAGATGGGCCATTTGGCCTTTATCTGCCATCATGTTTCTATCTAATGTACCTGAGGCAATGAGGGGATTAAGTGACTTGCCCAGGGTAAAGTCCTCCAGCCCTCTTTGTCTGGTTCCTTCGATCTGTCCTTCTCCAATGATCTTTCTCTTCTAACGGTGTGACGCGTAACTTTGTCATTTGGGCTTCGAGTGACATAGCCAGTTTGATCTCGTCTGGCCTTCCACGGCTGAATATTACCTCCAGTATATTTAGATGGCACAACCCAGCTGTTTCCAGACTGGATTGACCATTATATTACAGTAGCCTCATAAGAGGGACTAGGTCTGCACCATCCAGATTGGGAAGCTGAGCAGATGCAGGCTGAGGTCACGCATAGACTCTGTCTAAGCTCCCGGAGGTCTCGTTCTGCACAGTCGCTTCTATCAGAGTAGACAAATGCCGTGTGTTTCACTTTTCTCTTAATTTGTATCAGGCTAAATTTACTCCTGTTTTCCCACTGCTCTTGATAGCGCTCCAGCAATGACAGGCTGTAATTATGAACTCTTTGACACTTGTTTGGCAGTGGACTTGGGCTGAGTTGAGTTGACTGCCTCGGGCAGATGGTTTGGGGTTTGACCTGCTGCCAGAAAGAAGACGCGGCACTGTGGCGGTGGGTTTACACAGGGCTTTCAGTCTTGAGCTTCATGAGCACAGTCTTCAAAGGCATTTAGTAGGGTAATGAGCGAGCATCCGGAGAGATTCCGCTCCCCCCCTTAGAGTTGTCCCTTCAGAATAACTAACAGCAGGCACAGGCTCTTAGCCAGAGATGTTCTCAAGGATGTGTTTAGGAAAGCGGACGCCTTCTTCGTTTATAAGACACTAGTGCAATAGGTGAAATACAAGCCTAAATGCCAGCGACATATACATAAGTTAGTGTACTATACTCGGAGAAATTGAAAGGGGGCAGGTTTAGAACAAATGCTAGGAAGTTCTTTTTTACCCAGAGGGTGGTGGACACATGGAACGCGCTTCCAGAGGATGTGATAGGCCAGAGCACTTTACAGGGGTTCAAGGAAGGTTTGGATAGGTTCCTGGAGGATAAGGGGATAGAACTAGAGGTAGGTTATAGAAGTGGTCAGAAACCAGTTCACAGGTCACAGACCTGATGGGCCGCCGCGGGAGCGGACCGCTGGGCGCGATGGACCTCTGGTCTGACCCAGTGGAGGCAACTTCTTATGTTTCTTATGTTCTTATACGTATTATTCTCCTGGGATTCATTTCAGCCATTCCCAACCTAGTCCCATCGGGTTTCAGGATATCCACAATGAATATGCATGAGATAGATTTGCATGCACTGTCTCAGTTATATACCAATCTAACTCATGTATATTCATTTTGGATATCCTGAAAACCCAGTGGGACTAGGTGTGCCCCAAGAGCTGGGCTGATTTATTGGGCTTTATTAACTACCTTTATGAAGAGATTGACCCAAAGCTATAAGTTGCTCCTATGTGTGAGTCCCACCCATGCGTCACCCTATGAAATACGCACCATGGGGCCCTTTTATTAAGCCATGGCAAAATCTGGACTTAGAAGGGGAAATTCTGTACAGGAAGCCGGACCCGGCAACCGCCTGAGAAGCAGTTGAGAATCGCAGACTGGCGTCCTATACAGAATTGCATCTGCCCTAACGGACAGACGCCTAACCCTGCCTAACCCCATGTCTCGGGTACCAGTTAGAGAATCGCACCTGCCTGATTGAGGGGATACACCTTCAAAAGCACAGAGGACTTTGGCATGCCAACAATCCCACAGCGACATTTGCGCACAGAACATATGCACGCTGCCGCTTCCGCCACTTTTAAGCCTTTCTGTTAGCGCTGTGAGGGGGAACCCCGCCAGGACATTTACAAGTCCTCATGCTACTGTTTGGGGGGGGCTTGGGGAAGGGAATCCCCCCAGTACACTGAAAACTCCCGTTCTCCTTTACATTTTCACTGTTCGGGAGTTTTCAGTGTAGTGGGAGGGGGTTTCCCTCCCTACATACCCCCCCAACGGGAGCGCGAAGACTTGTAAATGTACGCCCCCCCTCAGAGCACTAACAGAAAGGCTTAAATGCTGCGGAAGCAGCGGCACACATATGTCCTGTGTGAAAATGTCAGTGTGGGATTGTCGGTGTGCCAAAGTCCTACACATTTTTGACGGGTCACCGATCGAGGGATCCATTGCCATCTGCCAGTGAATGATTCGGCCTGTGCAGGTGTGCCGGAAATCAGGACTAACTTTCTGGCGGTGGAATTGGATCAGGTACTTGAAGCGATGGAGAATGTCAGTCCGTCTAATTGTCTGTTGAACCCATGTGCTCCTGCAATGCTTAAGGTACTAAAAGCTGATGTTGCTCCATCTTTGGAGTATATCATACAGCAGTCGTTGAAGTTAGGAGAAGTTCCTGAGATGTTGAAGTGGGCTATAATCTCTCCTTTGTTAAAAAAATTCAGGTTTAGATCTTACAAAGAAGGAAAGCTTTCGACCTTTCTCCAATTTGAGTTTCATGGCGAAGGTGTTAGAACGATTGGAAGATTTTGTGGCAGAACGAGGGTGTTTGGACGAGTTCATTTGCCAAGACCCTCATCCAGGCTCTCGTGACCTCTCATCCGGATTACTGCAATGTTCTTCTTGTGGGTCTGCCACTAAGGCATATCTCTCCCCCTTCAATCTGTTTAAAATGCTGCTGCATGCCTTGTATTACACCAGGGCCATTATACTCGCATTACTCCTCTCCTCAAGTCACTTTACTGGCTCCTTGTCCATCTCCGCATACAGTTCAAACTCCTCTTCCTGCCGTTCAAGTGTACTCACGCTGGAGCTCCTCAGTATCTCTCCTCTCTTATTACTCCCCCCTGGGAACTCCCTCCTTTTGGTACCCTTTTCCTCCACTGCCAGCTCCCGTCTTTGTCCCTTCTACCTAGCACCGCATGCCTGGAATAACCTGCCTGGCTTGTTACATCAGGCTCTGTCTCTGGCGGTATTTGAATCCAGGCTGAAAGCCAACTTATTTGAAGCTGCGTTTAAATCTTAACCCTACCAACATATCTGTCTGTCATCTCCTCAATACCACCTCTCCAGCCCTCTCTAATTCCCTACATGAGCACTTCTTCTGACTCCCCTTTTGTCCTATGTGTCTGTCATAATTAGATTGTAAGCTCTTCTGAGCAGGGACCATCTCTTGCATGTACGATGTGCAGCGCTGCGTGCGTCTGGTAGCGCTATAGAAATAATAAATTGTTGCTGTTCTTTCCCTTCACATATTGCTCTAAACTTATTAGTGTCGCACGTCTGCAGTTTACGTCTGAATATTTAGGTTAATGACGTCAGCAGCATCAGCTCTTGGACATCTGCAGAGTTAATCATCGAAGCTACCGGTAACTGGGGACAGTTGAACTGCCCCCCACCAAGACGAGAACATTTGTTGCCCTGTAGCCGAACTGATCGAGTTCCCTTGCAGTTTCTGTACTGCGGTTTAGAAGAGCCGGTGTTAATGCTGCGCGCCTTAGATTTATGGCTTGTTGAGTGGAAGGGTAGACATAGCTTGTCAGAGGAGCAAGATCTCGGCTCTCTCACGGCACCTGCGTTCCAAGGCTGCTGTTTATTATCCTGGACTGTCTGCAGGGTGGACATTCGATGTGCGATATGACAATCGGCAGTGGATGTAGTCGGAGCATTCAGAGAAATAAGCCCTGGTTGTCCTCCAGGGAATCCTGTCCCTGCCGAACTGATGTTGGAAAAGTGCTGGAAAAGCTGTAGCCTACACGGATGTTCATCCAGATTATACTGAAAGAAGGGTCCAGCCACAGCCGATCGCATGAGTGTTTCCTGGCGCTTGTTGCGTTGCTCCAAAATAATTTTTGTAGAGATTGATGAGCTGATTTCTTTTCTTTTCATTGATTTTAAAACAGAGTTTGGCAAATGCTCTTAAGCTGTTCAAAAATTGTTTCTGAATTCAAAAAAGCTTGGCACAAGCCAGTGGCATAGTAAAGGGGAGCAGGGGGTGGGCGGTCCACCTCGGGCATGGCCTTCCTAAGGGCGTGGCACCCATTCTCTCCGCACCATGGGCGCGGCCCTCTTGCCTTCCCAGTACCTTTTCTTCTTTCCCAGAGCCTGTGTCGGCATCAGCGCTCTCTTTGACATCACGTCCGGGATCCACGCCTAAGAATTTACGTCAAAGGGTGAGCTGACACAGAGTAACAAAGATAATTGGGAACAACTGGACTGAGAGTGTCCATGTGAAAAGAGCTGCTGCGGAAGTCATTAGTCGCGCTGTGGGCTCTTTAATAAACGCGACAGCATTGGGCCAGGGAAGTCATGATTCTTGCCCCGCTTAGTAATTTACCTTGACCTGAGTAAGTAAAGTAAAATTTAAGGAGGGGCATAGACTTGAGGTACTTCAAGTATCCTGTACATAAGTGGGAGCCCCGCCTATGCTCCGCCCCTTACAAATACACACTGACAAGCCCTTTGGCATCTCACAATCCAGCCTGTCACACCTGTATTAAGAGAGTTTATTGATACATCAGGTACTGTATGGGGCTAACCCGTTTTTTTCAGCAGCACTTTACTTAGGGTGGTGACCCGTCAATTGAGCGCAGAACAAAAGCGCTCCGACAAAGACGCGCTGACAATTGAGCGCAGGACGCATGCGCGCCGCCGGTCCTGCCGCTTTAAACTCGTAACATTAGCGATGTGAGGGGGGAACCTCCGAGTCCTCACGCTACTGTTGGGGTGTGTAGGGAACCCCCCACTACACTGAAAAACTCCTGAACTCCGAAAACTGAACAGAAAACGGAAGTTTTAAGTGTACTTGGGGGAGTTCACCCCTCCAAATCTCCACAGCGGGAGCGCGAGGACTTCTACATGTACTAGGGGCCTTCCCCCCATACCCTCTCTCACAATGATAACGTTACCAGTTTAAAGTGGCGGGACCGGCGGCATACGTACGTCCTGCACGCAATTGTCAGCACGCCAATATCTAGCGCACTTTAGCTATGTAACCACTTAGGGCTGGATTGTACAAATGGCGCTGTTATTGGCGGCTGCCTATAAAATGGCTTCCAGGTGCCGTTTCTGACTGGTTAGATTGGCTTGAATATCCGACCTTAGAATTTGCTTGCATAAGCCGTGCGCATTAATGCCTGCAGTTGAAAGGTTGACGCACATAATGCATGCAAAAATGCAAGCAGCTAACTATCAGATTGCCCTTCTCCTGCGTCACACTCTGAAGAGGCCCTTCTTCCTGATGCCTGGGATCTGCAGCGTTTAGGAATTAATCTTGAAATGATGAGTTGGGAGCAGGTCGGTAAGCATTTGTCAGCTTTCATTGTGCCTTGTGTTGTATAGTCGGGCTGGATCATCTGATTGCAAGAAGGCTGTGTGGGGTCCGGTACTCACCACACACACTCCATCGGCATTAAAAGGAGCAATTATCTCCCGGCAGCTTTAGAACCAGATTCACTGAGCTCTGATGGCTGCAGCTGCACAATGATAGGATTTAATACAGGAAAAGCGACAACTGAAATGCCAGTGCTAGCTTGTTAGATCTCTGCAGCTAACATGAGGGTTAAAGTAATTAATGGTTTTCCATGTTCTATACAGTTGGGTACTGGTAGACATGCATATACATGGGAAAAGCCACCAGTTGCACTGGGATCGGTAGGTTTCTGCTAGTACTTGTGACCTGAGTTGACCACTGTTGGAAACAAGATGCTGGACTTGATGGACCTTCGGTTTTTCCCAGTATGACAATTCTTGAGTTCTTATGTGAAGCCATTTTGACATCACTGATGAGTTTGACTCTTAGGCATTGGTGGAATGAGGCTTTATGACTTCACAATATGAGCTCTGGAATGTACTGCGGAAACCTCTCAAGTCAATCGAGAGACTGTACAAGCACAATGTATTATAATTACATTCTGAATTTATCAAATAAGTGGGTCTTTAGCATTTTTCTAAAGGAAAGATAGGAGTTGGAGTTTATCAGGACAGAAAAGGGTTTCTCTGGAAAAATCTTTTGTTTATACAACCTTTTACAGTGGGAAATGTAAATAATCTAAAATGCCGTGAAAAGCGTTTTCTGTCAGTAAATTTAAAGTGATCAATAATATAATCGGGTATAAAGCCAAACAATCTCCCCCTTTTACAAAACTGCGATAGCTGAATGCTCTGCGCTGCTCTCGACGCTCATAGGAACTCTGAGTGTCGGGAGCAGTGCAGAGCATTCAACATGCCGGCCTGCGCTAGAAACCGCTATCGCAGTTTTGTAAAAGGGACGGGGGAATGTCTTGTAACGGGTACAACCTAACTTGATTAAAATTCTTGCTTCAACTGGGAGCCAATGTAGCGTCTGATAGAATTTAGTAACATCATCAAATTTTTTTCAAGTTGAAAATCAGCCATCCCTTTGATATGCTTTTTACTGGAGGCTAAATAAATGATGTTACAATAATGCAGGGAACTCAGAATCAATGATTGTACCAATAGCCTAAATGAGGAAGGATCAAAATATGCCCTAATCGATCACAATTTCCATAGCATAAAATAAGTTTTCCTAACTAGTGCATTAATTTTAGCATCGAGTGATAGTTTCTGCCAGGGTTGGCCACTGTTGGAAAAAGGATACCGGGCTAGATGGACCATTGGTCTGACCCAGTATTTTTAGGGAATGATTAACCTTCCATGTCTCTGTTAAACAGATGCATTTCTGAATCATTTCTCATGTCTTCGAGTGTAACATTCACTGGAAACAAGATGGTGACATCATCGGCATATATAAAATCTTGAAGTCCTGCTTGCTCTAATTCGGCTCCCAAAGAATACATTAAAACATTACACCATAGATCTGGTGTAAACACTTGCACCAAGAGCATTAAGAAGTGTGCATAGAAGTGTGTGCCCTGCGTACGCTTCATCCAAACTCTGCCCATGTAACAGCCACTCCAAAGCGTGCGCCATCTCGAAAAAGTGCTATCACTATCTCATGAATATTCTTGTAGACTTACAGAATCTGATTGGGAACAATCCTTGACCATACCTACTATGGTTTGGCCTAATTACTGGACTAAAACTATGCGTCCTTTAATGTCTTCTGCTGTTACTCACTCTTGTTTTGTTTTTTAATCAAACATAAAGCTTACTGGACTCTGTGAAATATAGCATGACATGACAGTGCCTGAGTGTGGGCCTGTTCTTCAAGACCCTGCACTGGTGGGGAGGGCAGCAATGGCAGTGAGCCTAGTGAGTGGAAGGTAAAGGGGGAGATACTGGGTACTTAGGCAGTGGAAAGGGAAGTAGAAATGCTGGACTGTTGGGGGGATGTTAGGGAGGGAAAAGCCAGACTGTTGGGGAGTAGGGAGGGAAAAAGGCGATGCTGGATCTTTGGGAGGTGGTAGTGGGGAAAAGTGAAGTCCCTGTTGCCTACTGGGACCAGTCTTATGAGACTGGTGAGATTTCGTACCACTGGGATCCACACTGACGATTACCCTGGCTTTGACCTGGAAGGTAATACCGAGATTACAATGGGTGAATTGAGAATAGATTGTTAATGGACAATTAGATCCGTGCCTCTGGAGCGTGTACCGGAGAAAGTAATAAAGCTGTATTTGAAGATTTTCATCCTCCAGACTGCGCTCTGTTAGTGTATCTTTGAGGAAATAATCGGAGTGCACAGAAAATGAAATGAAACAAATGATTTTAACTTCCCAGAAAGGGATAATACGTCCAGGTCAGAGCTATTGAAATGATCTATGGAAACAACCTTGTAGATACTTAAGAAATTCAACCTCCACAGTTGAGCTCATTATTTTCCTGTCAGAAAGGTTAAAATTGTGGTTAGTTCCTGAGAGGATTTGCTGGAACAAGGCACTGGATTGCTTTTAACGATCTTTATTCTTACTCGTGTTGAATGGAAACAACACTGCAGGGCAGGGATTGCAGTAACGCCTACAGTTTTCTGTTTCCAAACGTATACACAGAATTTTAAACTGGGCAAAGTACTGGCAGAAAAAGGGAGGATGCAGTTGCACTTTTTCCTTAAGCAACCTTCAAATGAAAGTACACACAAACTTTCCCTTTCAAAACCAATGCAAAATCTGCAGATAATAAATACGCACGGGCTTTGCGAGTGTCTGTTTGAGTAAGTCAAGTGTGTATGGGGATTCTTAGTAACATCGTAAATGACAGCAGATCAAGATCTGAATGATCAGTCTACCCAAACAGTCATCCTCATTATCAATTTATGATTAAACTAGTCTTTAAGCCTGTTACATTAATGGGTGCTAGAATAGATGTGTGTGTGTGTGTGTGTGTGTGTCTTTCTTTCTGTCTCTCTCTCTCTCCTTGGCCGCTGTCTGTCTTTCTTTCTTTCTGTCTCTCTCTTTCCTCAGCTGTCCACCACCACCCCTTGCCTGCTCCCTCTGTCCAACAATAGCCCTTCTCCCTTCCTTTTACCTCCCCCTTGTCCAACAGCATCCCTTCACTGCTCCCCCTGTCCAGCAGCAGCCCTTCTCCTTTCGTTTTACCTCCCCCTGTCCTGCAGCACCTCTTCCCTGCTCCCCCTTGTCCAGCAGTAGGCCTTCTCCCTTCCTTTTACCTCCCCCTGTCCAGCAGCAACTCTTGCCTGCTCCCCCTGTCCAGCAGTAGGCCTTCTCCTTTCCTTTTACCTCCCCCCTTTCCAGCAGCATCTCTTACCTGATCCCCCTGTCCAGCAGTAGGCCTTCTCCTTTCCCTGCTCCCCCTGTCCAGCATCTGCTAGCCTGGGCAGCCTCTGGGCTTTTGCTAGGCCTGCCCACCTCGCGTTATCGAAGTGGGACGGCCTAGCAAATGCCCCACGGCTGCTGCGTTTGCTGGTCTGGGGGTGAGAAGAGGCATCCCGGCAGTGGCAGCGCAGGAGTCAAACCACCACCGCCACGCAAGCTGCCCTATGTGCCACAAGCCATCGCAAGCCACCCCACGCGCCTCCAATCGAATTTGGCACGGAGGTAGACATAACGGCAGCAGGGATTACAACCTCCTAAGTGTGCATGCGTGCTTAGGGTTTTATTATAGAGGATTGTCTCTCTTTGGTGTTTCTGGGATATAGACCGTAAAAGTTTACCTGGCTCTGTTCTTAGGTTCCAACTACTGGAGTTTATTTTTATTTTGTATTTATCTAAATATTTATATCCCACATATCCATATTCTATGCGGGTTACAAATTCACATTCAAAATTCAGATTAAACAAACACTTTACAACATACTAAAATCACATAACATAGTTCAAACATCTTAAAATGTACATCATGCAGTTCCATTAAAACATAAAACATCAAAACAGAAACTATTGTGGGGGAAAAACCTCCCAACAGTTTCCCATCACAAATTCTGAAAAGCCTTACTAAAAAGATGGGCTTTCAAACTCTTATGAAAAGATAAAAAAGCAGAAATCTGACGAACTGAGTCGGGTAAATCGTTCCATAATTGTGGGCCTATTATTCCAAAAACATGACAACGATTAGTGGCCTTAAGTCTAGATTGAATAGAAGGAACAACCAGCAATTGTTTGGACTGAGGTCGCCGAGTCTTTCTGAACCATCTTGTCATTTGTTGGACACAGACGGTAAAAGTCTGCCCGGCCCTATCCTCACATTCCAAATTACTGGAGTTTCCATCAAAGCCCTTTCCAATCCATCCTAAATCGAATTGCCACCTACGGGGGACAGACCGTGCAAGTCTGCCCAAGTTGCAACCTAAGCACTACTCGACACATCAAACACACGTGAATCCATGCAAGCTTTGTTTTTTTTTTTTTTTTTTTTATACTAGTCAACTTTTAATTAGTCAGGTATTAGACAGTTCTTCAAAGCAGTGTAAAAGCAAATCAAAGAGGAGAGGCTTAGTGGTTAGAGCAGCAGATTGGGAACCAGGGAAGCCAGGGATCAGATCTCCCTGCAGATTCTTGTTCTCTTGGGCAAGTCACTTAACCCTCCATTGTCTCAGTTACAAATTTAAATTGTAAGCCCTTTGGGGACAGGGAAATACCTAGTGTACCTGAATATAACTTACCTTGAGCTGCTATTGAAAAAGGCATAAACTAAAGCCAAAATATTTTTAAAAAAATTAACAGTTATCTCACACCAAACTAAGGGGTCCTTTTACTAAGAAGGCGTGCTAACTGATTTAGATGCTAAGATATCCATTCTATTCCTATGGGCATCTTAGCATTTAGCATGCGCTAAATCGGTTAGTGCACCTTAGTAAAAGAAAGCAGGGAGTAATGGAATTAGCTATATCCTTTTGCTCAGGTCCCACTAGTGGATCATGAAAGAACTCTGAATAAGGAGGGAAGTGATCAATGTGGGCTACCGTGAAGATGGGTTATTTTACTGTTAATTAGATAAACTGGGATCTGTGTTAAAATAACCGTATCCTACATAACTTCCACCCCGTAGTCGTTGCTGTGAAGTAGGAGCCAAGCCAAAGAGTAGAGTGGATTATGGGTACAGAAGACGGGCAATACTGAGTTTGATAAAACAACCAAGAACCTCTTATTCCAAAGCTGGACCATTACTCTTTAATTTACAATTATTTTATGTGTGTAAGGGAACTCTAATATTTTGGCTCAGTGCCCTCATGACCTCTGGCATTGTAAATTATTAAGACTGTGCTAAATCTGGAATTCTTTACAGATCAAAAATGTCAATGTAATGGGGTCTTTTCATCACTTAAACAGATCATTCTTTCCTGCTTGGTTTCCTGTAATAAATACTGTGGGCCTGTTTCAAGATGGTTGTATGGTTACAGTATTCCTTCCAACTTAAAGTGCTGAGCTTGTCAGCTTTTTCAAGGAAGAACATTAGGGGTGTAAGTAAACAGCAGGCCGATCCCCATCCCCAGTTATTACCCAATTCATTATCTCACCTCCCACTCTTCTTTCCCCTCCGTGCATTTGCATTGAACTCTAGAGGTCTTCTATCCTTTCATTAAGCCAACTGTAGTTTCCGCGATTTTCTATTCAAAGCCAGTGCAAAGGTATCAGATGCTTAGCCAAACCTTCAGCCTTATGTCCCCCTACCCCGACCTCTCCCTGAGATTTTGATAATTAAATTAGTAATCATGATCACTTGAACAAACGAGTCCTGATACAACCCTGTGAAAACACATAGTTTAACAACGCATAATATTTCACATACTTAGACATTGGTCTACCTGTGCAAAAGAGCATATTTATTGGGCATTCGTACTCTCCAGCATGTTCAATTGGTCTCAACGGTTTCCATCTTTCCCCAGTTGGTACCAAGGTACCGAAGATCTTTTTGTGAATGTGCTATGCCAGGATTTCTTTGAATTCTTCATCTTTCTCTTCCTATCTCTTTGTATCCATTTCATTGTGATTTTGGGATGCTGATAATGATGCAACCTTAGAATATGTTCAGATAGTTGGATCCTTATGGAGCCTCCACGAGTAACTTCTTCTCAGGATCTCTTCATTGGTAATATGGTCACAATAGATAACACCAAAGATTCTTCAGAGACATCATTGATGGAATACATTCAGCTTTTGTGGTGATTTCCCTTGTTTTGCTGGTATAAGTCATATTTGGCAGGCAAGTAGTTTTACGAAGTTTAATTTCTATCATATTATCATCGCTGCCCATATTCAACACATCCACTGTTAATACAGATGCTGCATTACCGAGTCTATAATTGACATCCCTCTCAATACTCCATCACTGGATATAAGGCTTCCAAGACAGGTGAAGCTGTTCACATCTTCTACAGGTTGTCCATTAATGATTATTTGTGTATGGGCTTAAGAACCTAAGACTAGCCTTACTGGGTCCATCAAGCCCAGTAGCCCATTCTTACGATGGCCAATCCAGGTCACTAGGACCTGGCCAAAACCCAAAGAGTAGCAAGCAACATTCCATTCTACTGATCCAGGACAAGCAATGGCTTCCCCCGTGTCTTGCTCAATAAAAATGGACTTTTCCTTCAGGAAATTGTCCAAACCTTTCTTAAAACCAGCTACGCTATCCGCTCTTACCACAACCTCTGGCAATGCATTCCAGAGCTTAACTATTCTCTGAGTAAAAAAAAATATTTCCTCCTATTGGTTTTAAAAGCATTTTCCTGTAAATTCACCGAGTGCCCCCTAGTCTTTGTAATTTTTGATGGAGTACTACAGACGATTTTAGTGACAGGTTACAGATCACTAACAGCAGGTTAACAGGCTTGTCTACCAACGTGAATGAGATTTGTCTTTTAATCACTGAATCTCAGTCCAGTCTTTCCAGAAGACTTCTCCAAGCTAGTGGTCAGCAACACCTCAAGATGTCCAAAATACAGTGTGCCCAATAGGTACACAAAGTGGCTTACAATTATAATGAATTGTAAGCCACTTTGGGTGAATCTCTTCATGGAAAGACAGTTAATAAATTTAAATAAACAGACAACTGCTTCCAATTTAAGCCAATAGTTGTCTATGTGCATAGCAGAGGTTTTATTATTTCAGAAAGGCTTTTGACTATGAATCCCTACAGACGCTTCCTATCCTGGAATAAACAAAGCAAAAACGACTTTATCCCCTTAACACAGTGTGTCGCAAACTTTCCAGCCAGCGGCACACTAAACGCAGTTAGCTGGCCAGAAAGTACCCGGAAGTACACGGTCGTCGACGTCCGTGATGCGCGGAGGCCCATCTGGCCGCTTCGGTGGAGGGATCTGGGAGGAGGGGAGGTACGCTGAGAGGAGGAGAGTCATCCGCACTAGTTAACTGCCTACAGGACGTGCCTCTCGCTGCGAGAGGCACGTCCTGAAGGCAGTCAGCTGGTGCGGATGACTCTCTTCCTCGCCAGTGTGTTGCGGCACACCTGAAATCTTAGTTTGCGATACACTGCCTTAACCTCTTGTGTTTTTCCTTTGTTTTATTAATTTCCCCTTTCCCGTATAAATATTGTAAATATCCTTTTATCCCAGTTCGTTTACAGTATTGGTCTTTCCCCTGCCTGTTCTTTTTTTTTTTTAAATCTTGTACCCATTGTTTTTAACCGCCTTGATTTGACTACAATTGTTAAGAAATGCGGTATATCAAATAAACAAACTGCAACATAGCATAACAAAATTTCTTATATACCGCAGCTACCTTGTGGTTCTGTGCGGTTAACAAAAATTAAAATGCAGGTGTACATGGTATAAACACAGGTAATGAATGAAAATATTTCCCAAATAAAGCAGTCTTTATAGATTTTCTAAATGCCAAATAAGTATTTATTTATTTTTTATCCCGTCCTCCCAGTAGCTCAGAACGGTTTACAAGTAGACATTCACTATGGAGTGAATTGGACATACAAGACATACATACAAGTAGAGAGAGAAAGATACGTACTAATTTGTTTATCCCGTAATACTGCCTGATAGGCCAAGATCTTACTAAAGAAGCGTTTATACACACATCCTTTTACAGAAGGAAAATCAAAGAGTCAAAGATCACATAGATGGTTTCTATTGGCAAATTTAAAATGATCCATGAGATAACTGGGTAATAACCCACTGAGAGCCTTGAAACAAGATACAGCCAATCTTAAAAATCACTCTTGCCTCTGTTGGCAACCAGTGCAGTAACTGTATTTAGTCCAATTGACATGCAATTGGCTTTATTTAAATCGCTCACCCAATTTTGCACACTAAGAATAAAGTCAGGCACCCAGTTTTATAGAATTAGGGGGACGGAGTGTAATCGGTTCAAGAGCCACCTCCAAAAATAGGACATGTGGCTAGATTAGAAATACCAGAAGCCAAATAGAGCAAAGGAAAGCCCCTAGAAAGGATCAAAGCAGGGAAGCCGAGACTTTGAGGATAGAAGCTACATTGTTCTACTTTCAGGTTTCCCTTGATATTATCTCAGTCTCTGATTTCTGTAGCTTCCAATTTCTGCACTGGGAACTGATGTTAAGAAGAAGATTTTATCAAGGTTTTTCCCATGCGATGAACAGGCGTTTTAGAAAATTGTGATGTCATTGCATGCAAAAATGATGGCATATAGGCATTCCTGGGGGCAGAGCTGCAGCCAGGTTTTGGGAAGATGCCTACTGACAACATAAGCATTGCCATCCTGGGACAGACCGAAGGTCCATCAAGCCAAGTAGTCACTTTCCAACAGTGTCTTATCCAGGTCATAAGTCCCTGGCAAGATCCCAGAAGCGTAAATTAGATTTTATGCTGCTTATCCTAAAAAAAAAAGTGGTGGATTTTCCCAAGTTTATCTTGGCTTATGGACTTTTCCTTTTGGAAATTATCCTAACCTTTTTAAAACTTTGCTAAGCTAACTGCTTTGACAATGAATTCTACAGTTTAATTACGAGCACTTTTTATGGTGGATACCAAGAATCTGTTTATATTTAGGGAGCCTCACCTTAGTTTACCACGACAGAGATTAGTCACTCTTGTGGTACTTGAATCACGCAGCTTGCGATCGACTATGCAAGCTGTGCCATACACTACTGCCTTGGCTTCATGCTTCTGGAGCACGTCTTAAAGGGGTTGGGCAATCAATGATAGTTCACCCTCTTCCTCTTCCTCCTCGGCAACCCCCAAAGACTCCTCAGTGTCAACCCTTCTCAAAGACCCCTCCCTTTCTTTAAAAAATAAGCCCCCTGAGGTAGAGTTACCAAACATCTGGATTTCCCCGGACATGTCTTTCATTTTCGAGGATGTGTGTGGGCGTCTGGACAGCTTTTCAATATCCGGCACTTTGTCACATCCACGTAGGTGCGCGTGCATCACATTTGCGCAAGTGTGGATGCAGTCTGGGGCGGGGCGGGGCTGGGGGCAAGGCCATAGGTCTGGATTTTCCTTTGGGAAAATCTGGTAACCCTACCCTGAGGTCTAGGTGTACAGTGCTGGAGGTAGCATGACCAACCAAAACCTAAGCTTATAGGTTCACATTTTCACTGTTATGCTGGTGTTCTCTGAGAGAAAGGAGGCCCTGATTGGTAATGTATAAAGTAGGCTTCTATCATGCATCCAGTTAAAAGCTTTCTTAGCCTTCTCTCCCAGGCATGATATTGATTTGCGTATATCGCTTCCATTGTTTGCAAGTAGATCTCGTGCATGTTAATTACAGAAATCTTGGAAACCTAAGTTGTGGCCCTCAGTTGCCCAGCCCTGATCAAAACCTTCTGCTGCTTCTAGGATGTTTTACCTGCCACTGATCTGAGGAACGTTTATTCAGTAAAGCCTTTTATTTTGGAGCACCAGAATCTTGTCTAAAGTCTTTTGGAATTCGTAATAGCACTCCTTGAATCCCTTCCTCTGAATGGAAAATCCATACCTCATTTTGCATAAAGTCTGTGGTACTTTTGAACCTGGACTTAAGTGAGCTCCTCATCCAGAGAGAGGCTATAAATGTAACAGATTCAAAAGAGAATAATTATTGATTTACATAAGAGATAAAACCAAATCCTTAACACTGGGATCTGGAATGGCCCTGTTGTGTCTATACCTCCACCCCCCCCCCCCCCTTTTTAAGACTCTTACCCTTATACACAATTGTTATTATCAACATCAGTAATGATAATGCGTCAAACTCTCTTATTGGAAAAACTAGGCTGCAGCTTTGTTTATTAAACAATATTTGAACAGATAATTAACTTCTTGAGACACTGACAAAGTACGAGTAACTGGCCCTGCCATGTCATCTAGGGCCTAGGGGTAGGCGTGGACTTCCATGTCTCCTTTCCGGGTCACCTGAACCAAACCAAGCCGCTTTTTATTTCTTGCAGAACCGCTCATCACCTGATGAGCCCCAAAAACCCAGTAGCTCAGGATTACTGCAGCTGCAGCAATCTCAAGCTCCAGTTCCAATT